>NC_135566.1:5752500-6082500 GCF_964340395.1 Glandiceps talaboti
AATACGTATATAGAGAATATTAATTTTAACTATTCTCCAAGTATGGCGTCACCAACTTCACCATCGCCCTTTCCCAATGGCAGAGATTTCAAAGTACACGTATTAAACTGTAATATGGGTATAAATTTAAGGTTATAGATTTATTATAGTAGTTTTGACCCCAGTCACGATATGACTGTTATTGAATGTCTCTTGACACATTGTTCCCGCGTATGACGTTGATCAAATACTTGCGTAGGAGTTATTTCCCATTTCTCGTGTACGGCGTCCTGTAATGAGTCACAGTAACAAGTGGTCATATTCTTGGCTGAAACCCGAATACGATAAAACCTCGAAGGTCAAACCAGTACCTCGATGAATGCACAACGTAAAGTAAAGCTTGGAGTATAATTACTCCAGGAGTAAAGGTACATACCGTTTGCTTTTAACACGTTTTGGACGGTACTCAATCTCCCTCATCTCCATGGTGTTCATTTAAATCACAACCTCAGGCCTGTAGAGACGTCCGATGGGCTAGCGGAGGAAGGCAGTGAACTTCGGACTTCTTAAGTCAGGTGACACAATTATTCGGTCGATGCTGGTGCACACCCTCACAGCTAAGTTTTAGGAGGTCAGTCGAGTCGGTGATGACTTGCGCGATATTAGTTTACTACGTACTTTAGATGTTACAAGGGCTTTACTGACAATAGAGGTGAATTCATATGCAAATATTAACCAAACTGTGTGTTAATCATGTTAGGGAATGGTTTACGTTGTGTTGTAACGCGTTGCTATTTATTTACACTTATTGTCCACCGTCTAACATGGTTTACACGGTAAATTACACACTTGTTATGATTACCTGTTTTGTCGCAGATCATCAGTGAAATAGTCATCTTTTGTTTTTTATTGTATTGTGTGTACTTTTGATTCACTTTTCTTCTGTGTCCCATTATCGATTTGAAATGTAGAAAAATGTACGGGCTATGGACAAGACTAGTTCCACTGAACTATTTCCATGGTCCACATCAGATAACAATTGCCTATTTCTTTTGTATTCATTTTGTATATTTTTATCATATGTTTCTTTGAAAGTGTAGCTTATTTTCGTTATCTGGTGAAATAAATTTCATTCATTTATTCATTCATTTGCATATCTTTTTTATATTGGGCCATACTCGCATGGGTGAGAGCATAGGGTACATGGTGCGACTGAGAAATCCTGTTCTAAAAATGCTAACAGCAGGCTAAAGATATACTACTATTTTATACTGTTTCACCAATTTTTAATTTTCAAATATTCGACCACAAGAAACAAAGATTTATAAGACTGTTCGTCCTCCAGTCTTTTCAGTGTATCTTTACTATAACGTTAACAGTGTTTGTTGATCAAAGATCTAACAATATCGTAACTTTTGTGAACATTTGGTGACAAAATGTAAACGTTACATTTCATCATTTCATATATATGTATATATATATCAAATATATATATTTTCATAAATATATGTATATATATATACATAATTAAACTCTGTGTCAAGTTCTCCCCATGAGACGCATATAGACAGACAGGCAGACAGACAGACAGACAGACAGACAGACAGACAGACAGACAGACAGACAGACAGACAGACAGACAGACAGACAGACAGACAGACAGACAGACAGACTGAGATAGACACATATACCCATCGCACTAGCTGTAACTTGGTTATTATTAGTTCGAGACGTACGTTGCACCACAAACGAGTAAGTTTCTTACATGTCTGTGGTTGCACATAAAACAATTTCAAAGCTGCTTTGCTAAATTCAAAATCATTATTATTTCATTTCACTGGGCAGGTTCTTTAAATTTAACATAATGGAGAAGTGAAATGTCTTCTCTACTGCCTATAATTTAAAATAGATCACATTAATATAATTGTTAACTGTGGTTGATTCAAAGTTACAAAATGTTTCTATAAATAAATATACATGTACAACATTATTGTTTCGTATGTGTACACTTTAAATTTCTGGACCCTAGATATAGTGTTTCTACTCTATTTGAATAATTGTTTACACTTTCGATCAATTGGTGACAGCTTCATTATACAACGATATAACCTTTATGTACATAAAACACGATGAAGTGTATTTGTACCACCGACTGTATTTACCGTCAATTGCATTCTTAACTATAATTAGAACACCGACACATGTGTAGCACACACTTCCACTAAGTCCACTATAGTCCATGGAGGTTTAACCGTGAGTGGTGCGTCCATGACTAGTTCAACTCTTATTGGTTCACTCTACATTTACGAAAAACGTGACATCACAATTCCTAGTCTCACTCGCTACAGTCGCTAGATGTTGTAATACACTAAGAGAACATATTCAACTATCAAAATGTTGACAATATACATTAATTCATAAATTACATCATTTGTAGTAGTTTAGAAATATTTGTATATCCAAGCTCATTATAACCATGACAGCAACTACATGTATCACATGTTTAATTGAACTTTAGATAGATATATATGCAAGGAGTGCAATTAATGTTACCAGCGGTAAATTACTTTGTTAATTACATATCTGCATCCCATAAACAATGAAATAAACGTGGTTATTGCTAATTGACGCCATTGAACTGTGTGTGTACGTGTGTAGGGGATACTTCAGTCACCAATAAGACTTAGATTTAGATCACAAGGATGTTTATTAGCAATTTATATATAAAATCACGTGTCAATGTTAAACAAAATATCCTGACAGTTAGTACAAAGGTGCCAAATATTATTGTTGGTAGACATTAATGTGTTGATATAGTACCATGTCAGTGATATTTAAAGAACAATGATATATCAAAATTAATTACATGTAGTGTGTCATGGAGTGCAAACAAATATGAATATGAGGGCCACAAGAATACACGTCAGATAATTACAATTAAATAGCTTGATATAATTATCAATACTATCAACGAATTAACCAGCTAGTTTTATACTCAAGTTTTTCACCTCTTCGGGGGGGGGGGGGGGGGGTTAATATTTTGTTGCATATTAGAATGCCCTAAGGCTTGTCGTGTTCTCCAATTACGCATACTTCATTACCAGTCACATTCAATAGCCAGAACTCATCAACATGGCATTGCGGCCTTATGTATGCTGTGTGGCATTGAAAATATTAGCCATCGTCGTAAACCACAGCCTCTTTTTACGGCACTGTCCAAAACGCACCTCCACACATTTCGTTGCTTTAGCAGAACTATGTGTTCTGTTTTGCGAGAATGAGTATTAGCTAGATAAATACTTTGATACTATATTTAGTTTACAATCTCAGTTTGATAAGCGTACTTTATTTTAAGTCCACTTAGTCATCATTTGTAGATGACCCTTTATTGCAATGATAAACTA
The DNA here is from genome assembly GCF_964340395.1 of Glandiceps talaboti. Lineage (NCBI taxonomy): Eukaryota > Metazoa > Hemichordata > Enteropneusta > Spengelidae > Glandiceps > Glandiceps talaboti. Next base: position 5,755,884 of record NC_135566.1, read on the forward strand.
TACTGTGGCATTTTCATCCATAAGCATTGTAAGAAATACCTTTAATTCAATTGAACAACTATGCTATATTTGTTATTTTTTTGCCCAATGTCACTTCTAGTGTACATGACTAAATAAATAAATAAATGAATATGTAAATAAGCAAATAAATAAATAAATAAATAAATAAATAAATAAATAAATAAATAAATAAATAAATAAATAAAATATAAAGAATTCGATGAATATAATGTTGAGGAATTATCAAATATGTCATCAACTGCACTACCACGTCAAAAGACGTCGAATTTATTGACATTGACAAAATACAATATAATAGAACAATTAATGTCAGATCATTTGTAAACGACCCTTTCGTGTGTCTAATAAATTTTGGCCCCCGTTGAGGACGCCCTCATGTGTACAATTAAAGAGAATTTTAGTGCCCCAAGACATTTCGAAAAAGCTACGTATTTCAATAGTATTGAAAGGGGTAACCATTAAAGTTGAAGACGATGTTACTTTTTTTTTATGCAATCTGTATATATAGATGTAGAGAAAACGAGAAAACGTTAGACTGATTGTACTAGCGTATGCTGTAAGACGACGAGTTGAGATCCTCGAATACTGCCTTTTATCATGTTTTGCCACTCAAAGACAGAAAATTAAAGACTGAAACTGACCTAACGTTTCTATGGAGACTCTGTTACCAAGGGAATGCAACGAATACACAGAGAAAGATAATTGTATATACATTCAGAGAATCTGTAAATGTTGACATGGCATTTCTTCTGAAATAATTTTTAATTTCATCCTATTATCGCCGAAAACATTCTCATTAACGAACACTCCCAAAATGCACGTGATTTACGTTGATAAATAAGATATTTATTAACCAACAACGTTTATTTAATATTCTGTTTATCGCACAAGTGATCTATTCACTGCGCATGCCCTGCGTCAACCTTTGGCTCTTTACGGATTTGCAGACGACATTTACATTTTACTAATAAAGTATGTTTCATGTTCCCTATATTCCAATACGTCATGATTAGTGACTTGCACCAAAAGTTAAAAGCTAGAATGAGTTTCAAAAGGTATAAAGTGGATATGAGGTAAAAGATAAACAATTGCTTCATATTCTTTTTATTAAGTATTATTGATTTGGAATGTATAGAAAATATAAACTTTGCTTTCAAGTGAGACAATACATGTACAACGCTTACGTTTTTCCGTTACGTCACCCGTGAATACACACTTTGCACTTGGCAACATTACATGTAAACAGCACTAGTCGAGAAGAAGGCTGATCAGAGCTGAGCGACAGTCTATCTCCTTACTAGCCTGTCTACTGGCAGTACCGTTACGGACAGTGACGGGTCCTTTGTTCTGCCAGTAAACATGCTCCATGTATATACACTTAGTATGAGTTTTTATTGAGCATAATGGAGGGAAAAACCCCTCCACTGTTCATCGTCCAATTGTGGGGATATTAAATAATAACATACACAATCAAATAATTGTATTTTGAATGTCATATGAACACTGGAGCATAATTATTGTTGAATAAATTATTATTGTTGAAGGCATATTCATCATAACAGTGCGTAGTTTTAATCTTCATATATAAATAGTTAGCAAAAATATCGGCTTGTCATGGTGCAATGGTTTTGGAGATACCATCGACATACCGTCGTTGTTCAGTAGTATGTGATGGTGCTTGGTACAAGCAGATGACATTATTATTAGTTATACTGCCTGAACACTGCTTCTCATCGATTCTCCTATCTTGTCTCCCCCCCCCCCATCCCAAGTCTGAATTCGCTCATACACTTACTTTTGGCTATACTGGTGTTTACAGTAGTGTCTCGTCCCTTCTTCTATCACGCTTGTGTCGATTACCTCGATGCGACCGTTCCGACGGCCAAGTTTATGCGGCACCGGTTCTCTATTTTTCCCCATCGTGGATACACTATTCCGTTCAGTCGAGTAAGTCAATCTATAACATTCATCGAGAACATCCTCTCCGATTTCGTCAAAGTGTTTGCTCCACGATGAGTCACGTTCTACGCCATCTTTTTCACGGTTTCAACGGAAGGAAGAACGTTCGTGATATCTCAGTGTTTGTAATATTTGGTTTTACTCATCGGGTTAGCAGTTACTGTGCCTTTAGCTGTCAAATATTAACACTTCATATCGTTGGAAATAAACGGTACCGAAGTAATAAACGAGTAGGCTATCAGTAGTATCAAACACTTCAAACAGTTTGAACGTGATATTTATCACACTGTCTGGTATGGCAATCGATTCATCTGTCACATTAACCTTTCCCATATCAAACCTGGAAGCAAAATTTATTTCATCAGAGAAATTCTTGTTTTGGTCTGAAGTTTTCGCACATTTTAAACCGGAATAAACTAAGTAGACCTTATTAGTATTAGTATTAAGTCAATAAAAAAGTTTGGCTAAAGGCAATCATATTTTACATAAATCACAGTTACCATAACGTTTACACCTAGTACACTGAAGGACTTTATTCCCTGTCAGTTGCAGTAAGTACTGTGGTCAAGGTCAAGATCAAAACTGATGACATGTTTATAAATTATATCATGTGAATGTTCCAAAGTCCGACAATCGAAATTCATCTTTTTGAGTCAACACTTCACCGTCACGCTATCATGTTTACAGACACGATAGGGAAATTGCATACACCATAGACTCGTTCAAGTTCCAGAGGCGATAAATGTGTCCCAGTTTCAAACACGATTCGTTCAAGTTCAAAGATAGACTAGTTCAAGTTCCATACTGATGTGAATCCGTGAAATTGTTTCTATCAAAACTATTATTGATATAGTATGTTTGGCCAACAATACCACAATACTTTGTTATTCTGTGATGTATGACTGTCACTAGCAGTTTGTATTATTCGTATGGAGAAAACCATAACGAATGTAACAACTGGTGCCATTACACGAAAACCAAATGCACACGGACAGATTTCAATTTGCTGTTTCAGATGAAAAAATAATTATGCAATTTGACTTTGCAGAGAATTACAATAATTCTGGCTCTTCCTACATATTCAATATCATACATTAAGTTCATAGTACCGAACTCTACCTTCTTTTATTTGCTTTGTACGTGTCAAGAACCATAATTTCAGCAATGCCGAGTCAAGGTTCTATCAATATTATTATATTACAACTTGTAGCTATATATACACACAGTATACAAGTTTATTATTTTGTACCTGTATTTAATCATGAAAATACAACACAGTAATGAAATGATTCAACGAAATTAAACATCTTGACCACAAGATTCCCCATTTCACTATATTTTGAATCCATACGCTGGCTCCCTATTGAATTCCCGGCAGGTATTATCGTGGACAGACGGCATGTCTACCGCCATCTACGGGGAGTTGTGTAGCTGTGATAAATGAGGCATCGTCAGATGCAAAGAATGCTATCGCCTTGGCAACGTCTTCAACTTCTCCAATACGACCAAGTGGATGTGCTGTTCTGATGTTTTCAATATACTACAGAGACAGAGGAATATTCCAATATTAAAGTAAATGTACCATTTTGTTAAGATCAGTTGCATTTTGCACGTAAAGTTCTTGTGTATCAACTCCTCCAAAACTAACACACACATTACCGTATATATTCTACATGGGATGCATGATAAAGAAGTGCTTTATAGATCTATTTGTGAAGACAGCACACACATAAGAGCACTTGTATTAGTTATATTATTCAGTTAGGTAGCAAACTCAAAACACGTCACATCAGTCTGTTCCAAGGAATCATTTTGTATTCATTTTGTTTGTAACTTGTCCATTCACACACCCGATTCTAATACTGTCTTGATGAAAATCTCTCCATGTTAAGTGTATCAGATTCATTTGCAAAGTTTTGATTGATGCATACTTTTTAAACCCCAGATTGGTCATGATTAGTTCTTTATAGCTACTATACCTATTTAGTCTGCTAATAACTCATAATAAATAAATAATAGATTAATATGTTAGAGAACCCCCCCCCCCCTCCCCCTCCCATAAGCCAGTTTCTCATACCTGCATTTGCTGTTCTTCACTCATCCCTTTAGATCGCAGTATATCTGTCGGCTGTATTGTTCCGGGGCTGTTAGATTTAGTATAGAAAAATACAGATAGTTATAGGAAAGTATAATTTCAGTAGCTATTTAAGATAACATAGGTTTTGATACCACATTACCATCAGAAATAACGAAAAACAAGCGGATGTCAAAACTTCACAACTTATGCTATCTTTATACATGTATTATAAAAAAAAATCGTTGAGTGCACACAAATACCGGGGATGTAACCAAGTGGACTTTACAACAAACAAACAAAAATGCATACATGCACACACACACACACACACACACACACACACACACACACACACACACACACATACATACACACACACACACACACACACATACATACATACATACATACATACATACATACATACATACATACATACACACACGTGAAACTTACTCGACACAGTTGACTCTGACTTGTCTTGGTGCTAATTCTGTAATAGTCACAAAGAGAAGTTGCATTAACAGCCTCCATCAAATCAAGAAACAATAAAAGAAATGTATAGCATATGGAGATTACTTGGCTGGGGTAGGGAATTCTGGGTATACTGTCCAATTACGTATGCTGATGTCACCAGTGGAACTATCTATCAGAACCAGAATTCTGTCTCCCAGCGTAGTGTACTGCAGTCGCTTCATCGTTAATGTGAATAATTTTATTTCTTTTCTTTTTTTTTAGAGAGAAATCGCTTGCTGCAAGGGAGGTGAAACTACCTTTTAGTAACTTTATTTGTTTGTTCCCTTTAAAGAATTAAACCAGCTGCAAGATATAATGTACGTTTCATGGACAGAAATTATGGAAATAAAAAAAATGAAAATGAATGTTCTGAATATTACTGTACCAGTATATAGAAATGTTGGAAACAAAATGAGGAAATGTTCACTTACAATTTTGTACAACTACATGTATGTACCCACTTACCAAGGGCAATGCACTTTGTAAACTGGTCAACTGTTGCTTTCGACATACTGTACACCAATATGTTTGTAAGCTGGTGAGAAAACAGATATGTACATGTATATAACATATCGTTTTCATACAGCCAACAGTGATTGATTAAGATCGCATGACGTTGAATGAACTCTTGCCCCCATAGTGACATAGGGGCACCAGTCATGTTCTATTTCCCCAGAGCGATATTCATGTAGCACTAAAGTCTTATCAGGAATTTACTTTGACTATAGAGAGAATATGTGTCAGAAAATGTGATGTTTAAAACACTTTTCGTCTGGCATCATTCGGGAACTGCCGAGGAGAAGTAATATTATCCCTAGTGTTGTTATGTAGCAACTATATCCCTCAGCTTTAAGCCTCGAGAAATAGTTGATAAATAACTGGGATAATGTCTCCTGTGCTAGTACTAGTGCCCTAGGTGAATAGAATAAACGAATAGTGCCCACTGTATGTAAATTTAGGTAACCGTGGAAACTAGTAGATACCACATGATATGATCTAAGCCAATCACAGAAGGGTGTAAGAAAACTGTGTGATAATATTACTTATTACATTCCATACCCACCTATTCCTTTCAATTCCATTAATGATTAAAGGATGGTATATAACAAAAAAATCGTGTTTTTTAAATATCTCAAAATGGAAAACAAATGTAATGTTATGTTGTGTTAAATGTTATGTTATGTTATGTTATGTTATGTTATGTTGTGTTAAATGTTATGTTATGTTATGTTATGTTATGTTATGTTATGTTATCTTACTTTTAATCTCAAGTTATACTATGTTATGTCGTGGGGGGTGGGGGTGGGGGTGGATAGATGGATAGACTTACAGATCTTAGGCCTGCTAAACTGGATACATTCACAATTGATCCTGTTAGAGAACAAAAAGCATCATATTTATAAAAAAATAATTACGAATGATAGCAACACTTTGTTGACCATTTCAATTAAAATTGCTTCTTCTTGGTTTCTGTGTGCTTGTATCAAACAGACCCAGTGAACACTAATCTGCAATGGCTTGTATTGATATGCATGATGAATTTACTGTTTCATATATACACAAAGGGACGTAACTTTGTCAAAACTAGCAGCTAACCTAAGAATGCCGCTAACTTAACACTTGTACTATAAATATATGTATAACCCCTTGAATATATTCATATTTGTTGGCGTTACTTTTAACATCATAATAGCATTTAGACTTTGTTGTTCTTAATACCTTTAGATTTGATAAGATGTGGTACAGCTAACATGGTAACTTGGTACATGGAACGGACATTGATATTCATAATGGTATCATACTGTTCCAAAGATGTAGTTTCTATGGAGCCACCACTAAAGCCACCAGCGTTATTCACCTACAACAGTAAAAAATACCGCCAATGGCGTTGTAGCACAACTGTACAGTTTTTAAAAATGTTTATCCATATGCTAGTCCATGCTAACAATAGGTGTTCATTTGCTGAATAACTATCCAGTTGCCTATCCAACCATGTTGCTATCTTTACGATAAATGCTATCATTTGGCTGTTGCTATGGGTGTGGTCATGTTGTTAGATATATTTGCATACATTTATGTAAGTTTTTGTTCACTTATGTATGAATTCCTGATATTGTCTTTGCAATACACGTGATCATTTGGCTGTTGCTATGGGCGTGGTCTTGTTGCTAGGATATTTGCATACATTTTTTGAATGTTTATTCAATTGTCTATTAAACCTCATTGTTATCTTTGTGAAATACACCACCGTTTGGCTGTTGCTATGGGCGTGGTCATGGTTACTAGGATATTTGCATACATTTTTTGAATGTTTATTCATTTGTCTTTCTATTCCTGTTGTTATCTTTGCAATACATGTGATTATTTGGCTGTTGCTATGGGTGTGGTCTTGTTGCTATGCAAATTTACATACATTTTTTGAATGTTTATTCAATTGTCTATTAAACCCTGTTGTTATCTTTGTGAAAAACACCACCGTTTGGCTGTTGCTATGGGCGTGGTCATGGTTGCTAGGGTATTTGCATACATTTTTTGAATGTTTACTCACTTGCCTACCAGATGATGTTGTTATTTGACCAAAGTATACTACCATTTGGTTGTTGCTAAGGGTGTGGTCATGGTTGCTAGGGTCAATTTTGTCAAAAAAAATTGAAGAAAATCTGCAGAATACCACTTCCGGAACCATCTCACCAAGTTTCAGACTCATTGACCAAGTACTTTTTGAGATATAAGTTTTTGACCAAAAATGAACATTCTTACACCTAATTTGCATATCACTCATGGAATTATTGTATGCTTAATATATCTTCATCCATACATCCCTAGATGCATCCCCATCAAATTTCAGCCCAATCTGCTCAGTAGTTTTGGAATTATAGATTTTTAACCAAAAAGACACATTTTTAGCCCTAATTTGCATATCACTGATGGAATCATCATGTCATGAACAAATCTTACTTTACACTTCCTAAAGAATCTTCCCACCAAATTTCACACCAATCTGCCCAGTAGTTTCTGAGTTTAAGTTTTTTGACCAAAAATCACATTTTTTTACCCAAATCACACACCTGTGATGCGATCATTTTGATTTGAACAATTTCCCAACTAGACACCCAAGGTAATGGACCCACCAAATATCATGGCAATCGGTTCAGCAGTTTTTGACTTTAAGTTGTTTACACACACACACACACACACACACACACACACACACACACACACACACACACACACACATCCACACACACACATGAGTTTATGCACAAAGAAGACTTCTAGGAATTGTTGTAGGCCACATCTGCTGACAGGCACCTGTCAAAAGCATACCGTGCTGCTGACAGGCGTGAATCTATCATCTCAATTTCGTGCATCCAACACAAAGTCTCTAAGAAAATTCAGTGCTGCACATCAACAAGCTTTGAAACGACGCATGGACTTCTTTGGCAATGTATCTACTAAACTATCTGAACATTAAAGCTTGCATTCCAACTATGTGTGTACGAACAAAAATCTATGGTAGTGCCCCAGTGGGAGGAATTGGGGTTGTTGAACCATCTTCTGTCCATTATTACATAATGTAATGATGTAATTATCTTACCAATACATCCAGCTGACCAAACTTCTCAATAGTTCGTTCTACAGCAGCCTTGCAGTCATCTTCATTTGTAAGATCTCCTTGTATGAGAAGGATCTGAAAATAAAGTCATTTTTTATGAATTGCTATATTCAGTTAGTATATTTTGTTTTTTGTAAAAGGGGAATTATTAATCATAGTGTAATTCTCAATTGCCTCCATAAAATTTACTGCAAGGCCATAGCCACCACCAACCCAACGTATAGCAAAACCCACACCCTCACAAACCCTCATTGCTAGCCCTCTATGGTGTACTTTGCTCGAGCAAGATTTGACGCCTTACCTTGTCTTTGGGTAGTCCATTTGCTTCACATTCAATACCAACTTTTTCTAGGTTTTCTCGATTTCGTCCACATAGAGCAAGGAAACTTCCTAAAGATGCAAAATGTTTGGCTGTTCCGGCACCAATACCAGAGCTAGCACCTGTTGAACAACAATGCCCACATCATCAAATAAAACGTGTGGGTACTGTTGGAATATTGGCCAACACGACGACTGTTTGTTATGGTGTATGTTATTGACCTCTGACCCCAAAAGAACTACCATGTAGTAGAATGCTGGTGAAGAGTGGCACAACAGCATATCAGAAAAGAATGTGATGGTAAAGCGATTGTAGAAGTTGAACATGTAAGACAGATGCCATGACCATGGCAGGTGACACACACATCATGATTTCTAGCCATGGTACGATGGTACGATACCGTACGTGCGCTATTGGGAGCCAACTAAATTAAGGTCACATGCTTGTATACATGTACAGTCACCTTAAAATGACGATAAAATACAATGTGTACACCAAGTCAGGGGTAAAGGTTGAGTGTACAGTTAATACTTGCCTGTTATCAACGTGACCTTATTTCGCAATGATGTCATTTTGAAGAACAAAGTGAAGTTGTCCAAAGGTCTGTACAGAAGGGTCCGGAGTCCAACTTACTGTAATAAGGGGTGGACCATTTGATATCCTGGGGGGGGGGGGGCTTGGAAGATTTCGGGGGGAAAAAAGATGCCAAGTAGATTTGCTTGAAAAAAAAATCCGGATATGAGTGGGTGATGGAAAAAAAGAAAGATTGACCACTGCTGCTAGAAAAAAAATGTCTTGGCAGGGAAATGATGCACAGGTTCGAGTATACTGTTCAACCTGCTAGTACCTCTCCAACCAGGACACTTGTCAAATCATGACAAACAGTTTCAAACACATGTCAGGGACCAGTCAGTTTCGTTAGCCTGTGGTACATATATATATTTGTTCTTGTCTCTGTTTCTTTCATAAATGGTTTATATATTACTTCATGTAAGGGTTCAAACATAAACTTCTATACATAAAATTATACATATAATACAATGTACATGTATTACCTAGCTACCACACTATAGTTACAGAACATGCCATGTAATTGTTTGGCTGTTTCACAATCAGTGCTTCACTTATCTTGCACTTTGGGGCAAAAGTGAACTTAAAGGTTTTGTAATGGTAATCTTCATACTATTGGATAGTTTAAAAAAAAAGAACTTAATCTAAATTGTTCTAGTCTCTTCAGTATGAATTTGTCAGAAGGGATGATATACTTCCTATTTCAGACACTACATGTATCGACACCACAACTCAAATTCAAGTTTCTATTGTACACTAGGTATGACCTCCTAAAGTGCTCTCACACATCAGTAACTTTACTATGCATGCAATATCAATGCCCCTATACCAATGTTACAGGCCCACTTTTATAACATGGAAAACTTATTTAAAAAGTTATATTTAGTTTAGCTTTTCGATGCTTGGCAATATATATCTCAGAGGCTATGAATAACCTAAAAATTGCCTAAATAGAAACAAAAAACTACAGATCTGGCAGGGGGAACCCCTTGGACTCCATCACCCCAGAGGCCACTCATTCGTTAAACCAACAATAAGATTCACCAAAATTGGTAAAAAACTTGAAAAGCTTCTAGGGGAGACCCCCTAGGACCCCCCTCATAAGAGGTAGACATGTCCAAGCCTCAAATCAAAGTTCTTCCCTCCACCTCTTACTGTCAAGATGCTATGAAACGTTATTTCAAAAATGTTTCAACCTCACGTATATAGTTGCTTTTTACATCCCCCCAAGCTGGAGAAACTGACCGGTCTAACTGAATGTCTGAGCTCACCAATCAAGTTTCCGATTTGTATTTTCAGTGTGTCACCATACCATGGCATAAAAACTGTCAATGATGTTTATTTAATTGAAAATCAAACATGTATGAAATATGTAGTTTTCTAAATAAAATCAGTGTGTGATAGAACAGCATCTTTTAACTCTCTGTATTACCCTGTGCGAAAACCAAACAGAAAATTGTGGCAACAAATGTAGGTCTGCAACATTGACGTAAAAAAAATCCGGATATCTCAAAGAAGCAAAGAAAAAAAAAGGAGAGAAAAAAATAATTCTCAGGCAAGTAGGTGGGAAAAAAAATAATGACTCTCCACCAATCTTCCAAGCCCCCCCCCAGGATATCGAATGGTCTACCCCTAAGTACTCGTGACAAAGTAAATTTAACCAAACATACAGAGAATAAACCATTTGATTTCGGGGATAACCACATGCTGTGTGCGATACTGAGAATAAACCATTTGATTTCGGGGGCAGGAGGCCCAAAATCAATTTATCTTCTGCCACCATGACAGTATTTTTTTCCATCAGTAAACACAAAGAGATCTTTTACCAAAAGAGATAAAACCATTTCTTGTGGAAAATGTTGCGTTTTAAACTTGACATGTATAAAATTAATGACAGACCCAGTGAAGTGTCTATCGATCAATATTTTTTTCATGTCTTTGATGGTAGACAAGTACATACATACATACATACATACATACATACATACATACATACATACATACATGCATGCATGCATGCATGCATGCATGCATGCATGCATGCATGCATACATACATACATACATACATACATACATACATACATACATACATACACACACACACACACACACACACACACACACACACACATACATACATACATACATACATACATACATACATACATACATACATACATACATACATACATACATACATACATACATACATACGTACATACATACATACATACATACATACATACATACATACATACATGAGTGCAACAATACAAATAGCGGAATACATGAAAGGATTACTGTAACTTTCATGAAATCTACACAGTTGAGTGTTGGTTTATTAAAAATTAAAACTAAGTTGTAATCTGGCCACATGAGAGCGCTACATTTGTCAATATATAAGCTTATGGTGGCGCTCACGCTCTTTGAAAACCATACATAAATAACATATAACTAAACAACAGTCTCATGTGACTGTTAAATTCTATTCAGACAAACGGGCTAGTATGCCAATGGGGGGGGGGGTCAAATATAACAGATTGATCATATACTACGTATGTGTCCATCACAAACTCAAAGTCAAAGAAGAAAAGAATATTGCTTGGTTAATTGAGATGGTAAGCTTCCTTTCTCAAGTCACATGTCAGCTAAAATAACCACGGCTAACTTTGTAATATAGTCTGAAATCGGTTAATGTTGCATATATTGTATGTTTGGTGGATTTTTGGGTGATCTACCGAACTTATATGTTAAAATCAATGGAAATGGATAGAAAGTCTGGAATTCTACAGAAACTTAATGGATGTCTATAGAAAGTCAATGGAAGTCTATTTATTATTTGCATGCATTCCACTATAGGTAAAATATTGCTTTAAATTATCGCCACTGTAATGAATATATTGTTAGTTGTGGTTTGAGGAGATATATTGGGGATGAAGTGGGGATGTTGACCTCAGTCCTTCGGTAGTGTGCCCATCTCGCATTTGGGAGGTTTAAAATGCAGTGCCCTCACACCGTGACAAATTCATTATGGTGGTAGTGGTGGAAAACAACCAATGCCTTTAAAACCATCAATGTGGTGGCAGCGATGGGATCGAACCGTTATATATTACCACTGATTTTGGGACTCGCATCCCTTTCAGCATTTTAACAGATGTAATGTTTTTGAATATTTTAATAGGGGTCATTCAAACTTACGAAAATGGGCAAGTCAACGATGAGGGCGCGGGCTCATGTATGCAGCAGACGACGCAGAAGACGCAGCAGACTCGACTGTTCTTTACGCAAGTACGTGTACGCCATTCGACTAGCCATTCAAATGTCTCGTCATTTGATATGCATATAAAGTTTCAATAGTTTCCATCGCAACCAGAAAAGTGAACGCACTCGCATTTCAGGTGAAATGGGCGTGAAGTGAAAGTCTTTTGGGTATCAAGTTTCTTATTTTGTGAATGAAGCTGTCAATTTATCAGACAGCCCACCCATAAATTTCCCGTCAACCAACACAGAACGTCGTTACCCTCTGGAAGCGGGATTTCCGAAGATATTCAACAGATGAACACCGCTGTGCTGTTCCAACATATACTTCCCTCAACTCATGACAATTGACATTGCAGTAAGTTATGTGTAAGTATTCTACCGTATTTTATCGAGAGATGAATTAATATGACTGTTTTCAATTTGTGAATACGTTATCAAATATATGTACGTACATATTGAGGAACGGCGTGAAGGAAAAAACACGGTACGTACGGTGAAAGTACATTTAGTAAATTGTATTTTTTTATCCAGCTCTCCGAGGTCTCATGGGTCTTGTGTCCCTCCGTCATGTACATGTATGTTGCGTAGCCGCAGTACATGTGTAAATTTTCGAACACGATGTACTCGCACTTGTCGCCCAATTTTCAGAATGGGCACTGTCAGAATATAAAAAAAATTATTTTGTAATTTTCGATGCAATGTTACTAATACTACATTGTACATGTTGTATGCATTACAATATGTATACAGCTGTCGCCACGTACAATATATATTTACCAATCAGTTTCCACACATGCCATATGTCTACTAAATATGTATAGAGTATATTACAATTTATCGTCACGGAAAGGTATCATTTTCACCGAATTCAAGCAATAAATAATTGGTGTGGGCAGATCAAACGTGTGTACGTATGATCAATATCGGAAAACGATATACATCACGCGTTCAGTCAAGTCCAGGATCGTTTATTCTATAAACGCCGGGGTTTAGCGATATATAGAATTACATCGTTGATTTACAAATATTTACAAAGTCTGTAAATGAGATTCACTGATTTAGTCATCACAGGTTGACCCAACATAACAGGATATGCATCCATCCATGTAATCCCATTCACAAAACAAAGGCGCGTAGTACAAGTGGAAACAGCATGTACCATGTGTACGATCGCATACAGCAGGTTGTGTTATTAATCAGGTCAGAGGTTAGCCATAATAATATAACTTACGGAATTTGTATCGGAAATAACCACAGTTTGATGTCCTGTATTACTCCCAATATTGTAGATTTTGATATAGATCTGTTACAGAGTCTTAAAAACCAGACATATATTGATGTAACCAGTTTTCAAAATGTCACCATTCTCTTCTTTATGTAGTATCATCTAGTAGCTACCCTAGGCTATAGCGCTAAAGCCCAGATCCCTGTTTGTGAACAGCATGTGGCCATCATGCAATGAGATATGAGTGCTCTGACTTTCTGGTCTCTGCAGTACAGTCAAAATGATATTAAAATTCCAGTGATTTGTCAAGGGCTCTTTAAACAGTAACTGAGAGGAAATCAATCAATCAATCAATCAATCAATCAATCAATCAATCAATCAATCAATCAATCAATCAATCAATCAATCAATCAATCAATCAATCAATCAATCAATCAATCAATCAATCAATCAATCAATCAATCAATCAATCAATCAATCAACTAACCAACCAATCAGTCAGTCAGTCTTCCATTTTACCAACAAATTAATAAGATGGATTTTAAGAATCAATCAATTGATTAATGGAATAATTATTTAATGAATAAATTAATGTATCAATCAATCAATCAATCCATTAATTAATCATATAAGTAATGAGATATTGAGATGAGAGACAGACAGAGAGCAAGAGAGAGAAAGAAAGAGAGAGTGAGAGAGAGCATGAGAGAGAAAGAAAGAAAGAGAATGAGAGAGAGAGTGAGCGAGAGAAAGAGCGAGAGAGAGAGAAAGGGAGAGAGAGAGAAAAAGGGAGAGAGAGAGAAAGGGAGCGAGCGAGCGAGAGTGAGAGAGAGATGGGACAGAGTGATAGACAACATTAGAGAGCATGAGAAAGAAAGTGAGAGTGACAGACAGACAGTGAGAGTCAGAGAAAGCAAGAATGAGAGGGAACAAGAAACTCTGAGAAGGAGAGAATAATCGAGACAGACAGACAGAAATATGAGAGGGCATGGAACTTCCATGCCCTCCCTTGCTCTTCTATCTCTGTCAGCCTTGGAAGAATTACAGGGTCTTTAGAAACTTGAAAATGTTATATATACCAAGCATTGATTAATGTCAACCATATTTAAATAGCCATCATAAAGAACCTCATAATGTGAATGAATACACGTCATCTACTATTGTCACCATTTTATTCTGTTCATTGGATGAAATCTATATCATTATTATCCTGACAAGAAATAAAAGAACTTACATCCAATATGGTTCACAACCCTTCCTACACCACGATAACAACATACACAAATTGCTTTAAATCGGTTGTATTCTAAATATTTTTTTCCCATTGTGGTTTTTGAGAATCGGCGTTGAATACTTTATTACAAAAGAAAGGTACTCATTGAAAATTACAAGATGTGTTTTCTATGGTTGGAAGTAGGGTGTGTATATTTAAGTATTGTGTGACTCCTAAAGAGGTTCTAATGCTGCTATTATCCAGTGTTATTTGTTGACCACCATTGTATGGACACCGTAGCCAGGGCTTTCCTTTGCTCATCTTTAAAATCTTTAAACTGAACAACTGGTTACTAGACACAACTTCACAGGATTGGATCATCGCTACAGGTATGTATGGTGGTTCAAACCAAGTTGTTCTTGAACTTGAAGACCAGCAGCTCTAATGTTTAGAATTCATATTCTTAGTGTATATTTACTATGTACTATACGCAATGTGCATTGCTTCCACAAAGATTCCACAATCATTTCATTCAAACTTTCTGTTTAGAAAATGATAATCAATTATTTGAAGTATATTTGAAACTCATTGTAGATAACGTATGTTTAAATATGGACTAGAATTTGTGTTGAACATTTTGTAACTTGTCAGTTGCCATTATGTGGTGTAAGAATGATTCCCCAGGATTTATGCCTTGTTAATTAAACCATAGACCCTCCACCAACAGTGGAGGGTCTATGATCAAACCAAGCTTCTGGATAATTACTATATGTATGACATGAGTGACTGTTTATAGAATGTGACTTCTGATTTCAGTGTGGCATATGGTGTGTGTGTGTGTGTGTGTGTGTGTGTGTGTGTGTGTGTGTGTGTGTGTGTGTGTGTGTGTGTGTGTGTGTGTGTGTGTGCTTGCATGTGTGCATTCATGAATGCATGTGTGTTTTCATGCATAGTTGCATGTATTGTTGTCACAGTCTGCATTCTTGCAAATCAATATATGAACATATATTTGTCAATGGGTACCATATACTCAGTGTTTTTGCTAGGTTTTGGGAATTTGATAACAGAATAGGAAAGTCTGGTAAAAATTGTCTGGCACAATTACTAGCTTGATAAAATACCTCTGGAAGTCACAGATTGATTTTATCTATTAGCCACCTTTTACAAATACGCTGACCATGCATATGTGACTTCACAGTTTCTGTAAATCCAGTTAGTGAATGGAAGGAAGGGAACATGACATTACTAACATCTTTCTCATTTCTTTGTAGAAGAAACTTTCATACTCTTGATGGAAAGTAAAGTTGAAGGGAAATGTTTGCCCTCAGAGCTGGAATAGAAGCAAAGTATCAAATCAAAGGTAAGAAAAAAAACACCCAGGGCAAATTAAAGTACCTCAAAGTCAATAAAACTGAAAATTAATACATTTACAACCCTTGACATACAGGTAAAGCATTTATTCTGTTTGTCTCACTTATGTATAACATTCATATCAAGTGTAAAAGTATATGCTTTCAATGGCTTTTAATATAAGCCTATTGTGTGGCCTTTCTAATAACATAATCAATTTGTAAATAGTGTTTTCTAGTAAGGAAAAGTAGACTGACAGTGAGTGATAGCTGTTACAGCCATACATGTAATTATATTTAGCTCACAGTTGGGATCTAGACATGTTTTATAGCATCTATGTTTACACTCTAGTCAATGACTATTTACTTGCTTTACACTGCTAACATTGTATACACTCCAGTCATTGGCTATGTACTTGTTTTGCACTGCTAACATTGTTTACACTCTAATATTCATATGGTGCTCTACTTAAAAATATCCATAAAGAGATGGAAAAGTAAAAGTAAAAACAAATGACAACCAGTAGAACACTACAGTAACACTGAGTAATACACAGTGTACAACATTGTCTCAGACAGTCTGCTAGACAAAACATTAAAAATTATTACAGATGCCACTTTAAAATTACCAAAATAAAGACCAAGAAAATTGATTTTTAATTTAAGGTGACAGTTAGAATCAGAGGACATACATGATACACTCATTGCTTTTGTAGCACAATAACACAATCTGTTGTTAATTTTCATGCAAACTTTTAATGAAGTAAGCAAATTTTTATAATCCTATTGAATTTGTCCTTGCTTTAACAAAACATTTGAAAGTAAATGACTATTTTATAGTTAGCTAGGACTTTATGTAGCAGGCAGTACCAATATATGGACAAACATAAGTATACAGAGTGTATTGATCACACTGGTAAATGAGACAACCGTAAATGTTTGCATTTGATAGCAGACGTGCAAGGTTTCACAACTTGTAAACAGTGCTGAGCTTTCCTTGTGGATTTGGAGTTTGTTGGATGAGTTTTTTTCGGGATAAAGTTGGCAGGGCTTTCGGAATGATTAAGACAGTTGCCGGGCATGCTGCGTTTTTCTATACAGCAGGAATGGCCAAGGAAAAGACTAAAGATCTAGGTAAGATAGTGTTGTGGTTGAACTATCTGGCTGTGTGCTTTGCAAGTCTAGGATTTGAGATACCTGGTAACAGAGGGGGGGGGGGGAATAAATTTGGTCAAATTGCCATAGATTTTCATGCTTTGTATCATAAGTTTGGTGGATGGAACACTTTGATAACAGGAAGGTGCTTGAGGGAAGGTGGAGGGAGGGAAGGTGGAAGGGGGGGGGAGGTTTTGGGAAATATGGTAAAAGTAACACAGATTTTATACCTCAATGTATCATAAATTTGGTGAATTTTGTTAGTGAAAGGGAGAAATCTGGTTAAATTTGGATGCTTATATTTGATACCTTGTTTGTAGCACAATTTTAATGGAAATCCTGGTAACAGAGAGGGGAAGTAGGGAATCTGGTATATATGGCATAGATTTTCATAGCTTGTACCACAATTTGAAGTTTGGAAAACCTAAGTAACAGAGAGGGATATTGGGGAATCTGGTAAAAGAGCATACCTTGTACAAAATTTGATGGATAATCTTGGTGACAGAGGGGGCATTAGGGAACCTGGTAATATGGCATAGATTTCCATGCCTTGTATTATATGATTTTAGTGGGTAATCCTGCAGTTAGACTGATACTAGAGGTCTTGGTTACCTTTTTTATTATGCATCCTTAATGACGCATTAGCTTCCAAAATTAGCATCCCCTTCCCAGTATGGTGCATCCATCCCTAATTTGCATATGCAGTTTGAAAGTAAAGTTTATTGTCTGACTGGACTTTTCCTTAAAATGTGACTCAAAATAATTGAAATTGCACAGTATTTACTATATTTCACATCTCAATGTTTTTGTTGTCTGCTGTCCTCTCTTTGGCACATGGGAATATCAGACTTGTCACTTTTTCATGAAAATAAAAGTCATTAATATTATATTATTACATATGTAATTCGAATAAGTTTTTTCCTTGGAAAGGACACGAGACAAAAACAGTATAACGCACATTAATTTATTTGTCTTCACTAGGGGCAGTGTCAGATTTACACCACAAATGTTTTCTGTACTAGATTTTCTCATGGAAATGACATGCATCAAGTCGATATCTCTCTCCTTTGGAAATAATGACATTTCTGTTACAAATCAGATTAGCGTAATGCAGTTACCTTGGTATCTTTACTGCAATTACTAGTATCACTTCTGAGGTTACCATGATGTCTAGCGCCCTCTAGAGGGGCTAGACTCAATCTTAGTATCCATGTCATCAATCCAAGAATATTGATTGTGACAGATTGTCATTTGCATTTTTCATCAACTGAAAATCATCTTGATGAAAATATTCACTTTTACTTCATAACCAACATTTAATCTTTTCTTGAAAGTAACATTGTGTGACTCAATCTCACTTCAATTTCAAACGATGGTATTCAAAAAACCACTCAGGCTAACAAATCTAATTTAATGCACTTAGAGAATTTCCTTTCAAGACTCAGATGTGTTTTGTGATGCATATTCAGTGTTGGCCTTTATTCACTCAGTTGCTCTAGATATCTATGAACTTACAATCGATTGGTATAGGCAGGTGGGTTGTCTAAAAATCTATTTCTGTCAGGAGTTGCTCGTTATTTTTTAAGATGATGCTGTCGGCACACGGTATGATACGTCTTTTATCAGTGATACATGATTTCTGCTGGTGAACAATTACTTGTTTGAACATCATTATCGATTGCTGCATCCTATCTAATTAGTTCTATTGGATTTTTTTGCTGATTAGGCACCATCAATTACATTTTTTTGTTTGCCCTCCATGTGTGGGTAGGTTTGTCGGTAGATTTAGAAAAAACAAACACATTTCATTTTGCTCAAAATTTCCGTCAAAGGCCATATTTCATACTTTTGTAAATGGAAAGACCATTCAAATATCTTCAAATAACTACACATATTTCTAAACAGTTGTTTAAGAAAATTAAACTTTGGATTTTGACATTTCTATTTCACCAGAATAGTAGAGTTAGGTACAAACAGAAAATGTATCAGAAAAGTGAATTTTACATGACATGCTAGTGTTGTGTATTTTCTGTGTTTGTTCTTTCCCTGTCTGCCTGGTACAGTGGTAGGTTTTTGGGCAAATTCAGGGATGGCAAACAAAGTATTTAACTGATCCTTATCACAAATGTTTCAGTTCCTTGTTAGCTTGTCTTGAAAAGCATTTTTTGGTCAAAAACAGCTCGTTATTTTGTTTGCTGCAAGGGAACAGTAGGAGTCCTGTAACATGATGTGCAATTTCTGCTCCTAAGAAAATGTTATATGTATATATTATTATACTTTCACAATTCCAAGGGTAGTTAACAAATGGTATTTAGAACCTGATCGATATAGTAACGAGTGCAAGACAAGTTGTGAGGAAATTGTACATAGTATCAGGCATGAGGAGGCTAATTGTCGATAAAACTATATATTTTATATATATAGTTTAACAAATTCTAAAATGTATTTTCCAAAACTAATTGAATACATGATGAATCATGTTTAAGTTATAGACAAATAGCCCAGAAATGTTCAATAGTTTATACTTAATAATTATTTTATTTAAATATGGCTTGTCACATGATCACTTCTTATAAGCAACTCAACTTTATCCTGTCAACACCTGGCACTGTCACAATTTACAACATTTTTACTCCAAAAAATTCTGATTGTAGCTAATAATGTATAAAATCAGTAAGCTTCCATGGGTAGAAAAACTGCAGTGATCTTTGACCCCAGTGCCAATCAAAGTCATGAAAACCGTGACATTTTCTGAACTAGTCTATTTATTGATCTGTATCCAAATTTTCTCTCATTACCCAAAATAGAATTTGACAACCTATGTTCATCATGAAAGTAGGATTTCTTGGTGGACACCATATCGACTTCCACAGATATGCTACACATGCATAAATTAGTTAAAGCTCATGAGAATAAGTCAACCTTCGTGTTCTATTTTGACTCTCTGATGCTACATATACCTTCATGTACCAATGTGCCATTTAATGATAGCCAAATTTTGTTGTTGTGAGTCAAAATGGAAAAACTGTGATTTCTTGTGAGTCACCACATAGTAAGAGATAGAGGAACACCAACTTTTTGGTGCGTCACTAGAAATTGTGTGCATCAGTGGTGCATCAAATTGGTTTAGAGGGCACACTGGCAGGTACTAAGAAGTAAACATGATGAGAATGGTTTGTAGGTTACTGGTATGTTTGACAAAAAAAGTAGTGTTATAGTGTCAAACACATGTTGTCAAAACTAAATAAGATATATACAAGATTCTACCACATCAGTAAGTGTTGCATAACAACATAGTATCCTAGGCAACAAGAGTAAAAAGACAACTAAATAAGAAATGTACAAGACTTTGTACCATATAAATTGTCAATGAGTGCTGCTTGGCAACACAGTATCCTAGACAACTCTACAAGTAAAACGTCTCAACCACATCATGTGATGAACACTAAATAAGAAATTGACAAGCTTGATTTTGTTGTTAGTTTTTGTTGCCTAGCAACACAGGCATTGAAGAGTTGTTATAATTAGTTTTTAGTTTGTTGTAAACCGAAATGGATATTTTATTTTTGACACGTTGCTGAGTACTAATCACTGATCATGTCAGTTCAGAACATCATAAGCTGTGTAATGAACAGTGTGGGTATGAATCGATAGAACGTAGATTAAACCACCATTTGATCTGTTTTGCAGGGGGAGAATTAATGCCATCAGATTAGAAATTGTCTTGGGATCATTACTGTTCTTGTGCTGTATAGCAATGTTTACTGCCATGGACTTTGAATGAGGTTCTTAGCAGGAAAAGAACTAAATCTAAGCTAAAGTCTAGCAGTTGTTTGTCAACTAACATATCTGCCTTAAATTCTTCACTTTTGAGAGATTGAGGTTGCGAAAACCTTCACTTTCAGTGAAGTTACTTTCCCAACCCTAAGAAGACTCTTCATAAGTCTTGTAGCCTGCTAGTAAATGCACCTAAAGCTCTGCTCCCACATGACCCTCAAGCATGGTTGTCATGCCAACCGCCACAAATTACCTAGTTTCTCTCAATTTCTGCTGTCTTGGCAAATGTCTGCCACAAATTAAACCATTTATTTTGTGACCCTTGTGGTATTTCGTGAAATGACAGTCGCAAGCTGCGAGGTAATCTGTAGGCAGACTGTACCTGACTTGGTTGATTGTATATACTGTGTTCCATTGAATCATAGTCTGTGATTGAATGCACACAGACAATACGTTTAAGAATTTGGATAAAAGACAGAATGCTGTCCCATCTGTAACTTTATTTGAAAAGAATTGGCGACACCGTAATTACTATATACCATCCCTAGAGGGGTTAAAAAACAAACCTGAAAACATCAAATTCTACATGCATTAGTAAATTTTTTTCCATTCTTCCACATGAGGAGATGGAATGATTTATTTTGATCATGGCTAGTTCAGCATACAGCTGCTGTTACTCAGCCATGTCAAAAATGAAAACACAGTTACTGGATGTTACTTTGGTTGGAAAGTAAAGATTATATTAAGAAAACAAAATGAATTTTGGTGATAACATCTATCAGGACATGCTTGTGAGGTTATGTACTCCACATTACCCAGTTTTAATCTTCTCTATGGCAGGAATGAAGTACACAGTAGAACTTCTGAAACAAGGAAATTATCATCTTTAGATGTAACTTACTCCTAAGGCACTGATAAACAAATTTCAGTCTCGAAAACGGTGTCTGATGTGTATGGATATTTCATGAAAATCTGACATTTAGGCAGAAATACAATGGATTTCTGAATTTCAAGATGCCATATCAGGGGATTATAACAGCTTCAATGTCTTTTTGAAGGGAAGCTTTGTCCATGGGTGTCTCAGATTAAAGCCTGGTATTTATGTGGTAATGGTGGGCAAAATTTCAAGGCTTGGGATTCAATTCCCAGGTTTATGCATTAGTGTCATCCTATCACTGAAGTCATAAGGATTACATAGGATCATTCTTTTGTTGTGGACCGACTTTTTCGAAACTCGTGCTTGAAAACTGTTTTTTCACACCTAAATTATGATCCTAAGCTGAACCATAGACAGTGTAGAAGGCTGAACTAGTTCAGTATTCCAGTAGCGTGCATGGCTCCATAAGGCAGTCAAGTGAGTGCATGTAAAATAACTTCATGAGCTCCTTAAAAAATTCATTACTCAAAAAAAACAAAAAAAACAGGACTATTTGAAGCGAGCAGGGAATGCCAAATAGTTTTTGCTGTGAATTAAATGTGTAGAAGACTCAGAAGAGATATTTAAAAAGGCTGCAACAGTTATTTTGGTCTGTGTGTGTCTGGTCACGGTTTAATAGAAGTCCTATAGTGGTAGCCCAACTCTGTTTAGATATCAAATGAATGAACTTTCTATTTGTTTTAGAAAAATCACTTGATCAAGTTTATCTGTAGCAATGCTTGCATTGATGCTTGCATTTCTACAGTTTATTTATTTATTCATTTATTTATTTATTTATTTATTTATTTATTTATTAATCTTTATTATACAGACACCATTATAGTGCATTAGCACTGTTCTCCCAATGGAACCTGTTGCAAGATTACATACACAGAAAAACAAACAAAACAAAAAGGGACAAACTAGGACAAAATGTTACAGATGCACAGTGTACTTTAAAAGATATCCATTGACATTACCAGACTACATTCTTAAGATGTCTTTTAAATATCAATGGGTTTGGAGCTGATCTCATGGATAAGGGTAGATTATTCCATAGAACAATACTACTTTAATATAGTGAAATGCTCGTTTCCCATATTCAGTTTTAACTGTACAATGGGTTTGAAGCTGATCTTATGGATAGAGGTAGATTGTTCCATAGAACAACACCAACTTAGTAAAATGCGCATTTCCCATATTCAGTTTTAATTGTACAATCGGTTTGGAGCTGATCTTATGGATAGAGGTAGATTGTTCCATAGAACAATACTACTATAGTGAAATGCTCGTTTCCCATATTCAGTTTTAATTGTACAATGGGTTTGGAGTTGATCTCATGGATAGGGGGAAATTGTTCCATAGAACAACACCACTATAATGAAATACTCCTTTCCCATATTCAGTTTTAACTGTAGGGATGTACATGTTACCCTAGTCTTGTGTTATAAAGATGAATTTGGTTGGAAAGATTATTCTACTTTAACTTTCTGGATCAGAATGAAATGACACATATAATAATGACCTTGCCATTTGGGGAAAAGTACATATCAAGACATAGGTGCACATTATGTGACTGACAGAGATTTATAACAAAAGTTTCTAATGTATATGTATAGCAAGTGATCACAAATGTGTGTAATGAGACTAAGCTGAGGTCAGACATCACCAGAGCATTTTAAGTCTCCCCTCATTTTAATGGCAGGGTCAGACTCAAATATTTATCTTTAATAATGAGTGTAAAGATGAATTTATAACAGTTGAATGGCTGTGAGGTGTTAAAACAAACATTTAATTGTACTGAAGGGAAAGTGATCCTGTTTTAATTTAATTGGCTTAGCGCTATAGCATATCGTTATGGTAATAAGGTTATACTATTACATTGCAGGAAGGGAGGGATGGGGTAACTCAAAACGTTTTTTTTTCTTGTATAACTGTTTAGAGCCGTTACCATAATTCAAAGTTATGAATATGTTTTACAGTATATTCAATGAGACAAGGAAGTGAAAATTTTAAAGAATAATTATTTATTATTTGACATTTCATGGTAATTGTAAATTTGTGAAGTGTGCTACTTTTCCTTCACTCTAATGGTCCTGACCAAAGCTCATGAATATTCATGAGAATTTTGAAAACAGAATGGAGGGAACAGCTGAGTGTGAAATTCTATGAATGAAGTACAAGTTAAATATTGACAACCACATGATAAAAGAGCTTAGGAATTACACATTAATGTTAATGGTCTGCACTTCCTGAAAAGAAAGAAGTTTAAATTGCAGAAGGAATTATTTGGAGTGACTGAACGGTTAGGATAATATACGTTGCTTGATATACTCACCAAGTGTACATCCCACAGAGACCGGTGTTAAACACAACTTGAAGTTGACTGCTTAAAGGTAATTAACTTTCACTGCTTATATTTATATATATCTAAATGTATCAGATGTCTAGACAGTAGTTTTCTGTTGGGATTTGTACCGACTACAAATGTGTTAATTTAGATGCAATTTATCTCAATCCACTCAGGGGCAGGATTTCTGAATGAAAGCATTTCAATGCAGCTGTTACGTGTGTATAGGCGTTTTATGCCTTAAGCCTCCTATAGGACTTGTCTGAGGTCATAATGTCGGGTCAAATTCTCCTTCTAGAAACATTGTAGGTCAAAACGGAAGAACTGTGTCAGTTTACTTTTCAATCATCAAACAGTAGTTTCCCGCCAAAAGTGATTTCAACAAATATTTTTGTTCGTTTAATTTTTTAGCTTTATTTTACATCAAAATTTGTAATTGGTACCAAGTAAATTGATGTGTGTCCGTTCCATAGAATATAGTTTCATTGAGGGCCATATTTTTTTATATATTTCATTATTTGATTGCAGGGAGGATTGCAAAAATTTATCCCAATAAAATTTTTTTGTTTTGCTGAACTTTTTAGTAGTTTATTTTAGGTGAGAAAAAGAGTAACTGCCAAGTGAAATTGGTACAAGGATTCCATAAAACTCCTTTTCAAGGCCATGTTTTTTTTCACACATTGGGTTGTAGAGGGGAATTGTACAGTCATTTTGTTAACGTGATTTAATAAAAAGTAAGATGTCTCTAAAATATATTTAAAATTCTGATTAGAATTAATATTACTTCAATAATCTATAATTACAGTCCAAAATTGAAATTTCATAAAAATGAACTTTTTGCTAAAATTTGTTAATCAGTGTCACAAAATGAAGGAAACATTGTAACGTTGACATTGTTCCACATGAATATACCCACATGTACCGGTATATACCCACATGTACCGGTATATACCCACATGTACCGGTATATACCCACATGTACCAGTATATACCCACATGTACCGGTATATACCCACATGTGTATACAACCAGTATTTGATGATCATGACAAAAGAAGATTCCTTGCTCTACAGTTTTGAAAGACATATTTATTTTTACAGACATTTTGTATTAATCATGTGGCCTAAAAATGAATTAAATTGAGTTTATAGTTTCAATTTTTGTAAGGTAGTATTTGGTAATATATTGATATTACGATAAAGTGTTGCTATATAGGTCATATTTTCAGATATCATAATGTGTACATAATCTGAATTGTAGACACTATAATCTGATTACAACAGAGAGTAGTGTACAAAGCCAATAAAATGTATGTGTAAGTTAATTGAATATATTTTATGTGAATACTGTTGGAATCCAGGTCATCTTTTTTCAACTGATGGAGTTGTCATTTTGCCTGCAATATGTTATAACTGAAATTTTGGAGCTATTGGGAATTTCTGTTGAATCAAAAACAGAAAAATGGGACTTAGCTATGATCTTGTCATGATTACCTTTGTATGTGTATGTGTGTATGTATGTATGTGTGTGTGTATGTATGTATGTATGTATGTATGTATGTATGTATGTATGTTTGTATGTATGTATGTATGTATGTATGTATGATGTATGTATGTATGTATGTATGTATGTATGTATGTGTGTATGTATGTATGTATGTGTGTGTGTATGTATGTATGTATGTATGTATGTATGTATGTATGTATGTATGTGTGTGTGTATGTATGTATGTATGTATGTATGTATGTATGTATGTATGTATGTATGTATGTGTGTGTGTATGTATGTATATATGTATGTATATGTGTGTGTATGTATGTGTATGTGTGTGTCTGTCTCTGTGTGTGTGTGTGTGTGTGTGTGTGTGTGTGTGTGTGTATGTAGATGTGTATGTAGATGTGTGAGTATGATGTGTGTATGATATATGTATGATGTGTGTGTATGTGTGTGTAGATGTGTGTATACATCACTATGCATTTGTTTGTGTGTTCACAGTTATTTATCATATTCTTCAGATGACTTGGTCATTTACTTCCGGTTGCATTTATATTTATTGTTTTGAAATCTTTGATTTTAAAATCATTACAGTAGAAATATATTTCACCTCAAATATTATTTTAGAAGTGGGAAATGTCATGGGTATCTGGTTGTCATGGTTATTCTTCTTGACGTAAACAGTTAAAGAGATACTCCATTCCCAGACAGGCGTCAATACAAATCATTGATTATATGGAAGCTGATAAGGACTTTCAAAGACATTTGTCTAACCAACTTACACAACTTAGCAGTCTATCACCATGACAGCATGGAAACTGTTGCTAAGTAACAGACTATAGTGATACTAGTCAGAAATTTCATGAAAATGTGATATCGATCTTTGTTTGTTTTTCGAAGTGTGGGTGTTTTTTTCATATTAAAATATGATTCTCATTGATTTTCTTTTTTATATTCATACTTTCACTTTGTCACAGAAAAAAATGTAAATTATAATTTCTTTGCACTCATGATGCATAAGTTATAAGAAACAGGCCATGTTCAATTTTACTAAAAGGTTTGCTGTACATTTGGTAAGCTATGTTCTCATCTTTGTAGTCCACAAGTATGAGAATTGCATATTTTAGAATATACATGATTACTTGCATCAAATTCAGAAAATACAGGAGTCACTTTCTGGCCATTCATTGCCATGACAACTAGCATCTATGTCATAAGTTCTTGAATCATCAAAACATAAGACAAAACATTCAATAATGCTATTATTTTCCTTAATATTCCATTAGTTATCATCACACAGGCATAATTGTGTTATTCTCCAATATTTTTCTTCATTCAGCAGGAAAATACTTGTGACCTAAGGGGCCTTGTCACTACTCATTTTGATGCGTAGTGACAAGACCCCTTATGTTGCTTATATGTCTTGCCATTGAATGAACAAAGTTCTATTTGAATATTATATTACCCAAGAAATCAAATGCTACCAATAGAAAGGAAAATACTATTGACCTAAGTGGCCTTGTTACTATATATGTTTGTTACTTGTAATGACAAGACCCCTTATGTTGTGTGTATATTTTCAGCTGTATAATTTGGATATTATTTTACCTGAAATCAAATACTATTGACCTAAGTGGCCTTGTTACTATATATGTTTGTTACTTGTAATGACAAGACCCCTTATGTTGTGTGTATATTGTGTTGTATAATTTGGATATTATTTTACCTGAAATCAAATACTATTGACCTAAGTGGCCTTGTTACTATATGTTTGTTACTTGTAATGACAAGACCCCTTATGTTGTGTGTATATTGTGTTGTATAATTTGGATATTATTTTACCTGAAATCAAATACTATTGACCTAAGTGGCCTTGTTACTATATGTTTGTTACTTGTAATGACAAGACCCCTTATGTTGTGTGTATATTGTGTTGTATAATTTGGATATTATTTTACCTGAAATCAAATACTATTGACCTAAGTGGCCTTGTTACTATATGTTTGTTACTTGTAATGACAAGACCCCTTATGTTGTGTGTATATTGTGTTGTATAATTTGGATATTATTTTACCTGAAATCAAATACTATTGACCTAAGTGGCCTTGTTACTATATGTTTGTTACTTGTAATGACAAGACCCCTTATGTTGTGTGTATATTGTGTTGTATGATTTGGATATTCACCTGAAATCAAATACTACAAATAACAAGATATGAGTTATTGATCTTAGATGGTTGAGGTTGCTCAAATACCATTTTAATTTTCTGATAGTAAATATCTTGAGTGAAGCCGTGTATCAAATTAACATCACAAGAATTGAAATGTGAAACTGAAGTCTTCTGGAACTGTCTACTTTTGAAGTGCATACCGTTATGTTCACTTGGCAGGTTTGAGATCTGTTTTCTTCCGCAATGCTCATCTGATTGAAGTGAACAAACAAAGATTACATGATTTTACTGAAATATGTCATTTTAGGCTCAAGTTTCAGGTGAAATTAAGTACTTTTCTGTAGTACTGTAATACACTTTTTTCCCATAATAGCACATAAGATGCATCCTTAAAGTAGATACGTGATTTCAAAATGCTACATCCATGGTTGACTAGTCACACTACATTGAAACTTTGTCAGAGCTTTTCTGATAAGCCATCTTGATGATCTTTATGACACTAGTGTAGTAACTACACATGTATATGCATGGTCATGTTCTGTGATCACTCTCTCTATGTAGTGTAGTCAAATGGACAAATGCTATCAAATATCAAAAATCTAGCTAAATCTCCTGCTAGGGAAAAGGGTGAATATTGCATGTCAGTAGTAATCACACTGAAAGGCAGGCAGTTGTAATTGGTTACTTCATTCACAATACTAGAAACTCAACCTCTAGCTTGAAAGTAAGTATTATGTGAGAACATGATAACGTTATCACGTTTATATCAATGCTCCGATAGCATTAAACTACTGCTGTCAGTCACAGGTAAGAAAGGAATGTTGTGCTAAAGAAAACCGTTTGACCATGTGGTGGAGAGAGACTGTAGAAAATGACCACTTGTATAGTTACTAGACTGTTATGACATGTACTATTCAAAAGATTTTAAAAAATAGGTGTTTTTAAAGATTTTGAATATGAGCTGACAGTTTGATTTTACATTAATAATAACCTTTAGATCACTTTCTCATATCCAGTTATGCTTTCTGTTCTCTGTTTATTCTGGGTAAGAATTTACCATTTGTAAAATGTTAACAAAATTGTGTAGATGATCATATGTCATGTATCAGTTGTAATTGATTTCAAAACTTTCACTTGTCATTCATTTATTAGATTTACTGCTCTCTTTACAAGTTTCCCTCCAAATTGTATAAACTTGTCCTAGCAAATAAACTAACACGTCAAGTGATTTAGTAACCTGCAATGTCTTTCCTAGCCATAGGGACTTCAAATTAACATAATTTATGCAATGTATTGTGTGAAAGTGTCACAATATGTAAATTATCAGTGTTCCAGATTTCCCCCTTATAAAACCATAGACAGTGGAGGAGAATACCAGGGTCTCAAATCTTCTGTAAATAAAAACAAAATAGATCTCAGGTGTAGATAGAAATAGTATCAATCACAATGGTGTATTTGTAGTACTAATAAACAAAATTGTGTGTACTGTATGTTTTGTTTTGTTTTTTTGTTTTTTTTCTTTTTTTTACAATTTCGCCAACTTGTGCATAACTTCCTACACTAGTCACTATGATAATCGTTTACATAAATCAAAGTGAATGAGTCTCTATCAGTGTGTCCTCTAATGATAGCCAGATTTTGTTATTGTGAGTCAAAATGATACAAACTGACATTTCTTGTGAGTCACCACATAGTAAGAGATAGGGGAATACCAAATTTTGGTGCGTCACTAGAAATTGTGTGCATCAGTGGCACGTCAAATTGGCCTAGAGGGCATACTGGTCTCTATATATACAATGTACCTACATGTCTGTAAAATATCAAATTTTGTTGTGATTTTGAGTATTACCTACATTTCATCCAGCTTTGAACTATATAAATTGCATAATTGCATTGTTTATGACAGTTTAAAGCAAACAGAGACTCTCTATTGTTTAGTATACAACTGATTAACCCTAATTACAAACCCATTATGTGAATTTGGCTCCTGTCCCAGTATCATTAAGACCCAGAACAGCCTAAAGTAAATTATAGAAAAGGGTTTGTGATCATTAACACACCTGTTGGTCAAGTTGAAAGGTGTATATACCATAGTTATCCGTCAAATCTACCTAAGGAATACAATAGTTTCTATCGGTTCTCCATATGTAGAATTTCAGAAGGTTGGTAACTTTTTATTTTTATTTTGAGTGAACATTTTCATTTGAAGGGAGTTACGTTGTCATTTCTTTGCGAAGGTTTTAGAAATCCTGTGACAGATGGCGTGATATCTGTTAGGAATTTAGCTCCTTCTACAGTTCACTGTAATAGTATTATGTCTGGTTAAATGTCTTGGGAACCCAGGTACATTTTTACCCACTCACCATCTCTTGACAAAAATCTTGGTCTAGAGTTTATTTTAATCTGTTTTCTGTGCCTGTATTTCTAAGAATGTCAAAAGGGAGTGTTTCTCTGTTTAAATAGAACTTGAGATGATAATGAAGTAACTGAACTTAATATTACTGATAATGATATGTCCTTTTGAAATTTGCAGCACAGAAACAGATCATGGTATTGTAAATATATATCTTTGAACTTCATCGTGTGTTCACAACAACCCAAATCATCCATAGAAACTGTACTGAATTCAGTTTTAGACACTTTATATATGTGCATTTGTAATACATAGTTACGTAAAATCAGGTAACACCTACTAGAGTCTTCCAGGGTGTTTCACTACAAAGTGTGTCCACAGTCAACTTTGTTGATATATTGTGTGAATTGTACCAACTTTATACTTTGTGATATTTAGGTCCTAAAATCCTACAAATTGTAGAAACATTGGATATCAAGATTAGGTTAGAAAATGAATTAAACTGAGATTTTCACTGCACTAAGAAAAAATACTTTTGTTATTCAAACACAGCATTACTTGGGGGCAGGGGAAATTGTTATGTGTCATTGTTGCACAACAGCATGATAGAGGGCGCTATTTCTACTATTTAGAAATGCAAGTTTAGTTTTTTGCAATTGTATTTTAGCTGAAGGATAAAATGATTCTTACTTAATCGGTTATAATAGTGATAAAGTTACTTTGTTGGAATGTAGTTTTGAAGCAGTTATGTAGCTTTTGTTTGAATCCCTCAGACATCATCGGTACAGTGTATATGTTGAGCTGTTTGGTCATGTTGTTCAGCCCTTATGTCAGGCTTCTAAAGTGAGTGGTAGCTGGTGGCATGAATGTCATCTCTTATAGACTAGTAGAAAGCCACTAAATAGCTATATATTTTATTTCATTATAGGCAAGTATATATTTTCAAATTTCTAGACCGGTTCTCACAACTGTATCAAGGACCAACCATCATACATTCTCAGAGTCCATCTTTTCATTGACAAAAACCCCATCTGATTACAATATCTGATATGGTGAATATGGCTCAATTTCCCTATTTACCACTATTTCCTTATGGCCGTCACTCCTGAAACAAGAAAATTGGAAATAAATGACACCAAATGATGGAAATCGAGGTAAATAAAAAAGTCCAGCCATATTGGTACACATCAGATTTTAATCAGCTTGACAAAGACCTTGAAAGAAAGTGTATGACATTCAACCTGCCTGTACAGGAAATGTTACTAGCATTCAGTAGTGAAGACATTGTATAATAACCATGGAAATCTCACCAGGTAGTTTGAACTTCAGTGATGACTCAGAAAAATTCACAGCGAAAATTGAAAATGTTGGAATATTTTTAACCTCTGGGCTAACCTTAATTCTTGCAAAGAAAATTCACCTTAATATTTTTCTGGTTTCAAAGTACTTGTCCTTTGGAATGCAATGTTTCTTATACATTCTGTAGATAACTACAGCATCATCCCCTTGGGCACCAAACTTTGCATTTCTATCAGTTTGTATAAAAGTAGTTTACATGTAAAGCCAGGACTTTTACCGTTATATCGTTTTATCAGGATCAGTACATCTTCTGCATGATCTCCCACTACAGATCTGGAGAGACGATCTCCTTGACAACGTAAATGAACATGTATACAAAAACCAACAGAATTACCGGTAGGGAATCTTGAACAAACACAACAAGTTGCTCTGTTTGAGAAATTTTGATAAGAATGGCCCAGTCACTTTATTTGTAAATTCTGTAGTCTAGATCCATATATGATGTACTTGCTACATGGGCATTCAAGTATCATAAGGCTACCCCCACCTCCACCCTCATTCCCCATCCCCTTCAACCACCCCACCACATTTTCAACCATGAGTCCCCATAGAACTTTGTTCTTATATATAGTTACATTGATAGACATACAATGAATTCAAGTTTGTATTGACTGTATTCATCTGTTTGCCCTGTAAGTTTAACTTGCAAATTCTTTGTATTGTTATATGCTCTTAAAAAAATTACAAAAGGCACTTTAGGAGATGTACTAAATACTAAAGTAATTCCTCCCTCGTTGACAACCATCTCACATCTTTCTGACATGACATTCCTTCAATAAAAATCGAGGGAATTCGATCAGTTTTTAATTCTTCTTCTAGATTTATAGGCTAGTTCTCTTTAACTTATTTTCTTTGAGTCATGTAGATGACCAAAACAAAATGGGAATTTAATGTTGACTATCGGTGTACACTCACAATTGGATGTGTTTTACTACGTAACCATACACACCTTTGCAGGCCAGGCAAGAATGTTTGACTTTTGTGATCTGTGTACAATTTAGGAATCAAAGAGACCGGTATATTGTTATTTCTGATAAAGCCCTACAACAAGGGTTATTGTAGATAGTTCCACTCACAAATGTGGCTCTCCCCACCTTGTAAATGCTGGTTGAGTCATGAAAATTTACATGACAACAGATTCAATTGTTATGTATATGTGAACAGTTCATTTTATGGAAATCACAGGGAGGTGTAGGTAGGTCTTAAGAGACCCAAAGCTTAGATTTAGGCAAACGATAGAAATACAAACAAATACAAGAAATCTTGTGTAGATGTTTTCTATACAGTCACATGCTATAAATTCAAATGTGTTAGAAGATTAAATTGAACAAAATATTGGTTATATATAAGTTCTAAAGAAAGTTATCTTGTCAGATCTGATAGTAAGTTTAATTCTGTTCAATGAAAACAATTCCTACCCAGGCCTGCAGTCCTAACTGTTGAAATATGTACTTATCCTATTATTAGATAGCTGACTTATTCAAATTTATTTGTTAGACAAGTACAAACTTAAAGTAAAATTTATAGCCCCTCACATGGATGTCCCCCAAATCTTGTGTAATGTAGGTATGTATATTAAACAGATATTGTTAAGTAACCTGTTGGACACTTTTTTCCTAGCAGTAGTCGCTATAGTTGTGTTCACTTTTTATCTACATACACAGATTTGAATAAACTGGATAACAAACAACGATATCCATGCATGATTTAAAGTGTATAATAGCCAAAAAACAACAAAAACTGGAATAATAGAGAACACCTTGGTGATGTTGCATACTAGATGTTTATGATGGAATCCGTCTATTGTGGTATTTATTGTGTTGTATACTACGTGTGAAAGCTATGACATGCTTCATTAATCTTTGCCAAGGTACTTATATACAATCTGTGTTATTTTTAAGACCAGATGAACTTAAGGGGGCGGGTTTTAGATTTCCAATTGTAGATCTTACTGCGGGTCAGAGTAAAAGGACCGTGTAGTAGACTAAGTACCTAAACCTCTCTGTTATATTTTTATGCAGTGTAAAAGCACATTGTACAAACTTTGAAAAGTTCTGTTTTGTTTGTAAGTCTATGTGAAAAATCTACTTAAAATTTTTTCCAATATCCCATGTTCAAACGTACAAGCACCCCAGTGGTTTCAAGCCTGCAGCAAGAACTGCACCCAAATTGAAATTTTCATGATGGTGAAATTCACCCAATGCTTCATGGCAGAATTTGGTTTTCCAAAGCAATTATTTCAACTACTATTCTTGTAAAGACAGTAAATGGATAAAGTCTTTTTGGATAACTTTGATACCCAAGGTTATTTATAACCCCCCCCCCCCCCATTTCTTTTTTTAGTAAAATGTATCTGCACAAGTTTTTATGGTTTATGAGATTTCCCTGTCTTTTACCACTGTGTTCCCAAACCTTAGCAGAAACTGCATAATGACAAATGACAGTGTTGTACACACTGCGATAAAAGAGGTAAAAATGACCTATCGTTCATCATCATTCATCATCGATAGAAAAGTTTCCCTTTCATGGTGCATTTCAAAATTGTACTTTTCAACAACCATTGAATGCAGACAAGACATTATTTGTAGGAGGTCGAGTGACCCTGCAGCTCATTTGCAATTATACTTATTTGACTTCTAGAAGTAAGTTTGTGTGTGTCTCATTAGAAAACGTCATTGTTGTGACGCGCAGAATAGTTGTGAATCGGTCTCAGTAACTCCAGCGGGCAAAAATTCCACACAATAGTCTCGATAGATCTGCACATGTGGGCAATATCGCTATGCAGGCTATAGTCTATTTAATTAAAGAAGGTCATGTGATTTGGTTTTGACCAATAACAGCTTGCATAAGACTGTTGGAGGTGTATTAAAATGCAAAAAAAAAAAAAAATAAAAAAAAAAATAAATTGTGTACTGTTTAGAGTAACATTTTTATGTGACACTTTCATCTATATTAGCCTGAAGGATAAACTTTTATGAGCATCTTCCTTTTGTGTATATAAAGTTAGCGACCATGAAAATGTGTTCTAAAGATCTAAACTTGATGTCATCAGATAAAGAGCTTGAAAATAATTTTACACTTTATCCAGTAATTTTCAGACAGTTTTGCCACAGTACTGTACTGCACTCATCGTTCTAGTACCTGATTCTGTAACACTTTTAAGGATGTGTGTTTTTAGGTATAAGTATAGGTGTTAAAAGGAATTAGTCGTGCTCTAGGCTCTTCCCATTGTACATGCTTGTTACAATGTGTGATTGATGTTTAGTTACAATGAAAATTTATTGACCCACGAAAAGAAAATTGACAGTTTTGCTAGCGATAAATATAGTTCGATAAGAATCTTGTATAAGCATGTCTTCATTCTGTTAAATTCAAAATTGATGATCAAAATCGTTTGTGGTGTCTATGGTTTAATTGTTGTTTTTGGGTTCACATTACTGTACGAATAATTGATAGTTGATCTTTATGGCCCATATGATATATGGGTTTGTCGACTGAAGACCAGGTTGTAGGGTGGAAGGGCCTAATGGTAGGAGGCCCTGTTTCAAGCCATAATAGCAAGGTTTGCAAAACCCACAAAGCTTTATCATATACTCTTCATAGTTACACAGAATCATCATTTGAATCACTTAACCACATAAATTGATAGTGTATCATTTTATTCACAAAAAGATATAGATATTGAGAAAATATATTGCTTGACTTTATAACTTCTAGTTCTACGTTTGGTAGTCAAATTTTGATAGCCGAGTGAACTGTTAAGTCACATTTTTCTATCGATTTCCAACCACCACCTTGTAAGTCCTATAGACTGTTTACATACCTAGGAATACTGCTGGTAAAGTATATGCTCTAAGTCTAGGAGTTTGATTGATGTAGAATTGGCAGATTTAAAGTAGCATTGGAAAGTTCCACAGGTGTGAAAGTTCATGTAGTTATCAATGAGCACATTTTGGTCATTTTAGAACGATGTCCTTTCTGACTTCGTCTGTCCAACAATATAGACCTCACCTCACCCCGTTTGAAAGAGGGCTGTTCACTTTATATCTTTTGATGATTGATCATCCCATCTGATAGCACTTATATATCCAACAATGCTGTCGTATATGTTTTAACAAAAAAAGGTAAAGTTGTTTAGGTTCACAGTAAAAAGAACCAAG
Organism: Glandiceps talaboti; assembly: GCF_964340395.1. Lineage (NCBI taxonomy): Eukaryota > Metazoa > Hemichordata > Enteropneusta > Spengelidae > Glandiceps > Glandiceps talaboti. The sequence goes on from NC_135566.1 coordinate 5,791,747, forward strand.
AATAAGACAGCTCTTGATGCCAATTAAAAGTTTTATGTGAAGAAAAAATATGTTTAGATGAATATCTGAAGTGTCTAGGATGCTTGTGCCCTGAGGGATATTCGACATCTTACTGCAAGGAACAAAGAATCTGAAAGATAAAAAAACTTCTGAAACCTGGCATCTTGCCAAAAGTTGTAGATCAAGACAGTTAAAGAGCAGAACAGGTTACTGTTGGGGGGAAGGGTGCCTTCTCCAGGACAAAAATCAACACAAAAAAGCACAACTTGAATAATACTTTTTATAACTGTATTGTTGTCAACGTTTGTCATACCATTGAAATCACTCATAAACTAATTTTTAGACTTTTTACCAAGCTGTTAACTATATTGTATCCTATTAAATCTTGTTTTTGCAGACATTTATTATGAAATTATTAAATAAAATTGGTAAAATGAAATGTTGTGATGAAATGTCAAATATGGAGATCAATGTGATTGTGTGATAAATTTTGCTAAAGAGAACTGCAATTGTATGTTTTGAAGAGTGCCCCAGACCAGGTGTTTCTGTTCAAGATCTCTCATATCAGGGCCGAATTTGACAGTGAGAACTCTTGAATATGAAAAGACCATCTTGTCGGCTTTAGATTGTTTTATTGTGACAACCTTCACAGCAGCACTTGAAACGTTGTCATTTCTTGAGAGGATATGGTGAAGTGCGTAAATACGTACTTTTCCTATATATTCCTCATTGTTCGTTACTCGTTTTTACCCTGCTATTATCGTAACCCTGATCCTCGTTATTTCTATTAACATCTTCACTGACTGACACAACAGAGAAAGAAACGCACATAGAGAGGTCATGTCGTGAAAATGGTGTCATAGCGAACAAGTCATGCGTAAAATATCTGTTGACTTATACAGGACCTTTGCTATGTCCTCCTCCCATGGGTATCAATGAGTTTGGTTTTAAGTATCTGCCCATAGCAGAAAACTGCACTTTTGATGAGACGTTTGGTTGTCTCATGGAGTATTGTCTTACCTGGACGCTGCTTGACTCATTGATGAGGTGAACAATAGTGTTGTGAATATGCCAAGAATCGGCCGACCATTGTTCCTCTTGCTATTGTTCTGCTTCAACAAGAGAGACCCAGTATTCATGTTGGGAATAAAAGACTCTTACTTGAACAAGTAATTAGTTCAACTTGGTGGCACCAATGTGTGCAGACCGAAAGATCCTGGAGTGGTAGTAGGCAGAACTTTTGACTTTGTGTGGACTCCTTCATGGATTTTTAAAAAAAACAACTACCAAGCGCATTTCGTTAAACAAAGTAATTCAAGAATGTCATCTGAAGAAGTGAAAACTGAGCTTAGATTAATCATGCCTGGAAAAGCACTGAAAGAGAAACAGAAAGGTATGTCATTTTGGTAGAAGTGTTGATGTCCGCTGGGGGTTTGCAGGTACAGACTTGCTAACTGACACTGTCAGTGTCTTGAATTAAGTGGTTAATGCGATTAGGTAATATCACTAATTAGGAATTTGATTAGTTTCATAACTAGAACAACTACGCTAAATGCATCATAAGTTGTTGTGTCTAAGGGGATCAAATTTAAAGGGCATAGTTTCAATCCCAGAATCTTAAGATGCACTTTAGTGTTATCCTGTCAGTGGAGCGTTACGGATTACACAGGATTATTCTTTTGTTGTGAACCAACTTTTTCTATAGCTCTGCCAGACAAGTGTTTTTGACACATACCTGGAATTTAATCCAATCTTGACGGTACCTTTAAAGCTCAATGTGAAGTTTCTGCCATCAAATCTTATGATCTTAGCATAATATGAATTAACACCCACACACACCTGTTGAATGTATGTAATGTACTCTATCTAGAGCAAGACATTATTATTGCAAACTCTCAGAATGTAAAATATCAGAAATTGATTTTTCCAATCTACAGTACATTACTGCCGTCAGTAAAGGCTGATCCCCTACATATAGGGTGTAATGCTGTAGAGTTACAGAAACAAAATCCAGGTTAAGTTTAAATGAATTTATTGAGTTTTCCTTGATGTTCTTGCATAGGGTTCCTTAACTGTCATTTTCTTTGTTTTAGATTCTTTTGTGTTTTTAATTGTCAATGAAATCAACTGTTATTGTAACACCATGATTTTCTTATCCAAGCCTGCTGCTCATTCATAAGAAATTACTGACAATTTGAATAATATGTAACCCTCGGGCCATTTTTGTTCAAACTGCAGCAAATCAAGTGTGTAAAAGTGTAACCGTCATGTAAGTATACAAATGTGGTTAAAATGCTGCTAGGACCAGAATAAGATAATAAACTTTCAATTGTGTTAGGCTTTAGCGATTTATAGAAGGGTTACTCCCGAAACGTCAACTCTTTTTCACTTTATTTTAACTTTATCTATCAAGTTTTAATTGTCATGTAAGCTTATCGGACAAGTTTATGCAAAACTGAAAAGATATGCTAACACACATAAATCTTTCATGTCTGTCTTACATTTTCACACAAATTGATAACATCCATCCTGCTTTGATTTCATTTCCACAAAAATTAGAAGTGATACAGAAATTAATTTGTTTTATCAAAGAGACATGAACTAAACTAGTAATAACTAGTATGTTGGAAGTGGAATATATATATATATATATATATATATATATTCCATAGAGAGAATTGATAAAAGTATTTTAATATCTCTTTAAATAAAATCAGGCATCCTTTAAAATATGTTCACTTGCAAAAGTCATCAGTCATGTTGGAATGCAAGTATGGAGTGACTTTAATGAAAAATTGTTGGCTCTAAGTTCTTGTACCATGTGCATTATGCATGGTCATGATAAGTTATGAAATACCTGTATACCTGCACTTTTACATCATACTCACTTTTTCATTATGGTGGAAAAGATATAGTTTTGTCTGCAATGGGGTACTCCCTTTAGCAAAGATTGTTGTATCGTAACTCAAAACAAGCTCTCACATTTCACAATATTGTCTGTTTGGAGACAACTCTTTTAACACCACAATAAACTGTTTATTGATGGTATCATGGATTTGCCATTGCTGTTATACATGTATGATTACTCGATCCCTGTGGAGGCACGTAGAGAATGAATTTGAAGTCTGTATGATGTTACCCCCTGTTGTGATATATTTAAACATGTCAGGGCCATTAGAATAACTGAACTGACCAGACATAGATGTCATGTTGGGCTTTTGTGGTCTTCTTTTGCTATTGATTTTGACATAAAAATTTCATCGTAAAATGTCCTCCAACTGACCGTTTTTCTTTGTTCCTTACTTTTATTTTAAGTTTGTTGTCTTTTGTGAAAAAAAAGTCTGTTTCTATATTGCATTCAACAAGGCTTGCATTATGTACAAAATGACATTTGTTTTTAATAATTAAGAAAACGTGTTTGATTTGTAAGATGCTAAAACTAACCAAGACACCTATATTACTTTTGATTGACCATTTAATTTATATCATTAATAGTTTGGACTGAGTTTGCCTTGTTGTCATGGTTTCCTACAAAGCATTCTTAGATTACTACTAAGTTACTACTTGATCACTGAGGTGAACTAATCGAACAAATATCAAATAGACAGCTCTGCCCTCTAAGGTCATCTTGAAAGGTCGTTTCCAGGGAAACGAAGGATGCCATTTTGTACCTCTCAACTCAAGTGTTGATTTGATGCCAGTGGAGTTTCCACATTAGGACGAATACAAACATTTCTGAAATTTCTCTCAGATGTTCCATGTATGCTGGTTACTAGAACCTTTGTTTTTTGAACAGATGAGGGAAGACATCCTATCTTTTTAAGAAGTGAAAATTTACGGTGACATTGTGTAGAAATGAAGGAATGTATGAAGAATTCCAGGGAGGGTTTGTAATCACATGTATGAATGTTTTGGCATGTATATGTCTTACCTATCAGACTACTCAGTGTCAGAGGAAGACGTTTTCCTGATGCAAAAATTGTCCATTTCTGCTTGTTTTAAGTGCTAATCCTGAGTATTCCGATATTTCACGTACATCTTCGCATAAGGGGAGATCAAGAGCATTCTAAATATGTATATTAGTTTTATGGGCGTTTAATGTAAACATAACAAATGAAAGGCAAAAAATGTGCCAACACCTTTGTGTGGTCTAATATGACATTTCATTTTTACACAATATAAACAATGCATGGTATTGCGCAAAATTTCAATTTTGTATATTAACAATTGTAAAATTCTCAAGGGATTTATCATTTAATTATATGTAATATGCATGTATTAATATGCACTTGATTTTATTTTAGATATAAATAATTAAATACCAAGAAAAACTAATTTCAGAATTGACAAAATGGGAAACCAGTTTGTGGGGTTCATGTATTTGCAATTATTTATATAGATGAAATTTTTTATTACTCATTTATGTCTAATGATATAAATTTTGGTTTCATGTTAATTTATGAAAATCCACTTGGCAGGACTTTTTGCATGTATAGTGCAGGACGTGAAAGTAGCCCCTAAACCTGTGTAATCGCTGTATTAAAGAGATGAACTTTGCCAGGGAATGTGAATATTGAATCTCTGAGATAATATTTTGATCAGTGAAAGCACAGTCACACACGTAGAGATGACATGTATGATGGTACCAAGTAGGGAACTATATCGTTATGACACCTAAAACTCATCCTAAATGACACCAGGAAAACTATTCTAAATGCAGCCACCCACGTGTACATCAGGTAGGAGAAATACTATGAAATTTCATTCATGATGTTTTTGGGTTGACAGTGCTGTGAGCCGGTTTCCATCTTTGTCTACAGTGTGTAATTAGTGATACAGTAGGTGGCATATAGAGATAGTGTTAGTGATAATAAAAACGTTGTGAAGCTAATAGTGAACATGTATTAGAGTGCCTGGTGAGGATTTCATTGCGATTCATCTTTATCATTTCAAATGGTGTCAACACAGCGTGACAGTGCATTTGTAGTATTTTCTGTATGCTGCAGTATTAGTATACTGACATGTACTCTTCAGTGAAAACACAGCTAGTGGTTGTAAGGATTTTGTCTATTATATAGACTGCACTAAATTTCTACTCCAGGCCATCGATGTGTATGCTTTGTGTCACACGGCTGGTGCACTATCTGAGTATCTGTGTAAACTTAAATTTATCTTTAAAAGGTTCAGTATCCAGGTAGAGTTTCCTGTATCAGGAAATGTTGTATCCTCTTGGAATGAGATGCAAAGTGATATCAAAATTGCTGTACGAAGGTCTAGAACTATATTCAGCAATCTTTTCAAAATCACCGATTCCACCCTACTAGCAATCGATAATCATGAAAGGGATCTCCTACTGACAGTCGTCGTAGGAACGCGAGTCTTATTTCATTTCGAACTGATGAGTCGTAAAACATCAACAATTGTATTTCCAGTTATTTCCGTAAGGTACAATTACAGAACTTCCGCTCTTCCATGATATTTCTTCATTGACGCTCATTTAATAATAACTCATTTATGGATACATCTCTTTAAGAGTGCAGGGTTTTCATTGATTTTTAGAGAGTCTTGCAGTTTAACTTGGAAATGTCAGAGAGATATCAATCAATTCTGCATAAAATTGATCCTTTTGTAGAAAAGCATGGAGATTCATCTTTTAATAATTGACGATTATCTGCATAATTTAGAATAATACACTGAAATGTCGAAAAACTATTTTTGATTATCTGAAATATAAAGGTCAATTTTTCTTTTAGTTAGGGTCTTACTATTTCAACTTTGAGATATAAAGGGTACCGAGCAATTGTGTATACAAGTGGCCATTTTGTAGTCTTTATTTTTTTATAATCGATGAATCAATGAATTAGATTTCTGAACGTTTGACTATCTAAAAATATAATTCAATTTTTTACAATGTAGTCATGGATATTTCAAAACTACAAGAGAGAAAGTGATGTAAAAGGTACCCAGAGGGGATGTGTAGATTAGTTTGTGAAAAGAAGCAAGGCCATGATAAATTATGCAGACGTTTTTGGTCTTGAAAGTTCAACAGAAACACGGTCGCTGTTTTTAATGGTTGTCATACTTTCTATGGAGTACTTTTAAAAAGAAAATAAGATATCTTTGTAAGACTGCGTTTCTTGGGTTGATCATAAATCAATCTCAGAGAATAGTATATGTTAAAAATTACAACATATGTCAAGTCACATTTGGTGATATAATGGATACATTTTATAAAATTAACAAATGCAGCAAAATACTTATTTAATTCAGTCAATGAGTTGGTGACCAGGTAACTTTGGTTCACATCTGTCGGTCATTCTAAAAGTCATGATGTCAATATGAAAAAAATATTTACATATGTAAATAATATTTGTATATGTTAAAGACATATTGACCACTTTCAACTCAAAACCTGCCGTCATAGAATTTATGATGGCATATGTTTTTAGAAGGTACATGAGTTCAACTTTTATCAAATTTGATGAACACAAAACTTCCATTAGAAATACCTGTCAGTATTTTCTCATCAGATCCATAGTTTTTGTATGGTCAAATTTTGAAGATGATTTTGAAATAGTCTACACAGATATTGAAGGGAGCTTATTGCCAAAATTTATCATAAATATCATCTTTTCATATGGCCAAGTTTTTTAGAATATTAAAAATCAATTTCTATATTTTAATTTTTATGAAAATAACACATTTTCTTCGAATCTGATTTTGTGCTTAAAAGAAGTGAAAATAATGAAAAATTGTAAAATATCGTGATGAGTGGTATTGTAGATTGCATAATATTATTTTCACAGTTGAAATCAAATGTCATATAATACTGTATCACCAATATTCAGGTATAGATAGTTGAAAATTGATTTTCTGATTTTTCATCTTCAATACCTAAAGCAAAAATATCACATACAAGAAACATTGTGCCGTCTTTCCTTTCAGAATTAGTCAATATCAACCTTTGAAGTTTGAGTGTCCTCTGTAATATGTTGATATTTAGACACAGGACACCTTTACAGTTTTATTGGCACATGAAATTTATGTATCTTGTAACTATTGTGCATCTTGATGGCAAGTACTTGAAAATAAACTAGACATACGAAACCTGTGGATCTGTGTGTTGGTTACCATGGCAACCAGACAGCGCTATTTTGACATCTGATGTAGTTGCAACCATCTCTGCTTCTGGCAGTAAGATTGTGTAATGGTATACTCAGCATGGGAAAGATGACTTTTGGGAGAACATGCAGGTACCATGCTTTAATACAAGTCTGTAACTGATAGTATGGATTTAATCATCTCTTGAGCTGACAGTTGCCGCGATCAACATTTTGTGCTTTTTTTTTTTATTTCATCAGTATTTTGGGGTGAAATTGGATATTTTTATGAGTCTTTTAATTATGTGTTTTGATGGTGTTTAATGCTGACTGGAGGAAAAAGTCTGAGAGCAATACAAATAAATGTAGGGAAAATGGGTGTCTGAGAAATGTCATAATTTCATAGAAAACTTTAAAACAAAACCTTAACATTTTCATATTTGTCTTCCAGTCATATTTCATTACATGGCACAAGGTAAAGTACAGGAATAAGATCAGTATATATGGTACAAGTTTTGAACTCAGTGTATGGTTTTCCACTGAGTCATGGAACCAACAGAGTCTTCCAGGAAAAAATACTACACTATACATGTATTACGGCAAAGTAATAATATTATGGATAGGAATGGGATGTTGATGCCATCAATGTTATTTTGTAAGTTTCCATATAGCAATTAGCTAAAATAGCTCAAAGTGCTTTACAGTTATTAACCCTGGCACAGACCTATAACAACACAACAGCCCTTTACACTTCCTCAACTCCCAGGGAAGTATACAATCGTAGCCGCTGTATAAAGTGTAAAGTATTAAAACATTCACATTGCAACCTCTATCCTACCAGGTCCCCAATTATACAGCTGGGTTGAATGAGGCACAATCATGGTTCAAATACTGCCCAAGGCTTTAGCCTTTCAAAAACAAATGGCAACGACAGGCTAACACCTGCAACATACAGATTCCATGCAAGCTGGCCACTCTAACTAATCAACCATCATGACTTCACATTATGGTAGAGTCAAGGAATATTTGATTTAAAATTATATAAAGTAACTTACTGTTGTACAAATAGTATTCATTTTGAGGTATCAAGTATTATATGCTATAATGCCAAGGGGAGGGGGATGGTGGGTGGGGGTGGGGAGGGGGTGTGGTGGGGGCTGTATATTGAAATAGTATTGAAGTAGTATATTAAGTTGAATTTGAGTTTATCATGAAATCATTTTCTATACAAGCTTGATGGTCACCGACAGCCTGCTAGATTAAGAGATTTGTTGTTGTTAATATACTGCTATAACCATAGCAATGAGTCCTTCACTCTAACAAACCACTGTCATTAAATGTGTAGGTGTTCTTTTTACACATACTTATCACTAATAGTACGTGGGGAAAAAAATGAGAGTGTAACATGTCATCTTGTAAGTAATAGACTAAAAACACTTATGTGTCTTAAGTTACAGCTGTTATGGTCTTCAAGAACCCAAGTGATCCAAGGTGTTGAAAAAAAATAAAATAATGATAATACTATGTTTTGAAGGTTTCTAGTGACATAACACGTATTTCTATAGATAAGGAGGCATTACACATTGTATAGGTAATTACATGTAAATACATGTGAAACAGTACAGTGCAAATGTTCAATACTGGTTGAATATCAAAAAAAAAAAAAAAAAAAAAAAAAAAAAAATTAAATAAATAATTTCAGCAAAAACTAACTGAATCCTATCAAAATTGGAATGATAAAACACACTGATAATGTCATATTCATTTTAAACAAATCCCTGAGTTCATATTTTGACTAACTGATTTCGTAATGGCAATATGATTAGTTGGCATGGTAACAATTTTTTAAAGCAGGGATAATAAATGTTTTAAAGCAGGGATAACTAATTAACGTAATGATTAATTCCTGTGAGGCAGATGCCATAAATTCATGAAAGTGGTACTTTATGTGTTCTCTCAATAACAAAACAATAGATATTACTCAAGACCCCTGAACAGATGTAGTTCAGAACATAGGGGGAGGCATTGTTTTTGAACTTAATTGATAAAAGACTAATTTTCTAGTCGTTTTACAACATCATAACGTACCCAATGAATAAATTGACCACAAAACACAGATTTTTTTGTATATTTATGACATTGCATAATAAATCCAATTTGGACAATCTGATTTGTATGAAATTGCAATCATAAGACTTCATTGCATTTAAAATGACATTAACTTTGTCCTTTATATATAGGTAATGGGTTCTATTTGCTGACTGTATTATTGTCATTTGCTGACAGTGTAGTCGTGTCAAAGTACTAATGATCTAATAATGTTGACTGCATACAATATCATGGGAGGTGTTAACCGGGAACGAACAGTATTCTACTTACTGGAACACACTTTAGTAGCCACCATTTGGTATACTATGAACTGAACTCAAACCTGGTATCACGATATAATTTGTAAACGATCTGATGGCTTAATTTATTATATACATATCAAAAATGCGAGCTATTAATAAGAAGTCTATTTTATCTATAAGGTTGAAATTATGATTTATTGAGGGTGATGACTTTTGGGCGGGACCCAAATTAAAAATAAATATAATTAATTTGAAAGATATACTCAACCATAGAATGTGTACAGCTACACAAAATATGTTTACCCATATGTGATCCAATACTGATGAGGGTGTACAATATTATGATTAAGATATTATATATAACAAAACAGTTTTAAAAAAATGCCCTAGTTGCAACTAATACAGCTTTAGAATTGACGTTATAACTTGCATCATGGTGGTTATCATTCTTGATTTCCATTGTAATTTACAAACGGCTTTTGAAAGGATGTAGAGGATACGAAGATGGTAGTCAGGATGTCTATAGATAGTCATTTATAACACTTATGAGTGCACCAACATCCTATTATATTATGAAGTTACACTGATATTTCATAGTCATCTGTAAATTACCTGTTGGCAGTCAGCTAATTAATTGTTTTAAAGCTCACCAATCATCTGATTCACACACACTCACCTCGGAGCACTCTATATTACCTTACCCACAATTCTCTCTGGTTGAGGTGCTTGGAAGTTCCTTATTTCATACCTTCCTCAATAAACCACATTTCTTAACATTTTAAGTATAACAATTATTTTTAAGTAATACATAAACGTGCTTTGAATAAAAGACTTTTCAGTGTCAAAGTATCACTAACTAACTTGGGTAGTCAGTTTGTATGAAGAGTTTTAATATGTAAATTTCTTTTGTTATACCTATTCAGAAACATTTCTATCTTTTGGAAGAGTCATAACAGGTGTATATGTTTTCCTTAATTTCGTTGCAAAGATTCTGCATGTATTTCATTGGTCATCCTGGAATTAAAATGAAAATAATAATATAGACAAATATGAGCTAATTGAAATCAGACAAAATCTACGTAAAATGCTCCTTTTTGTTCTGCCATAATTTTGAAGTGGAATTCTATCAGTAATATGTTAGGAATTTAGGTAGATTTTGAATTAAGGGTTTTACTAGTGCTATAATACAAGAAGACTTTTTGTACAACAATACAGGAAATCTCTGTTCATTTTACAATGATGTCCATCTAACGACTACTTACTTTCAATTTTGATGCGCATGAAATTGACAGCTGCAGAATAACCTTTTGTATTTCCCTCCCATTTATTGAAATTTACAAATTGTGTAACATTTTGAAGTATTGCTCTTATGGCTGTGATTGACAAGTGGAATTTTCAATGATTTCAATTTTTTATTCTCAATTTTCTCAGTGAGTAAGCTTCGCCTTTATCCTTTATGCTATGAAGCTTTGACAATATTGGTTATGATTTCCAAACCACATGATACATATAGAGACAGTCTGGAATTACAATAAAACGGGTATTGACACTAACGAAAATTGTGCATTAGAGATCGCTGAATGATTATTACTTGAAAGCCTATTTGTTCATGGATATTAAAGTATGTACTGTTAGCTCAATTGCCTGAGATGTCTTTCAAAAGTATATTGAACTTTTCAAGATATCCTGATTGACACTAAGAAAATTATACATTAGAGACTTAAAATGTAGATGATGTTTACCCCAAAGGCCTATATTAATATTTGTTCATAAATAACATAGTATGTGATATTACTTCAGTCATCAGTGATGTGTTTCAAAAGTATATCAAACTGTCCAAGATGTCTCCATTGACACTACCAAAATCATAGAGATAGATATATTTGTTCTTGGATATAAAAATATTTGCTGTGCAGCATTAAACGCTGTCACTGTGATTTGTATCAAAAGTATATTGAACTGTTCACGATCTCCCATGCTGGTTCACGCTGTTCTTGGTTTTAAGTGATTATGTACGTACGTGATTGATTTAATTCTCACCACACTTATACAGAACTATTTGAACCATTTCTTACCCTATGTATCCTGACTAATCAAGAACTTTCAATTTCACTATGGTTCATCTCAGTCCTCTAAGTCAAAGATTTCAAAACTATGTTTGCAGTGTAGCCTTGAAAACTTCAGGGTGATAGACGCTATTTTTTAAATGAAAATGGATCACTTTAAAAACGATCTATTCACCCGTGCTTTCAAATTCTTGCGGTTTCATGTGTGTTTTTGTTGTCTCTGTGTAGATGGTAGGTGCAAACGTAACAAAGTTCATTTGAAAACTGCATCATGTAAACAGGGGTTCTAAGTTGACCGTTCATGGAATCAGCGTGTAACAGTGTTCTCCTATAGACCGTGTAGGGTCTATGGTTGTCTACTTATGGTATTTCCAACTTTTTTTTTTCGTAGCTGAAATGAGAACTGTAATGACAGTATGAAAACCAAAATCATAAAGCCAATAATATGAATCTTTTTCAGAGCATGAAATTCCTGAGATTTCCTGAGATTCTATTTCTCTTCTTGTTTATCTCCCTGAAATACAGCCAAACTGATTTGAAAGCCTACTCCAAACGTGAATCACATCACATTATGTATGAGTTGACGTGAAACCTTCAGAATATTTCACAATAACAGATTGTTGGCAGATCAATAAAGTAAACATTAGAAAGCAATCACAAATAGAAATTGAATCAGTGCGGTTATAGTGTGAAATTAATTTGTACAATGCTTTGAATGGTTGCCAAGGATACCAATTCCAGCAAGGAAATGATAAACCATATTGATAGGTTAGGTACCTTTTTCATGGTAATGAAAGTTCATTTACCCCAATTAATGAAAAAAGCAATCATTAGATTTTTATTGCACATGTAAACAAACAATAATAGTACAATTTTAAGTTCACTTCAATTTAAAACATTGGTGAAATTTACATGTATGTTGAAATATGTGACTCACCAATACATTACAGTTGAAAACAAAATAAATGAAAATGAATATTATATAACTACTAAAATAAACAAACCAATAACAGTATAATTATAAGTTCAAATAAATTTAAAACGTTGGTGAAATTTAGACATATGGTGAAATATATACTGATAGTCTTGGGGATAAAGATATGACATTTCTTGATAAACCTCTACTACTATACTAATGATTATTCCTAATTGTCTTGGAAGTTTTTTCTCAAATTTCTGGCATCTAGAAACATCCATTTGTACATGTATGTATTCATAATTAATTAAGTATGGTTTAATATACTGAATTTGGAATGCTTGTTTTATTTTTAAGTTAATAAGCACTTAGGAGTCATGAATATTCATGTTCTGCTATATTAACATATGCAGGCCTGCTGACTCCAGTGAGACAATGCATGTCCATGGCAAGGACCTCCACTGAGCAATGAATGATGAACAAGTTTCAGCTTAGCGTTTCTTGTCAATTGTGTGTAATGCAGGATTTAATATCATGAAATAGCTTTGTAGGATCAAAAATGCAAAGCTACTGTGGTGTTGCTCTTGAAAAATGTGGTTTTTAGTTGACTGTGGTATTCATGAACTTTATTTGATAGATGAAGAAATAAAACAAAAGTTGGTGTTGTTTTGATTAAATTTTTATGTGTCCAGATAAAATGTGAAGTCAAGACATATTTATAATATATTAGTATTAAAAAATCAGCATTTAAAGGAAATTTGGAGAGGGATATTTGAAGTTGATGCATTTAATTTTTCCTATGTTCCATTTGTGTAGAGAATATATAACTAGATGTATATTACAGCTTCATTGATGTTAGGATTTGTTAGACTCAATATACAAGGGACTTAGACTTAGAGCCATGTGTATCTCATGACTATTGCAATATAGATGTTTGAGACGTATTGTTTATTAAAATATAGATGAGAAAAAAGTGAAAGATGCAGGCTTTGATTGAAATATGACACCAAGGGAGACCAGTGATGATGTAGAAGGCTTGAGTATACATGTATATTTCAAATTCATCCTGGGGAGGATTATGTAGCATTCAGTATTTCTGGTACATTTTTTTCCATGACAAATGCATTTTGAGACCCCTTGTCAGTGCATACACTGTGAAAACCAATGTGTACTCGTGTACATTGATACATAAGACACTAAATATGAACAAATAGAAAGCAGGGAAATAAATTCAAATTATTTATGTTTTCTGGAAAATTAGAATATTTATTTTCAAAAATTGTTAAAATGTTGACATAATGTGACAAATTAAATGTAATTATGAAGCATTGTTACAGGCCTCTACAACAAAGTGAAAAGTAGTTCTGTCTCTTTTCCTTTTTTGTGAGAGTGGAAAGTACATTTATGTATTACTCTTGGTGGCAAGAGTTGCCGATACTCTTACAGGATATTTGAAACTGCCAGTATAATTAGGGTAGATATGTTGCAATTTCCAATAATACGTCATTTTGGAACTTATCCAGTAAATTATAAGAAGTGTACAGTTTAAAATAGTAAATCTTTTTCTAGTTTTGAATCTCAGCTTTACAGTGATTGACAGTTTAAAAGTTCATCACAGACGATACATCTAGACAAGGTAGATTGAGAGTACTTGGGAATTTGTTATCTTATCATTCGCCTTGTCATGATCATTGATGCGTACAACGAGAATGGCTCTCACTTCTCTTCAAATGGCGTCATTTCTGCAGACCATTTCTTGTTAACCAGCTTTCTAATTATGCACTTGGGAGAAGTAAGACATGTCAATTTTCTGAAAACAGACATCCCTGGTTTTTCGCTGGGGGGACAGCAAACTTTATGGGTTGCCATAGCAACAATTAGGAGACACGGTACATGCAGCTGTTTGTGAGCTGTGTGCAAAATCTTTAAGCTTTCTCGTCTACCCAAACTATAAGAACACAAATTTTGTTTTGGTCAAATTCTCTCGCATCCAAGTTAAAGTTGAAATAAGAAACACTGTCAAGAAACGAAACTCCATAACCAAATATGTATTGAAATTCACAAATTCCATATACTTCGAAAGAAACCTCAAATTTTGTTACCCTTTCACTTTCTATAGATACACAAACTTTGGACAAGTATTTTTTGCATTTTAAAGAAAATTTCATGTGATTTGGACCGTGCAATGTGATGATTTCATGTATATATATTTACATGATTACATCATGGCAACATGTTTTGCCAATATCATATAATTATGGTTTGCAGTAAAATTATTATTTTCACATTTACACAAACTCATGATGTCACTGATTTATGGTGTCAGAAAAGGGTGACGTTTTACTGTTTCAACACAAATTGATGATGTCATCATGTTCTCAGTTTTAAACTTGTAACTTTAATAAATTCATTCAAAATGTATATTATTTGTCTCAAATCACATAACTGTTGTATGTAATGTTCTAAAGACCCCATCATTGTCACCCCAACATACTGTATTTCACATTTTTTGGACCCAAACTAGTGAGGTGAAACGAATCAAGATTCAATGTTACAATACAACATTTAAAAATTGTCTTTACAAGGAATTTTTCTTTAAGTTATACAAGCAATTGGTTGAATATAATACCACATTTTTGTGGAATTAGAAAAAAATGTAATAAAAAATTAGATAGAGACCAAGTTACTTTGTATAAAATTATGTAATAGTGTCAATCTAAGACAATAATTTACTAAAAAAAAACAGAAAACGAAGAACAAGACCTACCTATTGTAATATGGCGTGAAATAAATAATTTAGTATTTTACATATAATTCATTTTTGTGTCCCACCTACATCCATTTAATATTTCATGATTTTTTTCATCAGTTTTCTTTGAAAAGATGTTTTTTATCCTGTTTATGTGATAGATGTAACCCTTGGGTATTCTCAATTAATATTTTATGTTCTCATCTTTCTCTTCCATGTTTGCTGTGAATGATTACAACATAACCTCTCATCACTCTCACCCTTTCTTCTAATGTATCTGTTACCATGACGACCAGGTAAGTAATGATGCTATACCACATGATATATTGAACGGTAGTAAGGGGTAAGTAGGGTTAATTTTTATGAGTCCGCTGCATCTTGGGATTTAAAATATGTTCTTTTTATGAAGACACTTTTCACTGACCTTTGCATGTGTAACAATTCGTAATCATTATTATATTCAAGTAAAATTTATTTAGTTGGTGGTTGATTTCTATCAGTTCCAGATTGGAATTGAAATTTAAATGTGTTCTTTTCTAACAGAGTGAATAGAAAGACATAACCAATAAATATACATTCAGCTAGTAGAAAAGGATATATATCAGCTGACTGTTGTTGGTGATTTAAAAAAAAAAAATCACTTCGGAAAACAGCAAATGCTTTTATGCTAAGCTTTGTTGTATTCATAGGTATAGGAAAACTCAATGTGTTCCTCAGTTATTTAAAAAATAGTATGTTTCCCAACATGTACTTTTTTTTTCATCCGTGCATAATTTCAAAATGGAATCCCTTATGAATGAAGGTTGTGATGTTTTTTGCTCTTTAAGAAAATTATGTAATTCAAGATGATGGCAGATATTCTTCATATTATCATATTACTGTTGTTTTGTTTTTACAAAAACTGAACACTTGGAGGAACGATTGATTTGTTTGCCAATTCATAAGGTAGCCACATATAATTTAAAGATCATGATTAGTATGGTAGTGGCTCTCAGAAATGAAATAAAATCACTTGGGAGAAAAGCTCCCATCTGTACATTTTCCATATTTAATTCAAGATCACGATGACCCAGTGTCTTATGAGCAATGGCTCTTATATATAAACAAAAAAGTCAAATATGATTACTCAAGAGGAAAGTGGATAATGTGCCAATCTGAGCAATATTCTCAAGTAGCCATCAAAGATAATGAAGTCTGTTATTTATTTGACTTGAGCTCTACATAATCTATGGACTTATTTATTACTATGGAAAGCAAACTATCAGCAAACTTAGATGGACTATACATACTACTATGGAAAGCAAACTGTCTGCAAACTTAGATGGACTATGCATGCTACGATGTTAAGCAGACTATCAGTAAATGTAGATACACTGCATGTGGTAGATTATGCAAGTGGGTGATAGTTTTTTCTGTGGTGAAATAATTGATTTAATAACCCTGTAATCAAGATAGTGTAAACTCTGACTGACAGCACTAGCTGTAATCAAGATAGTGTAAACTCTGACTGATTTCACTGTAATCAAGATAGTGTAAACACTGATTGATAGCCCTGTAATCAAGATAGTCAAAGTGTAAACACTGAGGTTGAATGTGCCACAACCTGAGAAAAAGTCTCTATCAGAGATGCCAACCTACTGTGAGTATATATAATCACATCAATGTATATTGAAAACTTATATCACTGTGTTACCATAATAGTTTTAGTTTGTATTTGTGTCTTAGCTTGAGTTGAGTTGAATTGTAATTTATTCCACCTGAAAACGAAAACAAAATATACATTCATTGAAAGTAATACAAAACAGAATTCTAGTGAGGGCCATGGAAATAGTTCCTGAGGAACTAAGTCCATGGACCAAACGTTTATGAAAATTATGGCAAATTAGGGGTATGAGTTGTAAGAACAAAAATACATCTCTTG
Source organism: Glandiceps talaboti (assembly GCF_964340395.1). Lineage (NCBI taxonomy): Eukaryota > Metazoa > Hemichordata > Enteropneusta > Spengelidae > Glandiceps > Glandiceps talaboti. The sequence continues at coordinate 5,808,850 of NC_135566.1, forward strand.
TGAATATTGATGGAGATTAAGTAGCTTAGTAGCTGATGGTAGACTTTTTGATGGTTGACCTGTTGTCACGGTACTAGTAGTCATTGTACATTGCATGTTACTCCAGGAAAATTACATAGATCAGTCACACATGTGTATAATTGAGCATTATACGTCACATTATTGTCATGGGTTTTTAGAAACCTGCCATTACAATGCAAAGTTAGCAATACACAGATGCTGTTGATTAGGCCGATTTCTATGGTAATGATCTAATAGGCCAAGTACATCCCTTTGTTGTGTAATGAATTATATCCAGTTGTAATTTAAAAGATGGTTTAATTACATGATTGTCTTGCATGGCTGGATATACTTTGTAGGTGGATCATATGTAATATGGCTTGATAGTATTAGAATGTAATCAGGTTCTGTGTTGTTCACAATGCTGGGCCTGTTCCTCAAGATTTTACTAGATTTAGAGTTGGTTGTTGTGAGTGTGTTCTTGATCTGCGTTGATTTATTCAGTGGTTCACATTTTGCGTCTCCAGCAGGTAACGTCTGATCTCTTTTTCCCCTTTAATAAGACTGCATTTTCATTGTTGCACATTACCTAGCCTCCTGACAGCAACGATAATCACATTTTGTTATGAGATCTCAATCCCTTGACAAAACATGTACATTCTCAGAACTCAGTAATGCTGAAAAGAGGCCATGACATTTTACAATCCTTTGACAAAACATGTACATTCTCAGAACTCAGTAATGCTGCAAAGAGCCCATGGCATTTTACAATCCTTTGACAAAACATGTACATTCTCAGAACTCAGTAATGCTGCAAAGAGCCCGTGGCATTTTACAATCCTTTGACAAAACATGTACATTCTCAGAACTCAGTAATGCTGCAAAGAGCCCGTGGCATTTTACAATCCTTTGACAAAACATGTACATTCTCAGAACTCAGTAATGCTGCAAAGAGCCCATGACATTTTACATTTCAGTATAGTGCAAGTATATATTAGATTTGCATCAAAAGCTAATTATTTAGTATATTTCAATGTTAAAATATTAACTTAGTAATTATAGCTGGCAATGATACTAGCTAACCTATTGCTATTTTTTACTTTATTTTTTTTTTATTTATCTGGCAAGTCTTTTCATTGCAAAATCAATATAAGAAAAAAATGTGATATTTGAAATATTAATTTTCAATGAAGTTCTGAATAAGATTATATGAAATTTTTGTTTGTGATTTTGGTTTGACGAAAAAATCATGTGAGAAAAAGTGAAAAAGGTATTGCTTATTATTTATTAATCATCAACATTTGAATATTTGATAACTGTACAGATGTTGTAGCCACCACGGGTATGTATTCAGTGGTTTGTTTTGTCTACATTTGATATTTAGTTGTACCGAAAATGACAATTCAACTACTGTATTTAGTCCTTTTCTTTGTCACAAAGATACAGAATATGCATATTTCAATAGTATAGACAAATATGTATCTGATCTCTCTATATCTGTTCATCACTTGTCAATTCACTATCACTGTATCAGTGGCTAGGTAATTAGTTGACAGAAACTGACTATTGGGAAACTAACTGACTGGCTGACTATTAAACTAACTGACTGGTTTGTTTGCTTGCTTGCTGGCTGACTGACTGACTGATTGTCTCAACTGAGTGACTGGGTGAGTTAAAAACTGATTGTCTGATTCAAGATTTACTAACTAACTGACTGACTGACTGACTGACTGACTGACTGACTGTTAGCTGATTGACTAACTGACTAATATTGACTAACTGACTGACTCAATGACTGATTGACTAACTAACTAGCTAACTGACTAACTACTAACTAACTCACTCACTCACTCACTCACTCACTTACTCACTAAATAACTATCAAGCTGACTGACTGACTGACTGTTATTACTCAATGACTGAATGACTAACTAACTAGCTAACTGACTAACTACTAACTAACTCACTCACTCACTCACTCACTAAATACTATCAAGCTAACTGACTGACTGACTGACTGAATGGCAGCTAACTAATGAATAACTGACTACAAACTAACTTGAATGAGTGATTCACCTACTAGCTTCCTAGCTATTTTAACTGACTGGCTGACTGACTGACTGGCTGACTGACAGACTAATTGACTCTCTTACTGATTGACTAACTGACTGTATTTTATGACTTTCAGTATTACTATAAATATTCTTCATATGTTGATGTACATCTAGTATAAGTAAATAATCACCCCGAGCTGTGTCATATAAAATCTGATTATATGGGTATATATAGCTTTGATATTAAAAAAGATTTTGTACTTAGATATTCAGTGAGAGTATTTGATAGGTATTCAGGGCTTCAAAGTGTCTTAAACACAAATGAGAAATCTTTACATGTGTTACGTGGGTCGTGTACATTCTGACCTGTTAGGGAATATATTACTAGCACATCATTCAATTTCAACTTTGTAATGCTAATTATCTACTGGGAATCCTATCTTGCCAAAATTACCACTTTCACTTAAGTGGACAGCTTCATCAAAATTTGACCATAGGGCATTTATATTGGTTTTAAGCAGCTGGGGAAGTGAACATTTCATCAAAATTGGACTGTGGGGTTTCTTGTTAATTTTATCAGTTGATAAAATGGATCCAATTATGTGTGCGTGAAAGACTGAAATTGTACTTCTGTGTTATTATGAATAATGTAAAGGGAGAAAGGATTATGTACCTTGTGAATTCTTGATACATCATGCTTAATAAACAAGATAGCGTGTGTCTGTTCAGAGACACGTAACAATAGCCTATGGTAGTACACTCCTGGCGATGCTGATGAGATGTTGGCGAAAATTTGGGGTTTGTTTCCAAGAATTGCTTTGACTCTGAGTAGAAATTTTCATTACTAAGATAAAATGTGTTAGGTTCGTTCACTTTCACATTATCTGAACTTAGATGGAAGTGACAAGGGTGGGGATGGGGGGGGGGGGGTGGTGGAGTGGAGAGGGGGTCTTGCCAGGCACCTTCTGTAAACTGTGTTGTTGACATTTTCACCTGTAATTACCGGTATATAACGGTTTAACCTCAGACCACCCAACAATTGTTTGATGGTCTGAGGTGTCAATGAAGGTTCCCCAGCAAGGTGCATATGTCACTTCCACCTTACATTCAGATCGATGCCAACTCAACATTGATCGATAAGTGAAAGTGAAAAAAACCAACACATTTTATCTTGTTTAACTTTTTATTACACATGATGAATTCACAAGGTATTCTTTCACTTTAAGGTAAAAGTAATATTCTCTATATTGAGACATATTTTCATTTTATTGAGTATTGAGTATGAGTATCTAAATTTCATCAATGACAACCTGTCAAATTGGTAAAAACTTATAATTCATTTAAAAAGACTACAAATGAATCAAAAGTGAGGCATTCTGAATCTGAAAAACAAAGTAAAGAGTTTCACACATATTGAAACAAAAGACTTCAACTTCGGGCAAGGCTTGAAAAAGTTTCTTTACCTCCAAACTTCAGTTTCCCATAATGCTTCTCCAGCCCTCTCCCCAGTGCACAGCAACCCTCTTTTATGTCAGATTTACCAATTTTTATAAATCCAAATATTGCAACATTATATAAAACTAAAGCTAAGACAGAAAAGAAAATACCTAAAATTATATACACAGTGACATTGGTAATACTTGTCCCAAAGTAGAGGTGAAAATTCCCTTGTAACTGTATTTTCACAAGACTAGTTTTCATCCTGAGAAAAGGCATAAAAATCTAAATGTATCATAACATTTTATGAAACTAAAACTAAGAAAAAAGAAAATGCCTGCAATTATAGACGTAGTGTCACTTTTCATGGAATAAAGCAAAGATTTAAACTCCGTTCATTTTAACCGACCAGTTTTCGTTCTGTAACTGCCAAACATATGAAACTAAAACTAATATGACATGTCGATAATAGCTGTTGGCTTCAACATTTATGGTGTGACAGAACTTGATTTCTTTGATTGAGAGAACTGGAGACTCACAGAAGAGGAGCTCAGTTTCTTTGAAATATTGTTGGTTAGAAATGTATTGTTCATGATGATATCATTGATAGACAAAGCCTCAGTATAAAGTTGTAACTAAACTAAAACTAAAATGGGAAGAAAGCACCTGAGGGTGTTGACATTAACACCATAACACTTTTTCCTAGAGGTTATAAACTCCCTAATAAACTACATTTCCTTGATGTAGAGGCAATTCAAAATCTATTAAAGTTAGTACTTCTTTGTCGGGAATGAGATTAATGCCTTCAGGGTCCTTCACATACGTATGTACGTGTCATCTCATCTGAAGACTTACTCTTAGTTACCGGTATATGCAGCTCCATTATCGTTAACACGACCTATATACGTAGAAAAGTGTAAGAGAAACAGAAAAAATAATGAGTATCGGTATACTAGAAATGTTGACAATAACTTGCAGCTTCTTACCACCGTACATAAAATTGTTTTCATCCATGTAGAACCGATCATTAACAATACAGATTTTCTGTACTCTACAGTCACTTTAGAACTTATATCTTGTCTTTGTCTATCTAAGTAGTAGACATTCAGAAATTTCTATGAATAAACTAACAATTCTGCTGTTCTATCAAACTGAATATACAAAAATTTAATTTTATGATCAAGATATTGTTCTATCGCACTTATTGAAGTTGTCTTTGTACTAGCTGAGACTTGCTACAGTGTATCATTATTATCTGAACTGAATTTTTGTATACTGATAAACATAGATGTGTTGGCACATCAAAGAAATGCTCAAACGTCCACCACCCACTGCTGAAGTCATTTACCCTAGAAGCAAATGCTAGTCTAAGATAAATTGTTGATGTGGTGGTATTGTCATGGAAATGTTCAAACGTCCAACACTGAGTCATTTACTTGAAGCAAATGCTAGTCTAAGATAAATTGTTGATGTGGTGGTATTGTCATGGAAATGTTCAAACGTCCAACACTGCTGAATCATTTACCTTAGAAGTAAATGCTAAGCTAAGATATATCATAGATGCGTTGTTATTGTAGAGAATTATTCAAACGTCCACCACTGCTGAGTCATTTACCCCAGAAGCAAGTGCTAGTCTAAGATAATTCTACAATGGCTCAAATAGAAGGGAGAAAATAAGTGTATTTTCTTTCAACTCCTTGCTCCAGCTCGACATCTTATCAATATTCCCTGCGTCTCTCCCTATAGGATAATTCATTGAGTAGTGTCTGAGTATTGCGTACGTTTGATGCATCTTATCGATAACCTGATTGATATACATTGCATTATGTCTTGATGAGTGTCTTGGTCCTTATCACATCAAATCAAATTACTCTTGAGAAACAGTCATATATGAAACATGACTTGTAGCAGGGAACCCAAATTGACTCAAGTCATAAAACTGATAAGCAGGTTGTTGAGCCACCATTCTCGCAAACCAGAGCTATTATTTCTTCGAACCAGTAGGGACCAGCTCGTTAAGAATGGTACCATAAAACGGTCGTGGTTTGCGACGATGTTGAGCCACATTCAGATTGGATTTGTCAAATGTGCTACCTTGTCTTTAAGACCTGACTGAAAACACAACTCAGATGGATGGGTGATTGCTGACAATTGTGTCATCAACTGGGACCATAGCAGAGTCGGCTTAAAAAACATTCATTTTACAACCTGGTCCTGACTTAAACCAGTCTCTCTCAAACAGGGACTAACTAACCTAGTCCAGCTCTTGGGCCAACATTAAACTGTTCACACTTGTTTTTTTTTTTGAAAGTCGGGTAATGAGACCATGTGTAGACTCTGAGTCAGCTTAAAGTGTCCACCCCTAAATAGTTGGCACAATTGTACTTGTGGGAATGTACACCACAGTGACCAGACAGTCTAAACACTAGGTACCAGATTTGCATATGTTAAAGGGGGAACGCTTCTCCAGGAAATAAAAACATTTTCATAAGCTATGGGATGTGGCTAGTCGACATTTCAAGATTTTACATCACCTACAATTATTTGTGATTTCAGAAAAATGTGATCAAGTTGATCTTCTGCCTCACACAACCCTCTGACATGGCAGTTCATCTTGGATAGTGCTATAAAAGAGGCTGTGGTTTATGACAATGGAAAAAAAGGGGAAACCAATGATTCTGAATTTTGAATACCTAACCAATGACAAAGATGTGCATTTTGCTATACAAATAGCCTAGATTCCCATCATGTTGGGAGTTTTGGTTTTTGGTTTCGCCTACCCACTTTGAATTTCGCTAACGGTCTTTTACTTAAGTTACTGAAGCTTCGGCCGGAAAGCAGGCCTATTAATTGTGATTGAGTTTTCAATTTGTCCTGCTGTGACATGATATCAAAAGCATCACCATGACATGTGTTTGTAACCATCTCCTCAAGTTGTGGATTTAGCTGTATGATGTAAACATGACTATTAATTGTCAGATATCAGATGATATCCTAGGTGGAAAAATTGCCATATACATGTATTGAAAAATTCCCTTTAAATAAAAAAAGCATGAAATTCCGCATCCTGTAGAAAAACATGGTTTTAATAGAGGAAGTCACGAATTTTAGACTAAATATCTGCATAATTCTATTACAACTGGTTGCCATGGTATCTCATAAACCCAGTTTAATGTAGAAACTGGAGAATAGAGACAGGATTCTTGAGTCAATTCAGCCATAATTTAACATCTCTTCTCGAGAAGCACAACCACCAAATAGACATAAGAACAGTCATTTCCTGAGGGTAATTGCCTTGTTTAGTCTCAATATCCTGTCTAGTGGAAAACATAGAAAGTCTCTGTTCTTAGTTTGCTTTTAACTTCTTTCCAAGTTTGAACTGTCAGTTGATTTAAGTTTTTTTTTGTCATTATAATTTCCGGGTTTTGTTTTACAACATTTGACTGTTGATTTGGAAGTTTCCGTTAAAAGGTCCACTGAATAGTCTATTATGCTACATTCAGTGTTTGCCTACCTGAGTTGGGTATTTGTCTCTTACACTGTACACAATGGTAACAGGCTGTTAGCATTATGATAACACTACTACAAACAATTTCAGAGAAATTTTATAAAATGTGAAAAATAATCCATGGAAATGATCAATTTTGACCAGAATTCACAGATGAGTTTGTGTACTGGTTTGTTAAAAATTGATGGCAGTTTCCATTAACAGACTCAGTTGTCTATGACATTCTTTACATAGTGTGTACATAACATTTGACAAGGAGTTGCTAAAATGTTAACAGAAACAAGCCAAAAATAAAAATAAAATATAAACAATAATGTTTTTAGTAATATCAGCAACAATGATAAAGAAAAAATAATGTTTTTTTTTACTAACATCAGACAAGATCTCTTAGATGAGTTTGTGTTGTTTTGTAGGGCTTTCTTTGTAAATTTGACAGTTAATTTGGGAGTTTCTGTCAAAAAGTTGTAATTTGGCCAATTTCCCTCATGTACAATGCCATGGGTTGCCACAGAGACAAACAACAGCACTGTATGATCAAGAAAAAATAAGTAATTTAAAAAAAATTGAGTAAAATCAGAAAATTTTGAGAAGATCTCAAAGGTGAGTGTGTGTTATTGTGTACAAATGGTACAGTAGTAGTGATGTAATACAGCGATAATTGTCATTTTAACAATGGTATTCTTGTGTAGTCAAGTTGTACAAGACCATAACAATAGTTTCTGTTACATTGCATTAGTTTGGTAATCACTACAAAACAAGTAATTAGCAAATGAAAGGAATGAATGCATGAATTAAGATTTGAGTTGAGCAAGACTAAACAGAATTCAAATTGAACACCCCCAGGGCAATCAGAGAAATACCCTTACCTGGATCCCTGCCATATAGGAAAGTGTCAGTTAAAAACTTGGAGGAAAACTTGTTTTAGTTTTCTTTTTTGTCTTCTTTTCTTTGTGTTGTCAGGGCAATGCTTGGTTTCAAATGTATCCATGCTAATTGAAATATTTAGCCTATTCTTGCAAAATTATTTTTTAGCGATATGTTTCATTTTCTAGGTTTTTTTTCCTTTCCACTTTTTAGTGTGACTGAATTAAATTGCCTGCTATACTTTCCTACCTTTTTAAAATCTCATCACAATGCAGACTACATTTTTTACAAAAACTTTAGATAAAAAAAATAACAAATCACAGTTTCTGCTCATTGAAAGAATGCTGTATCTTTTTTTTAAAAAAAACACAGTTTGTGAAACAAGAGAATAATACTTGTCTGAAGTCTGGTCCTTAAATTACCAATTTTTTATATTTTTTTGCCTGAAATTTCTTGTCCAGTTTGTTTTGGTAAGTAACAGATTAATATAGCAGGGTTAATTTTTGGTGTCCAGCAATTTTCAAATTTGCTGCTATTTACAAATCTTTTTATGATCAGATCTTCCTTCAGATGGAATACTTTTGTTCTGTTTTTGACAATACAACAATAATTACTATTTAAATTGGGATAATGTAAAACTTTAAAAAATGCAACAATCACATTGTTTTTCTTGACTGAGTCAGTGAATTATGTTCCTGATTTTGGAATGTAACGTTGAAATGGATATTTTAACAATGGATCAGTTTTGTTTAAAATCTTTGCTACTATAAGATAAATGTTAGCCTGGAATTAGCCTGGCGATTCATTGTTGGTTTTCAGATCATTGGATTTGAAAGCCAGCCAGGATGCCAAGTCTCTGAGCTAGCCTGAAGTCTGTGCCCACTATAGTGCATTCCAACAGGTAGTACAGCCTAAATCACAGGCACTTGAATCAATCTTTATGATTTTGGGGAAAAAATGTATATGAATAACTATACATTTAAAAAAAAAAATCATACACATTGATTCGAGTGCCCCTGTGGCCTAAATGATGGCCTAAGCCTGATGGTTTGCTGGATATCAGAGCAGTTTACTAATCTTCTCACCTTGATCCCTATAACAAACAGAAAATGGTAATTTTCAGAAAAACTAACATAGCAGATAAAAAAAATGAAAATGAAAAAACCTACGATGATAACCATCATCATGTCAGAGTTCTGAAACCAAGTGACAAAACACACACAGTACAGTAGTTGGTGTGTTGTCTACCAAAATCTCTGCAGTAGTATTAGTAAAAGATAACTTACACATTTTTATTTACTCTGTGTATGCAAATCTCACCTTTATTTAAATTTTCTTGGCACTCAGAGTCAAGTTTATCTATATTGTAAATCTTGGGCTATTTGCACAACTTCTAGGTAATCAGTATAGGCAGTTGAGTGTAGAAGCAAGTGCATGTGTATGTACAGTTTGTGAAAAGGACACTCCCCCTTTGCGGTGTTGACTTGGCACAGCCCTTTGCCCCTGTATAGTTAAATGATCTGTCAACCAATAGCAGAGCATTGACTATCAGCTTTTGTGTTTGATGGTTGTTTAGTGGAGAACAATAGATTTGAATGGTATGCCCAAACCAGTGAATGAATCTACAACTACTAATAATATATGTTGTGTATTGTTAACGGAACAGAGTAAGGGTCGAGACAAGTGTAGCACTGACTATCGACGTATCGCTCAGGATATTTTAATTGCACGAAATAAGGTTAGTCGGTTTTTATAGAATTGATTTTTCATTCAAGGTGGCATTTTTAAAGTGATTTGGCTGCACGTTCTGTGTGGGATTTGCAAGGTTGTAGCACCAGACACCTGAACTGTTATCCATTGCCACTTGTTAATTTGTATACGTTTAGGCATGTTACAATATGACAGGTCTACATTACCGACAATCATACAGGTAGGGTGTAGTTTATGAAATTCTGTAATTTTGACAGACAAAATCAAAGTCTCGTCTCATTGTGGAATTTTGGTGAGTACACTTGTTTGAAAATTGTAGATTAGTTTACAGCAAACACGTCTGTGGTGTATGTTTGCTGTCCAGTCACACTGAAAGGTAATACTGTTGTAATTGTTTACTTGTAACCCATGCTTAGCCAGTTTATGTAATGTGCTCCAATAATATGTCAGGTTTGAATCGTTCACTAACAAAGTGTCTGAAGCTAACCAACTGTACCTGTAACTTGCCACGTATGATTGAATTTCTGACAAAAAAATCGAGAATCAAATTTTTTGTAACAGTTCAATAAGTTTCATTCAAAGAGGAGGTCAAACAAGTCACCTTTGATCTGATCCAGACATCTTAATGATCACAAGACTAAAATTTCATTAAGAAATAACAAAAAGTTTGAAAGAATTTCATTAATATGTAGAAGGATGACTTCAATGGAATTTTCAAAACCTCAAAAAATTCCAATTTCCACTAAGATGTAATATTTTTTTTCCTCGGTTGACAGTTTTACATGATAACATGTTTTAGTTGAGAGGAGACGAAGGTATAGAAAAAAAACTCTTTATATGCTTGAATGATTCTATTGTGGACCTCTCAAAGGGAAGGTTTCTGAAGAATTACCTCTAAACATATTAAACAGCTTCATACACTTGTAACCCCCTGTGAACCTGAGGTTTAGACAAGGATTAGCAATGTTTGAACACACTCACATACACTGATTCTTTTTCCACGAAAACAAATCTGTTGGCTCTGCCCCCCCAAAAAATTGAACATTTTTTTGTAATCATTTTTTTTGACCCTTCGACAAAATTCAAACTTGAGTTTGACCAGTAAAGGTGTGTATAGAGGGTTATGTAACACCGACGCTGATGCACAGCTAGAAATCTAAACACAAGATAGTCCTTGTTGGAATTTTGTCCCAGTGCCAGCAAATTTTACCTAATCTGTCAATGGAGAACCTGATATATGCATTACTAATACAAAGCACTCTATATTATTCTTCCATCTAATTTTCCAACATTCTATCCAAAAATACTCACTTCTAATGTCTTTATTTTTATGTTAGGCAGTTTGCACACAGAGACCTCACCTGGGTTATTTTCTTGACTAACCGTAACAAGACCTCATAAATTATGTCAATTACCCCTGTTGATACTGTTTTATGTCAGGATAATGTTAGGACTTGTTTTGGGCGGAATAGTGAGGTCACAGTCTCCATATGTCACTGTATAAGGGGACAGGTGTGTAGAGTAAACCTCTAACAGTACATAGGTACAATGTACAATGTATAGTATTACAGTATCTATCATTATATCGATGACTGCCCCCAGTGTTCATGTCTTATTAATTATAGAAAAAATCAAAACATGGATACCCCGATTTTTCATCTGAACATTTTGTCTGACTCTTAAAATTGTGTCTTGGCTTTGTCTTCTGTTTTGACTCTGGTCTACCTAGAATTAGATTGTCTTTTTTATATTTTAAAATTGCAATTAGTGTAGCTATAAATTTAGCATATTTTTACTTAGTTTTGTTACCTGTAATGCCTTACTAGAAATGTTGTACATTTGTATACTCTAACGTTATATTACATATGTATGTGTATTTGTAAACATGAACTACCAGTTTGCACCTGGTGAAAAATAATATTTGGTCTATACCCATTATTATTATTTTTTTAATTCCCAAAAATTGTGATGTTTGTCACCATGGCGATTAAGGCAGTAACACCTTAAAGCCTTCCTTGGCATTGGAGAAAGAGATTAGATTACTGATCAGTATCATTACAAAAATAGTGATAAAAGTTTAAAACATATGCTATAAAAATATGTGATCCAAACTTATGTACTCATGTTGACAGTTTCAACGTTACTTATGTGATGTTTTAGCTGAGGCTTTGGAACCCAGGTAACAGAGGAGGGATATCTGGTAAAACTTGCATAGATTTCTGTACATTGTACCATGATTTTGGTGGGAATCCATGGTAATAGTCAAGTGCTATCCGTCATCAAATCTTTCAGACCACAGTAGGCATCCAGACTACCGTGGTAACAGTGCACACTAACAAAGAGAGGATATGTGGTAAAACTTACATATAGATTTCTAAATTTTGTAGCATGATTTTGGTGGGCAACACTGTGCTATAACAGAGGAGAGAAAATCTGTTAAAGTTTGCATACCTTGTACCATAATTTTGGTGTGAAATTTGGGAAAATGCCTGTGGATTGTACCCACTTTCATCACCCTAAACAAAAACCCAGCAACAGCATACTATATATCTGATACCGAGTCCATAATTATCACCTTGCTAGACGTTTTCAATTATCATGCTTGCTTGTAAAAGTTGGAGGTTAGTCTACGGAAGTCCTGTCTGAATCTAAAATTACATACATGCTACAAAGTCGCCTCATTTATGCTCAATTACTTTCAATAAAGTCACATCCTTGTATAAAATGAAGGTTTATAGAACTAGAGATGATTGCTATCTAAGGTTGATGTGTATACTCCCAGGGCATCCACCTCACCTAGTCCATTAAATCACTTCTATATAGTACCAGCCTCAATATTCACTCAGCTTGTTCAGTATATATCAGTCAATGAACAAAATGTTCAGTGCATTAGCCTCATGCTGTTTAATTTTGCAGATTTTTTTAGTCGTTCTGTTGGAATGTCGGCATTTTTTTGTGGCACACCTAATGTGGTTTGTATGGATTGAGACATTAGTCTGAAAGCTGACAATACTTGTCGTGTTTTCATCCAGCAATGTATATCGAAATTTCCAAAGCTTTGTAGATTTCCAAGGCATTCTATTGACTTGCCTATCAGCTCTAAAGTGACTCTGAAATAGTAAATTAAAGAGGCACGGTCAGACTTAATTTCTTGCAAAAGTTGAGTACAAGTATTTGCATAGTCGGTCGGTAAGACTGTTTTCGATCTGTCCTGGTTGACAATCCTCATCAGTATTGCAAACTGCTTACACGTGCATGGTAACCTTCATAATATATTTGATGTACGGTACCAAACTTTTGGATTCTTTCGGTCGCTTGGAACAAGTAGCAGCATGAGTTGTAATAAACTATGATGGTATCAGAATGGCCAGGTGTATAATTTAAAGAGACTTGTTGTGTTGTATGTAAACATATCATCTAAGTTTTAGTAAACAAAGCAATGTATATGTTTAAACAACATTATGTGTCAATTTCACAAACCTATATTAAAAATACAAATTGCCGAAAAAAATCATTGTATTTTTTCTGAGATTATTATAAACATGTTTTTCTCGCTAATTATTTTAATTTTAGATTCTTTCAAAAATTTAGATATATGAGACACTTAAAAAAACAGTTTACACTAATTTCAGATTACATGATGCAAAGTGAACAACAAATACATGTGAGGTGTATAGACTGGCAAAAATTGACTGAATCAGTTACAGGTCGAAAACAACTTTTAAATCACCTGTAAGTTGAAAATAATATGAAAAAAAGAAAGAATTTACTAGTTTAAAAAACCAACATTTTGATGAATGATCAAATAACTTAAACATGTAGCATATTAAATTTAAAAAAAAATATTTAGCATGATATAAAAGGAAAATTTAAAATTCTGTACTGTTTCCATGATGATATTGACGATATATTTTCATAATGCCAGATGATAAATTTTTTAAAGTGGTTTTGAAATTGTGCTGAAATTAATTAAGTTGAAAAACAAGGTCAGTTTAATACTGTAATGTTTCATCATCTATATTTCCTGGTTTGAATACCATTAGTATTTTTACAGGCTAGCTGGAGTATTGTATTGATTTTAGGGATTACAAGAACAAACATCGCCATGGTAACACAGTGTATGTACTTGGAAACATATGTAGTAAAATATGCTAACATTAATCAAACATGTTAAACATTAAATGGTAGTTCTCTTTTAATACCCATACATGAATGAAAAAAGTACTTAAAATGGAACATTTGTTGAACAGTAGAACATATGCTACTGTTTTCATGGGCATGGAAATAGTATTTTATTTGCCAGAATGTCCAAAATTTAACACTCACATGTAAAGGAGGTTGTAAATTTTATCATGTACCAGAACTACATCATTTCTTTTCACAGGAGTTCTGTATATACTGACATCACTCCTTTTTTGTTCATAGAGACTATGGCTTATAACCTACTGTGAATACCCCATCAAAATTCATGGTACCTGTAACAGTATTTTAACTCATGCTAGAGGGTCAAAATAGTACAAGAATGGTGAATTATTCTGATATTGTGCATGGAGTGGAAGTCATGTGTCAATCAATGACAAACCTAGGTGGTTGTCACCTGTTATCAATGGTAAAAATGTAAGGGTATGAAATACATGGGATAAAAATATGTATTATTAAAAACATGTATATGTTTACCACAAGAAGTCATTAATTACTACATCCAATGAATGCTAGCATTGTTGCACACACATATTATTACATACATATATGCAAATTAGCATGCAATCATACCATGTACAAGAAATCATATGAATACATAGCTGTTTTAAAATTTTATTGCAAAATGTGCTGTTCTGGATACACATACATGTAATGACTAAATAATATTAACAGATGCATGATTGCTAATGATGGGTATGTGTGACATTCACATATATGTTTGTGGTGTTTTCTGCTGTACATATACTTACTTTAAGTAAAGCACTCATGTAAAATATCCGAAGACTGCCACACTGGATGGTACTCAGATTATGCATCATTCTGTGATATCATTTAACCTTTTTGTATATTAACCCAACGATACTGATTTAACTTCTGGCAATCTGAACATATGTAGCTTTAGATTTAGATAAGCATTTAGATGGGTATATCTATCGATGTGTTTTTCATTAGTTAGGACTTCATCAACGTCCACTGGTAGAACCCAATATATCATTGTGCTGTACTAAATCCTAATATAGAATCAGATCAAGATCAAGATAATAACTAGGGACGCTGAGTTGATTTCATCTCAGTTTCAGAGATTACCTGATATATTTATTATGTCACAAGACTAATATGTCATCATATAGCTAGGTTCTGTATGTGATGTAGTGAAGATGATTAGTTTTCTGGTATAGGAATGGATTTAGGAATATCAGGACAGTTTTCATCAAATTCTAGTTTTGTGTATTGTTGAGGTTTCAGTTTCTAAAATGGACATCATTTGAAATATTTTTAAATTGAAGCATTTTAGTAATTTTTTCAAAAATTCTGTTTAAAACCTAAAAAAAATAATTGTTTGGTTCCAGTTACCCAACCCCACCTAGTTTTTCACTTTTTTTTTGAGAAAAAAAAATCACGAAAAATTGTGAAGTCTCGCAAGAAATAGTGGATGCGGAAACTGACAGAAACTTAAAACATGTAAAAAGACTATATAAAACTGTTCTTCCCATCTGTAATGGTGTACATCTGATAGGAAGAAATAAATAACACAGAGACCATTTGGAAAACAATGGAAAACCTGAACTAGACATGTGCACTCACACATGAAAAAAAAATTATAATAAAATAAAATAAAAAATCTACCTACCCCACCTATTCTAAAATTTAGTGTAATCGGAACCACACAATTTTTTTTATTAGACCTAATAGAAAATAAAAATATATGTACATAACATTTGCACAAATAGACATAGACAGACAGACAGACAGACAGACACACACAAATTTTAAGATGTGGAGTGTTTCAATACACACGGCCTTAAAATCAACATTTGCAAAATCCTTGAGAAATAAGGCTCAGCTCAGGTTTCAGTTTAATGTTTAAAGCTACCTGCCGGCTTCTAACACTCAAGAGAGTCATGTTTACTCCAAAACAACAACATACATGTAGTAAGGTGACCATGCATACATGTATATATCAATGCTTCCCTCTTGTATTCTTAGCAGCAGCAAACTGCCAACGGTGTAGACCTATCCACACACACACACACACACACACACACACATACTGGTATGTGGAGTGTTGGATGAAACAAACAATGATATAGTGTCTGTGATTTAAGGTTACTGGAGATCATTTCACCAATCTTTGAACATTGTTGATAAATTATTATACTGATCAACAGGTGGTTTATGTATGAAGACAGGATTTGACATGTTTGAGTTACATTCGTGCGTATGGTAGGAAATAGTTTCTTTGGGAATTGTATCTCAGGACATTACCACCAGCTCCATTTTCTTGTTGTTATTGGGTCTTTAAAATGTTTGATAAGTTAAAAAAAAATTTCATGAAAATGTAAACCAGACATTTCAATGTTTTTTAGTGATGTATATCAATATCAAGCTGTTGAAATGTAAAATGTACTGTACTTTTTGAAATAATGGTGAATTTTTTATATGTGTTCCTTTTACACATTTGTTGGTTGCTATGTGGCTGCTTTAATCCCATGTGCTTACTAAAGCTTCTTTGGATTGTACAAATCCTCAGGGAATAAGTGAGAAAGTTATACAGGGTTGTCGTGCTGATGTACAAAAATGTAGGTCTATGCCAAGGGGCAATGATCAGTGCATGGTCACGACATCCATTGTAGAAGGCAGTTATAAATGTATGTGCATTAGTATTAGTATCAGTATTAATTAGTGTATTATTATTAATATTATTGTTTATCAAATTAACTGAATATCTTTCAAAAATTGGATGGCGCCATATTTAATTGGAATTTATCTGATGTGATCTTTGAGGTCAAAGGTCGGATAGTAAAGAGTAAACAATACAGTAAAGAGTGAGGTAGGGTCATAGGTTAAATGTCATGCTTAGATTACTTTCATACAATAATTCTGTGGGTATTGTAAAGTCTGTGGTTGAATCTCTAAACCCATGGAATTATTTTAAATGTATGCTTTTATCAGGGGAATTATTTTTTTTCACTTTCTTTCATTATACTTTGAGTTATCCATGCTTGAGGATGGGAGGAGGTGGGGAAGAGGGGAGGAACAGGAATGGGGAGGGTGATGACGAATAATTGGTAAAACATGAGGGTATTTAAGTTCCTGTGAAAGTAATTTTACACGATGACACCTTAAAAAAGGTATAAATTGTACATCACAAATATTTCTCAATATACTTAATACAAATGTCAATAATTATTACAAAACTAGCATGAAAGCAAAGAAAAACCACAGAATGTAGTTTAAACAAGATAAGAATATCAGTTGAAGAACTGTTACCTTCATTGTAGGATGCCATCACAAGAATGAAAGGAAAAAACAGACTAGAGTTACATAATTAATATTAAATCATGTGCTTTCAGAACTTCATCATTACTGTACATACCCCATACTAAATGTAGCTTGGTGTGGCCAATTGGGAACATACCCCGTACTGACTATAGCTTGGTGTAGCCAATTGGCAACATACCCCATACTGACTATAGCTTGGTGTGGCCAATTGGCAACATACTATAGCTTTGTGTAAGTGAATTGCATTCTAATTGTCTCTATGGGGGAATCAGTATGGATCCCAGATTGTCTGTGTTAACAGTTTGAGGTGAATTGTGTAGAGAACAATAGAAGAACAGGGAGAGAAAAACAAGAATTAGTTTTTAAAGTCTTAAAAAATAATGGCTATTGTATGAATTGACAGATTATAGGTATTCAGTTAGATAGATACAGGTATGTATGGTTGTTGGCACTTCTCCCAATTACTAATCATCAGATACTTAACAGTTTTATTTTTTTTAACTGTCCCTTAATCTTATCATTCATTATGGGTTTTAAATCTTGTAGAAGTTTAAATTCAAACCAAAGTTCAAAAAAGGCTGTTGGTATGCAAATCTAGTTGTAGTCTAGATGCCAATGTGGTCTCTATACTCTGATGGAGCCTGGAGCTCTTCAGGGAACATTATAAATTCGCTTTATTATTATTATTATTATAGCCTTAGGCCAATCTACTTGAAGATGCAATCCTTTTTTTTGAAACCCATTTGCTGAAATCTTGTCGAGGTGACCGTGCACTTTTAGTTATGTTTCTCTTAATGTGAACAACCCTGATTTTTTACTGGAAAACTCTAATAAAGAAAGATTCTTTTTTTAAAAAATTTCAAACAAAGTTATCTCATTGCATGATTGTAACAGATGTACTATATACGGAATAGCTCAGAGACCTGTCTTGGTTTCACTAACTCTAGCTTGGCCCAGATAGTTATATAGAGATGGTAAGACCATGACAATCTCAGGGCTATATTTAAAAAATGAAATATCAATAACATTTCGCTTGAAATTCCTAGTTTTAATTGACTTTAATAGTCACCATATTTGAGTGAAGATCTCAATTTTAAAATCTCCTATTTAGAAACAAGAAGGAACGATATACAAATGTAGCCTGCTAAAGGCACTTGGATTGTCTCGATCGCGTGTGATTCACATTTCTTAAGAGACACCAGAGATGAATGATTGACAAATCTGAACTAAAGTTTTGTAGACATGCAATCTTAAAGTATGCTGTAGGCAGATAAATCTACCAGAGTTCACCAGTAAAATTTACCAGTGTTATATGTAGTAGGTAAAATTAACCTGAGTCGACCTTCACAAGATCCATTTGTTAAGATTGTAGACAGGCACACATGAATCATGGATGAACATACCAAAATAATGCAATTGTTGAAGTAGCTTCAAATCCATGGGGATGGGGGTTTTGAATTCTGTTATTTCCCCAGCATGAACTGAGATACAGGAAATCAAAATTTCAAATCCCCAATCACCTTGATTCTAGGTTATGGTTCAATGCATGTAAAACTACCTTAGTTCTCCTAATACTTTTGCTAGGGTTATATCAATATCAGTATAAGTAGGTTGCAGAACCAATTTCTGGTATATATATATATATGACATGTATGTACTACACATGTAAAATCAACCTTACTTCACAAGATATTTTGCTAGGATAGGATTTTGCTAAGATATTTCGTAGACTGACATATCTACCCGAGTTCCCTTACAAAGTATTAATGAAATGGTTGTATGTGTACTCTAGTACTCTAGATACTTTGGCCAATGTTGTATGCAGGCAAAATCTCCCTGTGTCCTTCTGCAGAGGTTTAAGTGGCAAGGTTGTATGCAGGCAACATCTCCCTTAGTTCTTTTTACAGGGTCTTAGACAGGTAAAATCTCCATCACTTCCACATACAGATTTGCTATAGTTGTAGGGTAGAATTCCCTCTGAGTTCACAGATAGATTTGCCAGGATTACATGCAGGCAAAATCTACCTGAGTCCACCCACATTCTTACCAAGGTTGTCAACATTGACAAACAAAATCCACCTATTCGTGATCTCCAGATAGTTTTACTAGAATTGTATAGACCAGCTGACGTCTGAGTTACCTGAGTTACTCAGACAGATTTGCCAGTATTGTCAGTCGGTAAAACCTAGTTTAATATCTACCTGAGTTACCAGACACTTTTCTCTTGACTTCCTTATTTGTGTAGAAAAGAAAAGAAGTCAGTTTTATCCCTTCTCTTTAACACTTAGTGATCTGAAACCTTAGCGAAAGCACTTGTGAAATGGACACGGCATGGAATGTACACAGTGTCCATTTCAGGAGCTTTGTTGTTGGATTCTTGTCTGTTCCCAGTAGATCTTTATCAAGTGTATACATGATACCAAGCCAAATTACACAACACCCTCATGATTTAGGTTGCTAAGGACGCTACACAGAACAATGCATATTATCAGGAGCATGTCAGCGGTGTACATTCCTAAGCATTGTGTGCAACACTTAAAACCTTATCCAATCTATAAAACCCCCTTTTTCATCAAACCACAAATAGCTCAGGTCAAAAATTGAAGGCGACGATTGTTGCGGAATTTAACAATTCGATCAAAAGCCTTGTAATCCAAGTATTGTATGCCAATAAAGTGCATAAAGTCGTGGTTGTTTCTTTGATTTGTGTAAATGCTGGGGTCATGTTTGATGTACTCAATATTATTTGCATAAGTGCTGTCACTTTGTGTGACTGTTCCAGTGACCAAAAAAAAATGAATGGACCTGACTGAAGTGTTTATTTGTTATTTAAATGGTTGAAAACTTGGCTTTATGGCATGTATGGTGGACAGAATAGTAGAGGGTAGGAGATGACAAAAACTTGGAATGGTGTGCTGTGATGACTGTCAACATTATAAATAACACCATGTCTTGTTAACTTTTGTGATTTCGTAAATCTTTCTATTTGTAGATGGTTTTTAAATCACTTAACATTAACTCCTTGGTGCCCCCCTTTCTTGCTGTTGTTAGGAAAATCAAGCCTTTCACTTGATTCTGTTCTTTTTATGAATTTGATGAGAAACACCCTCAAAAAGTGGTATCAAAGAGATTGTACACCACAAAAGTACAGAGAAAGGGACATCTGATTAAATTTATATCGCTGTAAACTGAGAAATTTCTGTGTACTTTGCAGAGGATGAAAATCTTGACAATATGTAGTGGCTGGAATGTCTTCCTTTAATACATAAAACAGGCTACCAGGCTCAATAAAGTTTATCTTTGGAAAGTAGTTGAAAACCTTACAAATTCTAAAAAAAAAAATTGTAGCAAAAACATCAAGTTTCTACTTGTTTTCGTAATGACATGTGCAGTTTATTTTACGAGGGAATCCTGGTAAAATATCGTGTAACTTGTGAAGTAGTGACTGATTGCTTATATCAGAAGCAAATTCAATACAATTAGTAAATTTGTAAATTTTGTACTCTAGATGAAGAGTGTTCATAAATTTCCTTTCCATCACAAGCAATACTGAGATGTCAAGATTATTTTTATGATGAATCAAACTACAATTTCCATTGTGGTTCGTTTGAAATAAATATTTTTATGAAAGTATAAGAAAAGTTAAGTAAAAAAAGTGAGTTCAACATATTCTACTAGTAAAGTTTGGAATTGTTATTGTGCAAAAGTACAAAATGAAAGATTGAAATAGATAAGGACCACTCCACTTTTGTTAGGGGTGACAGTGATTTATTGAAGGGGCGTCTGTAAACACTCTTGTCTGATGTTGAGAGATGAGTGGTAGTAAAAAAACGTGGCAATCCCACGCACGAGTTTGAAAGTTTTCTGATGGATCGTTTCAAATGTGTAGAATTTCAAGCACGTGGATACAATACTTGACTGATTGAAACAGTGTGAAGCATTGTATCGGTAAATATTGCCGTCATCAGCCGTCAAATTTTGAGCTTTTATGTTCTTTAATGTGCATGCACAAGTTTTCACAAGTTTTTAACCTTTGGGGTGAGAATGTCCAATAATTTATTTATCAAATCAATTCACAACATTGTAATTGCTCTTCAGAAAGGCCCTGAGAAAGGATTAATGATGTTAGAGTTGAATTGGCGGACTACAAATATAACAATATTGTTCAAACTCTGCTCAGAACTACCCCAATCGTTGCTTGGAATCCAAGCCAACTACCAGACATGTCACTTTCTGAAGGTGATATACTAGAACAATTAGGTATTATTCCCCAAT
Source organism: Glandiceps talaboti (assembly GCF_964340395.1). Lineage (NCBI taxonomy): Eukaryota > Metazoa > Hemichordata > Enteropneusta > Spengelidae > Glandiceps > Glandiceps talaboti. Next base: position 5,830,183 of record NC_135566.1, read on the forward strand.
ATTTTTCTTCATTTAAATACAAGAGACCTGAGGGACCTCGTCACTTTGATTCGAAGATGAGAAGTGACGAAACCCTTAGGTCATTGTTAGTTTCTGGCTGAATTAAGACAAATATTTTGAGAATGATATAACTATACCTGTGCAAGCATATAGTTTATGTAAAATCGGGAGGAGTAATGGTGACTTTGAACATTTTGACTTGTATTATGATCATGTGCACCACAGCTAAATGACGCAGACACATTTTGTTCTGACAAGGTATAAATCCAATATTTTTGGTGTGAAGATCATGTTCAACCTATTAAACCTGTCTACTCACTAGTTCTGTGACTCTGCTACACTTGCCATGTATACATAGACAGAGGTTGAGAGAATGAGTAAAGTAGAATCACAAATCCTGGGCATAGACAGGCTACATTTTCAACCTGGCTTGTGTGTAGTATAATATCCTAGAATCTATACTTACACCTTGACACTTCACTTTGTAAAATGTACATGTTTTAAAGAACTGACTACCACGTATTCAATTTTCAAGACTTTAGGCTACTCTAAACCATTCTGTTAATGGAATAGAAAATAACAAGATGACCAGAAAGACACCTACATTAACCTGGCCTTGGAAGATTTGACAAAAATATATCTTGAAGAAAAGGAAGATGATATTAATGCTACTATATTGTAGAGAAACTATATCAATGTGAATTCAACCACTTTTAGTATCCAGGTTTCCATAGCAACGGGAAGATAATCACCTTCATTTTGGAAAGTGCTCGCAGTATACACATAATCTTTTATGTTATTGATTTGAAATTTTATGTAGAAAAAAAAAAACGTTTTGAAAAAAAAATATAATGTCTGAGCGAATATTTTTTTCATTTGATGAGCAAAAGTTAAATGCATCTTACATGTACTATTGTTACACTATATCACAGTACTTGCGATTTGAATTTTCACTGCGTTTCTAGAAAAAATGTAATATTTTCGTGTTTTCAGTTCTTCTTGATTTCATATTGAAAATTAACTTTTGTAGATTTTAGAATAATTATATCAGAATTTGTTTTTCGTGTGTTCAGATGAGGATGAATGTGTGTCGGTATAAAAGTTAATCAGAAACGTACATGAGATGTTGAGGGAGTAAGATACAAGTTAGCAGTTATTAGTGTTGTCTAACGGTTACTAAGAAATATTGGCACCAGCTTGTATAAGGTGATAAATTTTATTACATTTTGTTTTTATTTTGTGCATGGATAACAAAACAGAACAATTCCCATTTATGCAGACTTAGTAAGAAAAAAAGTAAAAGAAAAATATATACACCGAAAAATGAATTCTAAAACTTAATACTTTCAAAGTACATAAAGACAATTTTATTATTTAGGAGAAAAAAAACAAAGAAACACAAAAAATGTAAGAGAAAAAATTCACAAAAACTAATGAATACTAAAACATTGTAATTATTCTCACCACAATCTAACCAGATATAATAAATAAAAGGATGAGCTATTAATGTACTTCTTTTTTTCTCTTTAAGCTAATGTACTTCTGATATGTTAATTGATTAGTTTAATATCCATAGATATATAGAGACTTGAGGAACAACTGATTACACTCGCCATACATCTCTGTAGTATAGTTACTAATTATTTTGATGTAGGACTAAAAAGTTCAAAACATGTTATTTTTATTCCATTTAGTATTTCACAGTTCAAATGTTAAGTAATAATATTTACATTTGGATTAAAAATTAGTGATCCCTGTGGTACGTTCAACTATAGATAAATTTGGACTTTTCGTCTGTGTGACACAATGACAGCTGTCTTTTTAGTACAATCATTGCTTTGTACACTCCTACTACACTAGACTCATCATCATTGATTCATGTGTAGCCACTACGTGCGTTACCATGCTGCCACTCAAGTGGGGGAGGCCCTGCAAATTTGTTTGCACATGTCAATTTCATCTCCATATGTCCATTTCAACATTACATGATTTTGTTTCCACAAGTTTGTAATGTGTGACAGCGTCCGATGTGTCGCCGTCGGGGGTAAATCTGTACTGGGCTGAAATAAACATCTACCTGAAACAAACATGTCAATGTTTTCCAGGCATATATTTCAGTTATGTTTTGACCTTCAGTTTTGATCATTGCCCCAGTGCAGATTGACTTGCCGACACTGGGGGCTACCTTTATGAAGTTGAAATTAAAGGTTTGTTTACATTGTCATAGCAACACTTCATGAGTGGGTTGTAAGTCGCTAGTGTTGTCCTCCTTCAGTTTGCCACTATGACCAACTTCCCAACCACGGAACTATAATAAGTCATCATCCAAAATGGACACCATGGTGGAGAACTCTGATACAAATTCTACAACTAACACAAGCTCTGGTGAGACAATCAGGAATACTAAAAACCAGTTTTAGATTTGTATTGCATTATACAAACAATAAGTAGGTATAAATTGTTGAGGGTTTAAAACCAGTTTAACTGTAATATTTGGTTGTGTTAACTTGCAGGCAGTGCAACATACTATGACATAGACCCCAACAACAAGGTCAAAGAGAAGTCCAGTGCCAGTAAACACAAGAAAAAGAAAATGGACGGATCAGATGCCGATGGTGAATGGAGTGAGGGGGATAATGAAGAAGAAGTCATTCAACAAGGTTTGGATTTAATTAGATAGATTATACAAGTTTGTACGACCATTACAAAACTCAGATAATATTCTAAATATGCTGATTTTTGATATGCTCATACAAACAATGACTTCTGTTTGCCAAATTTAGCAAAATATGGAATTTTTTTTTCTATTAGATTTAGGGCACATCGGTATGGAACATAACGAGAGCTACTTTTTGTATAATTTTACACAAGGAGTCGTAGGAATGTATGTTTGATAATCCTACTAGTATGCCCTTGGTCCAGATTATATACAGTTTGTTCTTTGGTAAATTTTTTGGACGGCTGCCCAAAATGAGAGCTATAAAGTAGTTCTCAACCTTTTCTCCACTGGTAGATTTTTCCTCCATTTTCAGATTAACCTAGCAAACAGTCCAAACAGTCTGTGACATGCTTGTTAAATTTTTACACATACATTGGTTACTGCTGAGCGATATTTAAACCAGGGATCACACCTTCAGACCCCAGCAGTAGTGACTACACCATAACAGTCCCTCTGAGACATGTGCTTACATGCATATGCATTAATTTTGTTGACTTTGGAGTGATTTGTACAGCTTCTGTGTGTTTAAGGTATTGGGTCAAAGTCTTTTGTGACCCCCCCATTGACCATCCCTATAGGGATTCTCCAGCCATGGTCACAGACAAAGTCAAAAGGTTGCAATTCCTGTTAACTGTAGATTCACAAGTGTCTGCATTGGAGGGTGTGAGGGCAGACAACCTTAAGGAGTGTGACAACTTTCATAGATAATATATGTACATATGTGATCGTTGTTTCACTTTCTTGTAAGAATTTATGATTAGGATTACATACACCCCATTTCTTTAGCCTGGTGACATTTTAAAGTTATATTCAGGAACTTTTATTATAGTAACTCAAATATCATGTAGTACTTACACTTTGACACTAAAATTCTCTTTAGCTGAAAATCTGAAAAAATTTAAATCCTGTCATTAACCTGTTTTGTCCTACTCAGTAAGATTTCCATCTGTTTTGAGTTTTTGTTGTTGAATTAAGTCACAATAAGGTAATAACATTTGGGCTATTAATGTCCCAAAGCTAGATAATAACCCCCCCCCCCCCCCCCCAACCCCCAACCCCCGGGAAAATAATGGGAGGGGGTACATTTGGTAAGTACATTGTACATTTGAAATATGTAAATTAATGCTTTTAAACTGCCCTCATGTAAAATATTTTCTGGTGAAAGGGAAAGTAAGTAGATAAAAATGTTATTTCCCAACACAATTTCGAAATAGATGTATTACATAAACATACATGCATAAAAGTTAGATATTTTGTATTATGAAAAAGAAAAAGAAAAAGTAGAGGTGATAAGAATAGAAATAATGTGATTAATGTTTCTTGTTTGAAATGATATCAGAGATAAGTCTGTAATTGAATTATTATGGTTTACATTAATTCAGATCTAACTTGATGGATTGTAATGTTCAGCAGGTGTGACATTCTAAATTTCTTATGTATTAATAAAATCTTTCCGAATCATGACCTTCATTCAAAGGCAAATGCCACTCTGAATTATAGGGGCCCTTGGTTCAGCACATGCATAGGAGATCTCCTAATAAAACAGTCACCACAATGCAAACAAAAACCAAAGCAGGGTGCACTCAGGGGTTGAAGCTCAAAATATTAGATTTGTTAGTAATGGTAAGACTTGAATCAATAAAATCTTCAATAAAGTCCACATATTCCCTCTAAATGATATTATGGAGTTACTCGTCATATGAATCGTTAGAAAGGTTACATACGTATTCAACTATTCCAAGTGAGGTGTGAGGTCCCTCAATCCCCAAAATGACCAGGTTGTACTTGGTCCCTCCACCGCCATCCTCAAAATGACCAGGTTGTACTTGGTAAGTTGATACCCACCCTCCCTCCCCAAAATGACCAGGTTGTACTTGAAGTTGATACCCACCTTCCCTCCCTAAAATGACCAGGTTGTACTTGGTAAGTTGATACCCACCTTCCCTCCCCAAAATGACCAGGTTGTACTTGGTAAGTTGATACCCACCTTCCCTCCCTAAAATGACCAGGTTGTACTTGGACCCATTCTTCATCCCCTAAAATGACCAGGTTGTACTTGGTATCCCCTCCCCCCCCCCCCCCCCCACCTTTATTCCCTAAAATGACAAGGTTGTAAGTGGTACCCCACCTCTATCCTCAAAATGACCAGGTTGTACTTGGACCCACCCACCAGGGGAAATGACAACAGCGTTCATTGATTTCCCTCTCTCTGTTACTGGGGATTCCACATATAAACCAAAACACTGATGGAACTTTAACAAGTCAACTCAAGATTTATTGAATCCATTACAATCTTGATTCAATCATTAGTGTCACAAAACTCAAGTGTTTGGTTATATTTCCATGGCATAAATATGTGTGATCGATCAAAAGATGGATTGATTAATATATGATTCAAGATTGATTAATAGACAAATTGATTATCAGATATCGTTATTGATTGATTAATTGATTGATTTATCAATTGAGAGGCCTCAAATTTACCAGTAGTTAATAAGGGTGTAACACTAAACGTCATATCCAGACTCCAACTTGTAAAAAAGCACTGATATGTTTGCTTGAATGAAGTAACCTAAGGAAAGACTTCACACAATGACAAAATTAGGTAAATTGTGTAGTGATACTAATTCAGATCAATAGAAAAATGTAGCTGAAACTGTTCACTTGGCAAAATCTGACTACTAGGTGTAAAAGTAATGGATGATGCCTCGTAGCAGAAAGGTTTTGATTTAAGAAAGGTTGATACAGGAGTCTAGGAATAGTATCTATCCTGTGAATTTCATGCAGTTCTGCCATTCATTATAGTAGTCTATTTAGACCTATGGCGATCAACAGAAAACTGTAGCTGAAACTGTTCACTTGGCTGAATCTTACTACCAAGTGTACAAGTTGAATTCGAGACTGATTGATTATGATAACGTGTATAGATTGATTGATCAAATGATTGATCAATTGATTGATCTATTGATTTTCCAAACGAATAGATTAATTAATTTAATAAAAAAAGAGAAGTCTTGCATTGTGCTTAATTCTAAAATTCCTATATACCTGTTTGTTTTTAAACTCAAAACTAAATAAAATAATATGTTTTTTTAAAAATGGAAATAAAATAATGAAATAAATTATGTCAGAGATTCAGGGTCACCGTTAGGTCACTGTAGATTTATCACTGATTCTGTTCAACCCAATGCTTAGATATCAGTATTTACTCATTTGTATATATTTAGCATGACGTTGATCAGTGAGAGTATTTTCGTCACAGAAATGTTTTTGGTTACATGGAACTTCAACTCTATTCTTTCAACTCGATTCTTAGACTTCTAAACTAAATAGGTACAGATAATCAAAAAATGATATATCTGAACTTTGATATTTATTTCTAATTTACACTTTGTCATGATATTGAATTCATTCATAAATAGCCTCAGACCACATCTATTTGTAGACAGTTTAGGGCTGATCAGAGTGTCCATGGTGAAAATGTTCTCTCTAGGCAAGGTTCAAGGTTTTGTCTGATCACTGGCTGTTTAATATGTCTGACATTACAACAGACAAACAAAGGATAAATCAAGACTTACACTTGTACAAGTTCACTCCCATTGTGCTGTCCAATCTACCTAACAACACAATATAGAGGGGTTGCCATAACTCATTTCCAGGGCATAGGTACAGGTAATCAAAAGTTTTTACATAAATTACTACTGAGTCTTTAAACTGTAATGCAATTAATTTGTATAATATATGCAATTTGTGTTTGTAAACTAAAATTAGATAGTAGCATCATTTGTACCAGAGTATTGGATAATTAGAATTGTCCATTTTGATTTTTTTAAAAAGTAAAAATTTTATATCAATGGTTGAAAAACTGAATATATGGGACTTGGTTTGATAGTTATAAAGTTATGAAGTTAGGCTAGAACTGTTTCAACACTACCTGTCACACATTAGTCTGTTAAATATGTCATATGTCGAGGCACCTTAATAGTTATCGCAGTAGTGCCCCATTATCAGGGCACCCTCCTTGCCTGTAACAGTTCCAAAAGTTTGCATTGGAGGCCTGATGACAACAAACACTGATAATAAGGTGATACAATCTAACCTCCTAAGTTTGTACACTTCAATAACCTGATTAAAATAAAACATGTACCAGTTATTCTATTAAAGGCTACAATTTATCATTGCTGGTGATCAGAGCAACTAATTCATGCATTGTGGGCTGATCACTCCCTCAGGTATTGATTAATTCTCAGCTGGTACCAATACCATGGCAACCAAGCTCAAGGTACAAAGGCATTGTCTTCACATGACCTTCAAAGCCTGAAAAAATGAGGTCAGGTTATCGTAATATCCAGATAAACCGAGATGGTACTTTGTAGGATTTATTTGACATTATGAACTTAGAATTGGCTTAACAGTAGCTCTTTAAAATAAATGTATGTTTGGTGAAATAATTTGGTTCCTACCCACTAGTTCTTGATGCCCATTTTTTAGGTATGATGGAATTCAGCTGGTTATATTTGGAATTCGGGTAAAGGAATTTTTTATATACATTATTGATGAATGACTCACACTATCAGCTCAAAGAACAGTTCTTTTGTCATATACATGTAAGAGTTAGTATATATTGGCATAGACATAATGTAACAGACGAAACTCTCCTGAAGAAGAAAAAGTGAAATATGAGTATGTGTGAACTTCATTTGAGATTTGTAATGTCTATGTACAGTTTTAGTAATATTTGCACAATTTTTGACACAAAACTAAAAAATCAGTATTTCTGAACACTTCATTATTGCAAGTGTAATAAACAAGCAATCTTAATTTGCATAATATTATATAAAGGGATAAACTATTTTAAAGTTTACATAAAAAACAAATCATATTGTAAACAAAAGATAAAGTGGGTCTTATGAGAAGAAATATAGAATATTAGAAAACTATATATTTTTATCTGCAGTATAAATCACACGATTCATATAAATAGTTCATCAAGTTAAGTAGTAGTGAGTTTTTGATCTGTCATGGTCAACGATCCACTTCAAGTCCGCTACCTCGCTGAAGAGGATCAAGAATCAGGTTGGATTGAATTCTCAATGACACTCCACAGAGTTGAAATGTTTGTATAAAAATATTTTTCTGATATATTCTGCCGAATTGGAAACTACCCCCAGACAAAACTCCCGTTCAGTATTGTAGATTGTAAAGAAGTATACAGAATTCAAAAAATTTAAAATAGACTAAGAAACAAACCTCACTTCCATGCTCATATTTTAACAAATCTGTCCCAACAGGTGTGCAAAATAAAATGTAAAATAAAATTATGGTACATTGTATGTAGAGATGTTTCCAGAATTCAAGTTTATATCTAGGATTTTGAAACTTGAACCAGACTGAGAATTAAACTTCATGTCCATGGTCAAATTTCAACAAACCTTTCCCATAGCCCAACAGGTGTGCAAACCTAAAATGTCAAAACTTGGACAAGACCCAAATGATCTCACCTGTTGAATGGGGTAATAACCAATAATTTACAATGTTAGTGACTCCCGCTGTCAGAAATTGAGATAATACAGTAATGACTTCTATACGTTGTCTAGTTGTTAACCAATCAGTTGATCCGTTTTGACCCAAATTTGTCAACCATGTTATATTTTACAACCATAAAATTGATTGTTCAATCCACCTGTTTTATTGGAATAAGTTTTGTAGTGTAATAAAAAAGTCTAATAACGTGAGGGAATAACAGGCAATATGTTATTATTACTCACAGGTAATATACTCAGAGCGTGGTCATTTATACGACTTCTATGCATGCACTGTAGATATTAAACCACATTTTCAAAGAAAGGTTTTAGTGATTATAACCCATTTTCAGATATAATGAAGGGAAAGTTGCATAGTATGTTTTTATAGTTTGAGTTTTGATATTCTTAGTCAAATGGTTAGAGTGGTTAGCTTGGAATCTGCAAGTTGTTGGTTCAAGCCTCACCATGATTGTGTTTCTGGATGGTTGAATTCCTAGAGAATGATTTGAATCATGACTGTGATACAGTCAACCCAACTGTATAAATGAGGACCTGGTAGGATAGAGGTTGGCATGCGAAGGATATCATCCTGTGTGTACCCCAGTCAACCCAGCAGTATAAATGAGGACCTGGTAGGATAGAGGTTGACATGCGAAGGATATCATCATATGATATGCGCTATCAGCTGCAATGGATTGTACACTCGAGAATGTGTTGAGGGCATGTCAAGGACTTTGTGCCATTATAGGTCCATACCATTATATAGTACTTCAACCAGAATGATGGAAAGTACCATATCAAAATTGACAGTTGTACAATTCTCAGTACCTGAAGTAGAATATTACTACCGAGGTTCATCATAAAAATAAAAATCATTCAATTTCTTGGTCGACACTATAACTGCCGCACCACGTGCTTCAAATACAAATTAAATTACATAGGCACACATAAGAATAAGTTGACCTTCTTGTCGTTTGACCCGTTAGCATAAGGTGAAAAGCTATTGCAGATTCTTAGGATTAGTAGTTCTTGGCTGGCTGTCTGTTCAATATGAAATCACCAGGTATCCATGACTTTTCAACATAAAAAATGAAGCACATTGATGAATGGTATTGATTTCCAGTATCTAAGTTATTTATTTTACTCATTACCCACATTGTACACCTCACTAACATCTCTATATGTTGATTGTACAACAATTTAATGGTTTCTAATGACAAACAAATAAACCATTAGTAAGACTACATCACATTATTATTCATTTTATCCTCATTATCAATCTTACCAGCTGTACAATATTCACATTGATCTCACAATTCTTATTTGCGTTATGGAACTTGAAGAATAACATAATTGGTTGTAACATACAACAAATGTATGGTCAATTGAATGAATGCTGTTTTTAGAGAGTAAAATGGGATATAAAATTGTCATAAACTAATCTGCTTTTATATGGCAATGGTGCCTCACAGAATTCAAATAATTTGTAGTTGCATCAGTGTAAAAAATTGCTCTGTTTCTTTTAGAATGGGGCATTACTTGTCTGAATATTTTGGGGTCAAATTTACAAAACAAAACAACACATCATCAAAACCAAAAAATGAAAAAAACAAGCAAATATTCTGTACAATTGTTTTCTTTTGTCTTTTAGTTGGAGTAGAATATGGGGGAGAGTAGGTAATATTTGGGATGGGATTGGGTGGGATTGGTATTACTATTGTTAAACCCCCAAATGCGTATCATTTTTCTGCAAAATTCAGCTGTTTGTTACAATAAGTCAGTTTCTTATATACAAGTAATACTAATATTATTTACACATAGTAAGTCAGTAAGTCTTGAAATTTGAAATATTGAAATACTACACACTATTGAAATTTTGGAACTGCAGGTGAACTTGGTGTGGACAAAAACTTCCATTTTGTTTTCGCAAAAATTTAATATGTGCCGTATTTGAATTGTTTAGATTTCAATGTTGGGACAGTGATTAGTAACCTACACAGATAACCTTGCATCTATATATATGTAAGGTAAATTATACCAAATAAAACACATTTGTAAACTTCCCAAGTACAAGTGCACCAGAGAACAAAATAGGCAGTCAATGTTGACATCAGGTAATATTGAATAAAAAAGAGAACTGAGTTTTTCTGACTAGAGAAGGAAAGTTAATCTCCAAGTTCATAGATTCACTTCCTTTGGAAAAAAAAAACTAGCCTGTATGGATGCTATAATGTTGCTATGCAACAAGCCCAGAAATAAACATGTTCAAATTGTGAAAGGTACAACATACATCTTTCACCTTGCATGTAGTAATACAAAGAAAAACATAGTGTCTCTAACTAAACCATGTTAAAGTCCAAATTCAACTGTTGACAAGCAACTCTAATATTTATTCTTGTATGTGTAGTATTTATGTTTGGTATTTAGGAGATAGCTATCAACGATTTGACATTTTGGCTCTCTGCCATCGTTTTCTAGCGTCCTTTCACACTTCAACTTAAATTATGCACTGTTTTCTAATAAAGGTTTCTATCCGACATATTTGGGCTATTTTTCTCAGGTCGGTTGGTCTAGCAGACCTAAATCAAGTCTTTGAGATTGTCAATTGTACGACAGCGTAGCCAAGATACTGAGAGCCGAAAAGTGGGAATGTGTAGTGTGATCTTTATGTTGTTTCATCAGATCTCATAAATTCTTCTTCGTTTGAGATCTTCAAGGAGCATGTTGGAATAACTAGACTGAGATTTCCAGATATCAGTACTGCCCTTTCAGAGTAGAATTCTATTAAGTACTTATAGCAAAGGTTAAAAAGAATTGACTAGAGTGATGAAAAATTATCTTTACTCAGTGCTTTTGCTAGGCTATAAGAACCTCAGTTATACGTAGAAAGAAATAGATGTGAAGAAAGGTACTTTCGATAAATTTGCATCTATGAAGTGGTGAGAACTGAAACATACTCAGAAAATTGTCATTAAAGTTGCACTAGCCAAAACTGAAACATTTTTTAAAACCGTTTTCTTCTAATGACTTAATCATAATATCGTACATTTTGCACAGTATTCAATCCCCTGTTCATAAACTTATGCTCAGTACACATAGTATGGAGGGGAACTGATGCTAAGATTTACAGAGAAAACTAATTACTCTGGTAGATTTTGCCACCTTTTACCACAGTTTAATAAGGGGAGAGGGGATCTGTGATCACTTGCTTCGGATTAGAAGTTCACAATGCGTTTAAGTTTACTTAAAATAACAATCCTAGGACTAAGGTATTAAATTCCGATACATGTACTTTATTTATCTACTTAATATTGTTCACACTATACTCTAACTCATAGAAGAAATTGTATGAAGTCCAATTTAATCACGAAAGCATTGAAATGAAAACATACATTGACTTTTGTATGTCTTCATTTTGATTGGTGCCTATCCTTGCACTTATAATAATAAAGCATTGATCTCAATGGAAACCTTACACAATAGTTGACCTAGTCTTCAGTTTAGTGAAATACAATGGCCAGATTTTTCTGTCAAGGACTCTACTGAGAAGTAGGTGAAATGTAACTGAGTTCACTCGGCATGTTTTCTGGGTTGCCATCCAAAGTTACAGTAATCAGTGATTTTATGTATTAAAAAAATTGACCATATATTTTGAACGATATATTAAAATCAGATTTATGTTTAGGGGGGTCTAAGCCTTTTTTCTTAAAGGCTCAGTTTGGATTAGGATGAAAATTAGGCAGTTGTCAGGCAGAGTTATAGAAACAGTTAGTTCAGAATAAAAGAATGTGATTTTTACAACTCCATTGACAATAAAATTTTACTATTAAAAGCAAGAACTGGGATTGAAACTCTGGCCTTTAAAGACTTAGTTTGGGTTAAAAGGTTAATGTTAGCTATCAAAAAATCATTCTGGCAGAGTTATAGAAACTGTCACAGAGTTGGTTCAGAACAAAGATTAATCCTATGTAATCCTTATGGCTCCATTGATAAGATAACATTAATATGAGAACCTGGGATTGAAACCTTGGCCTTTAACTGCAGTACTATAGTACAAACATGTATTTTGCACTAGCTTATACTCGTCATATCCACTGTTCTGCCTTCTTGTTGATACCCCTTTCCAAAAAAAATGTTGTTTTTTTTAATTACTTAAATAGTTATTGAAAGTAAAAAGTATCGAAACAGTGTAATTTTTAATAGTCTTTTTTGTCAGTTTAGCCAGGAAACTAAAATTAAAGCAAAAAAACTGAACATTTGTAGTCAGCACTATTTTCATCTTGAACTCAATTGTAAATTAGATATTTCATAACAGAGCTAGGAAATTGGTTATAGATTTTGACAGAACTGTACACCATCGTATTAACTGCATAAATGACGTTCCGTTCAATTTCATGCATTGTTGGGTACACAAAATTCAACTTCACAATTTAGTTCATATGCCATTATTCAATTATTTTAGATTAAAATCCATGGTGGAGATTATTACCTTTTACATAAAGCTTTCATTACGTGTGTATTATTGAAATATAGAACTGCAGGTTTTTTTCTCAGTGAATGAAATTACAAGAAAATCAATAAACTCGGACTAAAAATTCTTAAAACTGCCCAAGTGTAAAAATTAATCAGTCGGCACAAAGTGATCATTATTTTCTTCATCAAAAGTAGGTTGCAAATGTGCTGTGATAATTTTCGTCACTTTCGAAGATTATTATATCGCCTCAGTTCAACCACAATACACATATCTCACAGTGACACTGTAAATAGCAAGTAGTCAGTTATTCCATGCCCCAAACTCTATAACATGTACAATTTTCAAAAAAGTAACTTCATCTGTTGTTTCATTTATATGTTGCCATAGTAATGTGATGTTGTTTGTGTCACTGTTTTTTTTCCAGATGAAAGGACTAGTGAGTACGAGGAAGGAACTGCTGAAGAAGAAGAGGAGGGAGAAGAGAATGGGGAGGAGACTGGAGAGGAAGTAGCACGGAAAATAGACTATGCAGATTACATCATGGATAATATCGATTCAGAGCTACACCATATCATAACTAGAGTAAGTGCAGTTAAAGGGAAGATCGCACAATGTCACACAAGCTCAATAAGCGAACCTTGTCTGGGAGTCTGGCATCATTGCGATTGCTGAACTTCATTTTTGCACTTCTAACTAAATTTCCACGAAAACTCCTTCAATGATAACAGCTCTTTCTTTTACTACTGAGATGTTGATAAGTTGATAAAAATTCACTTCTAATGTGAGATGTGGTGCTGGGTTTCTGGTAATATTTTAATGTGTTCACAATCATGTTTCTACATTACATCAATCATAGTGGTCTGACCACTACAGTTTTCATCATAGTTTACATCATATATAAATGTTTGATGTCACACTTGTGAGCATTCGTTTAGGGGGAGGGCAAAGGGGTTTTGACCTAAACAAAGGTGTTCGTTTGTTAAGCTTGTAGGACATTGTGATTTCATCCCTAAGGTAGAAAGCATCTCAGGGACAAATTTCCCAGTAAATCAAAGTTCTTCAATTCTCTCCAAACTTTGAAATATGAAAGCTTATTCTTGGTCGTTTTGAAATAACAAAAAGAAATTTAGGGGTTCACTGTTTTCAAGAAAATCATCAATCCTTTATTTTCCAGATAGAGTTTAAATAATACAGTATTCGGCAGCCATATTGGAATCTAAAATGACTATCATTTTGAACTTTTTTTATTTAAAACAAATTGTATGGTGGCTAAAGTTTAAAGAGTTTATTACCGAGGCGCGGTCTATGTTGACAATGGGATACTTGTAGAAAGAAGTTCTCTGCAGTATATATATTGCATAGACTTGTTGTAAATTTGCATGGGACATTTTGTTAGTTGTAGATCAAAAGTATAGAATAAAAAATAAACCAATCACAAAGTAGTTGTGATCATTAGTAGTCATGTGATATGACTTTCAGCCAATCACATACTATTACTAGTGGAGATCATTTGAAGTCATGTGACATTTCCTTCCAGCCAATCACATACTAGTTGTGATCAGTAGTAGTCATGTGACATGATTGTACCTTCTTTATACTCTCTAACAAATCTTTTTACTGTATCTTCAATATGTTCTTATTCATTAATATTTTCTCTTAATCTCTCTTCCTACCTGTTTCCTCAAAAGCAATATTTTGATACAAATATTGACAACATTGTTCTTGTTTATCCCACAGGTTGTGCTTGAAAGACCACCATCAGCCAAACAACGTGAGATGTTGGCAAAACAGGGAGTTGAGTTTGAATACGATTCTGACAATGACGAAAAAACTGTCTCAGGTTAGTCCTATTTCTAAAATGTCTGGCAAAAATGGTTGATACATATTTTCGCAGATATTTTGTTGTGTGTTATCCTTTCGTCAGATTTTAATTTCATTGACATTTCTCCATTCATAAATGTCATGTCATAACCATCAATATCAGGACATCATTAAAATATCCAAATTTTGTTGTTGTTTTTTTTTTGTCAAAGTTTCCTGCATGTCGTAATGTTATGTGAGCTACAGCAAGCATGTGTTTAGCAAAGCTGGTGTAACAGTTAGAGAAATGCACTGAACAGTTAGAGAACTTCACTAGGTGGCTACTGCAAAATTGTTCGTCATGGATAACACACATTCATTGTCAATATTTTTATCCATGCATGAATAAGGCGTACAGTCCATCAAATTTGTAACATATTATAGCAAATTTCTGCCAGTGTTAGCTTCACAATTTGCATGAGCTTTGCTAACAAGCTGCAGTGTGTTTTCATCTAGATTTGCAACAGCAGTAACTTTTTAGTAAATTTGTACACATACCCCCAAAGGACTGTCATTCATAGTATTTAAAGTCTAGAATTGACAGGTATTACGTAAACCCATGGTTTGCCAACATTCACTTTTCTGATTGTATATACTTTTAATGACTCAAGTGTCAAAACACTGTGTACATCAATATATAAAATTAGAACTGTTTTGGATTTGTTCTTCAAATTTGAAAGTAGTCAAATTGTTTGAGGTATCTTAAAATGTGGTATTTTTACATCGAATAATCAAACAATTTGAAAGAAAAAGATGCCTAAACCAACCAGGCACACAGTTCTACATGTACATGTAGTCAATTGACGTAAGACTGTCCTTAATTTTGAGCCCTGCAATGTACTATGCAGAATTTGCTTATAAATGAATAATATGCTGAGATTGCCAACTGGGTTGTTAGGGTTAAAGTCTGCAAAATGAAGTTAAATTTGTTTTTAAGATGTTATGTTTTACACAACATAGTAGCCTTCGATACCATCTGTTACTTCAGTATGTGCTTTAAAATTTGAAATTCGCTTCCCTTATATCTTTCTAACATTATATTAAATTGACCATGATTCTCACATAGTACTAATGCAAAAACTGTAAAATTTCACTGCGCAACAAGTGCACAGATTAACCTTAGAGGGAACACTTTTATGCGAAGATCAAACTTAAACCAACTTCTTGGGGGATTTAGCAATAGATATGGTGATTTATTTGAAAATCACTTGTCACGTATACCTTCCCCATAGTTCGATCGTCTCAGCGTATGACATCTGATGCTGGCACGGCTGATACTGGTCTGGGCAGTGGGAGCCTGGCCGATGATTATGGGTCCTCAGACTTTGAAAATGGTCTGTCGGGTAAGTTTTTTTGGTGACATGTAGAAATGCTTGTTTGCGCACTAAAGTCATCCTCGCAAAGTCATTTTCTTCTTCATTATTTGCTCTAACTTTTTGTAATTATTGCAAAGTTTGTTTGTTCTAGGAAAGTAATATATTATGTCTTCCTGGGTGAAAAGGATATTTTTTGGTGACCAAAAATTTTGAGTTTTGCATTTCAGCAGAGATATGCACGTCTAGCTAACCAGCAAGCTAGTCAGCCTGCTATCAATTAATTCCACTGTCATATATTACTACATGTACATGTATAATGGTGTCATACATCGTTTCCAACATTCTATGCTTCCCCAATCCTCCCCTTCCTTTCACACATAATTCATGTAAGTTTGCTTTTTTTTTGTCTCAAGCACTTTCATGCTGAAATTGTTTTAACACAAATCCTTCTTGTTTGAACTTTTGCTATGTGTCAACTTTGTTTTAGACTGTTATGTGTAAAAATGTTTGTTACATTTGTAAAACATCAAAGAAAATGAAAAGAAATTCATAGAATTTTAATAAAAAAATCTGTTACTTGGAATCTGTAGCAACTCTGACTTCACATACTTCTGAAAATTGAAAAAATTTCAAATTACAAAATTATAAGCCATAAATAAGTACAAAAAACAGCTTGAATCTTCAACTAGTTGTACTTCTCAGTGGGCGTTTAAATGAAGATTGATTTAACTTGCCCTATCCTTATCTATTGCATTCCTTACTAGAAACGTAGACATTGGGTCTCTCTCTCTCTCCAACCTTTATGCTAGAAATGAATAATTCCTGTCAAATTTTCATTCTGTATTATTAAATTTCTGTCTCCCTCTTTCAGAGTTATCAATTCAACATGATGGTAGTTCAACACCAACAATGACTGACATTGATGCAGAACTAGTCAGACAACGGTTGAGACAGGCAGTAATCAGTCAATCCAGAGGACGTGAGTATATATACTAAAAATCTGTGCCCTTAGATGTTTTAGTTATTGAATACTTTTGTGAGGGAGTCATTTTGAATCTCACTTTTTAGCATGAAAGCTTGTGCCATGTTTTTAAGAAATGGTGGTGCTCAGTATTCATACAGTATATAGGCGATTTTGGAATCGAGTGTCAGTTTTAGCATCTGTACCAAAAGATAGGCATCATGATCGAAAAACTTTGTTAAAAAAGAGATTCTAAGACTAGAATGTAAGCGGTTGTCCTAAATCAGTGAATGTCTTCATGTATTTGTTTGTGTATTCATATATTCTACAGTGTCTCCTCTTTGCCTGTTAACAGAAGTGGCCAACTCTGTACAACTTTGTTCTATAACCATTGCAGTAAGGTTGTGGTCATAGCACAACACGATACTGAGTCGGCCATGGCAGTAAACATAACTTTATATGTCTCCTTTTTGAATGTCATCTTTCTCAGCAGACTCTGATTTCTTTCAGAATTACATAACACACACTGTATATTCCGTGATGATGTGTATGTTTGTTTGTTTGTTTGTTTGTTTGTGAGCTAATATAATGTTTCCTCATTACTGTTCTCGTCATTGCTGTCATGCATCCAAACACTCCATAGTCACTTCTATTCTGTTCCCTTTATTTTCCCAAAATGAGCATCATATTTATTTCCAACTAAAAATCTGGTAGAAATACAATACTTTTATAATCCCTAATAAATACATCGTATGTTCAGTTACATAAACTAAATATAATTTAACTCGGTAATGGCTATAATTGGTTTGAGATTTGTAAATTTATACAGTTATGAAAATTGTACTAAATATGAACATAATGTGTTACCATGGTGATAACCATCATGGCTGTGGTTAGTATAATGATAACTAATGCATGCTATCCTCTTTGGTTGTGGTTCTAACAAACTTATAGTGAATTGATTTTGAAAGATTGATAATCCCTGCAGGCTGTGAGAAACTAGGCATTGTTCTAAAAATACTTATAATGACTCAATAACAAGGGCATTCTTTCTTTACTTTGTGGTTTGTGAATAATTCTGATCATGTATTCCAGATTTTACCAAAATTTGAGTACACTTTGCAGGATTTTGACACTTTGAAGGTCGTGATCCGTGGGAACAACACCATTTCTACTCATGGCCAGTTTTTGTATTTTACTTTGAAAATAATTATGTGGTTGGGAACACAAAATGGCAGCCAATAGAATAGTAATGTAGATACTTTCTCAAGTTTGTTCGTTTGTTTGTTTGTTCGTTTGTTGGTTTGTTAGACAACAATGAAATTCATATGTTCTCTAACATACCGTGAATGTTTTCGGGAAAAATGGACAAAATGTACTTCAAATATTAACAGTGTGTAAGGAGAGAATGCTCTTAAAATACCCAAATAATTATGGTAGAATTTGACCTTATATTCAACCCTTTGTGCATGTTGCAAAGCATTATAGCTACTCACATGCAATCTTTAGTTCATAATCTCCACTATCATAATTTATCACACTGAAAACTGATTTCAAAACTAAATCTTTAAAATCATATTTTAAGCATATGTAATAATCCAAACATGTAAACTAAAAAAATATGGTGCTATAGCAAAAGCATGATCACAAAGAATTGCCGAGTGTGATAGTATGGCTGTATGACATGAGCATACACACTACACATAATATGCTAATTATGATGTACACAAAATATGCTAATTATGATGTACACAAAATATGCTAATTATGATGTATGCAAACCACTTTGCAGATTAATTGAGTATTATCATTTTTTGTGCATGACAAATCACAAACCGTCGGAATGATTTTAAAAAGTAAATAAAAAGTAATAGCTAGCTTAGCGTGAATTGTTACTTATAAGTTTTATCCTCATTGAGTTTGAGTCAACTGGAGGAGTTCCTAACTAACAATGGGTTTGTCAGTGAACCAACCAAGGTGTCTAATTTAAAGACTCATATACCATACCTTCCTCCTTTCAAAGTTCCTTCAAGTTCCACGGATTCTGAACTCACTGGTTGGTTTGAAGGTTTGTTACACATACTCACTACATCACCAAGATTTCTGCATGTATTGAATCACTTGTATGGATATCATGTACTAACTTCACTCTAACCAGTCAAATACCTAGACCCTTATATCCCCCCCCCCCCATAAAAAAATATTATATACTTATACATGTAGCTGGTCCCAATCCCAGCCCCCTCTCCTACCAGTCAAATACCTGCCCTCATAAATAGAGCTGTCCCATATCCCTACTCTTACTCCAACCAATCAGTATCAAGGACCCCCCCCCCCCCCCCCCCGCACCCCGCACCCCCACCCCATAATAGAGTTGGTCTCATACTCACTCTTAACTGTCAGGTACCAATATATAAAGCAGGTGAATAGACTGTTTTGTCAAAAAAGTGTAGATGACATTAATGAGAACTGGCCAAAAAATTATAAAATTTTTGACTGCTTTCAGATACATAAAAAATCTCAACCAAGACTCCCTACTTATTGTTTGCATGCAGAATTAAATTGTATGACTCCTCTAGCCGTCCATCACCCCTCTAGCCCTCCACCACCCCCTCTAGCCCTCCACCACCCCCTCTAGCCCTCCACCTCCTCTAGGTCCATATCTCCATCAAAGTAACATAGTTCATACATCTACTTCAATCCTAAGTTTTCCCTGATTCCAAATCTCACACAGATTATTTTGCTCTGAATTCAACCTGGTCAAAGTATGTCTAAGTATCTGTGAAAGATATTCTGTTCTACCAAAGATTGTATTTTACAGTGTAGAACCTTGATAAGGTAGCAGAGGAAGCTGTCTAGACAGAGTACTCTCGAAATATTATCAATATAAAAAAACTGAATTATTAATTTGTACAGAAGATATTTGATAAATTTATGCATGGCCTAACAGAATACATGATATCACTCGTATAGTAGGACTATCTTTGTGCGAAGGTTTAGACACTTCTGCAACAACAGGGGAGGTAGGACGGGGATCTTGGAAAACTTGTGTAGGGAAGAAATGTAATGGTGACCATGTTTGATATCACACAGGGTGATGGAGTGACAATCTTGAGTGCCTGAATGTTCAAAGGGAGTTCTTAGACTCCTGTCATACATACTGGAATACTGGTATTAACATTGTTAGAGAATTCCACATAAATACAGCAATTCTATGAATGGCATTGTCACCCTATCACCCAAACATGGTGATTATTACATTTCATCCCTATAGAAAAGATAAATGTGGGTGCTTCATTTCAATATGTGAATGAAGAAGTATCAACATTTTTACCTCCCTCATTCTTGGTAGAGACATACTATAATAGTTGATTTAGTTGGTAGGATTTCAGCATGCACGCAAACTGTACCTATAGCCCTCCCTGAAATCCAAAATCTTATCACCAGCAAGCACAGTATTAAAGCAGCATTTTTTTGCACTATTCTGTGATTTGCAGATTCAAACTCTGATCACCCTGACAACGATCTCAGTAACCAAGGTGACACAGACACATCTAATTTGCATGAATCAGAGCGGACTGAATCTGTCTCCACACCAACTAACACTGCAGATACTAACACCCAATCAGTATTAAATCCACCACAAGAACCTACTACTACTACCACTATCACTGACTCAGCACCTCCCCAAACTCTCTCTGACGAGGATGCTAATGAGGATCATGAATATACAAATGATTATGCAAATAATGATGAATATGCAGATGATGAGTTTATAGACCCAGAAAGCAATTTGAATAACTCCACCTTTGCAGAGTATGGAAATGAATTTGAGGATCAGGAGCTCGATCGTCAGTTAGATGCAAAAGTTGAAGCTGCTGTAGAGAAACTTTTGTCGAAGCTAAGCGACGCAAGCTCCGATCCTTCAAAATATTCCGATTCGCAAGGGCAAGGAGAGACCACCACAGCTGAAAGCACGCCGAGGGGTCATATATTTAGACCCCCCTCTGGGTTGCAATTGAAAAGCTCCAGTGTATCCAGCGGTCGACAGGAACCAAAACCAAAGAAAAAGATCTTAAAGAAAGGACTCAAGAAAAGCGATGTTATGAAAGTCGATAAGAAATCACCTCTGGTGAACGACTTATTGGAGAAAAGTATTCCTGAAGTTGTGGAAAACGGAGAGGATAATTTCGATCAGAGAGTGGCTAGATCGCGGTCACCCGACGGAACGATGGTTGCAAAGGGTACGATTGATCCAACGCAAGGTTTTGTGCCACGTGAAATAGCTCGCGTCAAGTATGTCAGTCGACAGAGTGACACTGATTCTATTGCTACTGAGGATTTCGAGAACTTGTTCAGGGACACTATGGTCATAGACAATGTTTCTAATGTATCTGTAAAGGGCAAACAACGCAAAGGAAAGCCTAGTATGTTTCTAGCTCGTCGCATCGGAAGTGACACTGAATCTGTAGTTACTGTGGCAACTGATAAATTTGAGGACAAATTCCATGACATAATGATGAAAGAACTTGAACGAGCTGACAAGCCGCAAAAAAAGACTGCGTCACCTGGTCCATCACCAGTCAAAGCAACATACATTCCGTCCCAAAACTCTCCCTCCAAACTCACCAGAAGCAAAACCGCTCCCAGCACACAAGTTACAACATTGAAAACACCTGTAAAAGTGGCCAGTAAAGACCGCTCAAGGTCAATGTCACCACCAGTCAGAGCTAAGAAGTACATGGTACTGTCTTCGAGTACTCCAAGGAGTTTGTCACCAGCGCCGCTAGCTGTCGGTGGACCGATGAGAAAAGCAAAGTCATATGACGACATGGATTCCATCCAAACTGAAGACTATATATCACGTTACATTGGTTCTATGGTCCACCAAAAAATAGGTTAATATCTTTTATTTTATTTTTAATTTCATATTTTCTTCAATTATCTTGTACATTGGCATTATGTTAAAATACATATATAGTAAAAAGTAAAATCTTTCAATCTTAAACTTAAGATACTTTAATATAAAATACCATCTTGTTGTCATAGCAACATATACTCCGCTGTATGCTCTGATCATCATCAATATCATCTTCACTTCATATCAGTGTGTTATCCCATCATCTATAAAAACTGAATTCTCATCTCAGAACTCTCAACATTTTTAAAGCACTGAACACTACAATTAAAAACTCTATTTTCATGTCTGAATGACAAATCATTTTTAAAAGTAAATGTGTAGTTATATAAGTTTTTCTTTTACAAAATGCTTTTCCAATAAAGTATTCAAACTTAACCAACTCTGTGAAGGTAAGTGTTCAGATTTATATACTAGGTGCCTTTGTGTAAGGTGGTGGTGATATGATTGAATTTCTAGCATTCTTTATAAGTTTTGGCAAGTTGACTTTAACTTCAAACATTTATAGATGTACAAGTACGATATTCTTTGATATTTGAACAAAGCTCCTAATTTATTTGTGGGTCTAAAGTGTGTGAGACAGTAACACAACATTAAAAAAGATCATTTTTAAATCTCTAACAATCAACAGGTGGTCAAGATGTTATCTAAGTTCTTGGATTTTATCTTCCAAATTATTGTTTAGTGGAAATACATATAACTTGTCAAGAGATCGATTGGTAGATTAATAAGGATATGTCAGTGTCATGGGTCAAAGGTTACTGACCAATGGGCACAGACACAGACAGACACACACACATGCACGTATGCACACACGCACGCACGCATACACACGCACACACACACACACACACCCACATACACACACACATACACACACACATACACACACACATACACACACACATACACACACACACACACACACTATAAATTATATGACAATGAGAACTGGGATGATCTCAAAAGGTTGCCAACAATTCTGTCCAGTTGTTGCCCTGGCTGTTCTCTAAGAAAGCGTCATCAGATTTGCAAATATGACATGTATATGTGTTATACAGTACACACATAAAGAGATACACAGAGAAGTCATGATTCATTCATAGCTTCAGGCCCTGTTTTCTGATTTTTATCCAAAACAGAAATTCCCAATAGCCACAAACTTGTGAAGATTTATTTTGGACAAAAAAAAGGAAATCTCAGTTGTTGAAAAACAATATGTGTTTGTCACAATTGAAAAATGACTTTCGCGGCATTCTTTGACCAGCTTTTAATTTACTTCAGATCTGTGGTTCTCGTGATAAAAGATTTTCTTGTAAAAATCACTGAAAAATTCATGAAGCGGAATAAAACAGTAAAGGACAAGTAAACATTTCCTGGAAGGAATTACTCAGCTTCTAGTGAAATATGTTAGCTTTCAAGTAACAAGATAAGTCTTGTCTGTGTAGTTGATAAAACTAGCACATGGTATATAAATCTCATTAATACCAGAAATAGAATTCTACCATGTAGGCACATCATAAAAATACTGATCTTTTGATTTCTTGGTCTGTGTCAATTTCCACATGCTACATATGCATTATGTAGGCGGGCACAAAAATAGTCAAGCTCCTTATTCTATTTAAACATAGATCCTCCACCAACGTGGGTGGAGGGCTTATGATTTAAACCTCTAGTATAAGGTAGAATGATACTGCAGATACTAAGAATTAAACCAAAGATCAAACATTTAGAGAGTACCCCTTATAATGACTTCAAAGCCGCTAATTTTGTTGTGGATCTTACTTCAAGTTAAGTTTTTACTGCAACACTGTTTAAATAAAACATCAATTAGTCAAAATTAGTCAATAAGTCAAACTTTATGATCATAAAGTTCTATCATTTTCTCCTCAAATTCTGTTCAGCACTTGTGTGTTCCCGCAATAGCAGGAATCGGTAGTGAAAGGGTTAAGGAAAAGCAAAGGCATAATGATGGATAAGTTTTTTAAAAGCCAATTTTTGTCTGAATTTTTTTTGTCAGTCTTTTAATTTTAAAATCAGTAATTGCAATTATTGTGGCACACACACACACACACACATACACACACACACACACACACACACACACACACACACACACACGGACACACACGGACACACACACACACACACACACACTCTCCGTAATTAGCTTCTGTTCTAGTCCATCAATCTTAAAATGTAAAATTGAATAAATTGCCAAACCTAAATTAGTTCAGCTATGCTACAGTAAAGGCCAGTATTTCATATTCTCTCTGCTGAATGATATATTATTTACTTCATCAATAATTCACCGGTAACCGTGGTAACCTCAGGCACCTTCTAGATGAATAAGCAGTAATATGACCATTATTAGTAACAGGAGCTGAATGTATTGGAAGTAGGAAATTCAATATATCCCATCACGGAGAATTTGTTACTGAACGATTAATCACCCTTTTCATTGCGGTTTCCTAACTACATATCGTTTCCATGGTGATGCAATATGCAAGATACCAAATTGCATAAAATGTTAGGCGAGACAGGGTCTTTAGCAGCAACTTGGAGATTAAGTCTGTATTGTTGTAGCACTAGTCAATTTAACTGCATGATGGAAGTGCTATAGGGATTAAACCTGTTTGACTGCTTGACAGGAATGCTACCGGATTAGTGTGTAGGATTTTAGCTTAACTGTGACTACAAAGTCCAAAGTTACTGGCAGTTAATGTACAGTTATAGTACAAGTATGTCGCAAACAGGACAGTTCTGAGTTCTGGTAAGGGCATTTTTTTTCTATTCTGTCTTCTCTGTATGTGTACAAGTTGTTTATTGTTCATTTTGTCACAAATCGTAACAACGCAGTGTTTAGTTCTGTTTTGGAACAAAGGATTAACAGTAACAGACAAATGTTCAAACCAGACACCACCCAACACAAAAATACACTCCATGCCATCTATTATTATAGTATTATATTGTATGTCTCTCAGCAGGAAATGAATTTTGTTCTAAAACAGTTCAAATCTTGCGAGTTGCCTCATAGATTATGATGTTTACCAGTGTGGTATACCGTTTATTGAAATATATGTCTGCCTTGTTGATAGTGATTGTATATTGTGCTTCTCACACCAGGAATTTCAAAAACATTATAACCCTCTACTTGTTGTAACTTGTGTAATTTTGATAGTGATTCTACCCCTTCCTGTTTTATTTGTTCATTTTTCTATCTCCCCTCCCCCCCCTATCTTTACAGTCACTCACACTACATGTAGATGTTATAGGCTGTTTACCACTCCTCTTTATTTTAAATGACATTCCAAAAATCTTCTCTTCTGTCTGTCTACGTGTTTGATAATGATATAAGTACCATAATATCTTTTTTTGATTAATATAAAAACTGTTGACCATTTTATTTGATACATTTACAGTTAATATGCATAGCGAATTTCAAAATGAAGAATTAATTCACATTTTAATACATATTTTGTAGGTGTTTTTAAAAATAATTTAAACATGATTAGTATGTTAATTGTAATATACTTTTCAGGCTATGACAAAAAATGCATAATCCATTTTAACAATGAAATATTAAAAAAATTTAGATGTAAACTCTGATCAGGTGTACATGTACATGTTTTTTTTTTTCCATTTTACAAGGGTGTGGTAGTTGCTATATTATCAACATTATTATTCTTACAATAATTGCCTTTTTTCTGAAAATACAGAAAGTATGTATGAGAAAAGAAAATGCAAAATTGACCTTAACTTGAATGTTGATTATGGTGGAAATGTTATTTAATTGTCAGAGTTAAGAACTGTTGAACAGGAAAGATTGAAATTTTACAGGATTATTTGATGTGGAAACCCTTTGCTAATGGAATTTTTTTGAAACGGAAACCCTTGTAGACTACCTGGGAAATTCCGTGAACATAAGAAACACTACAAAAAGACAGAATCTGTAAAAATTCCAAATGGAAAATTCATGCTTCCTGGGAATAAGCAGATGAGAAAGGTTAACGTGTACAGCCATATTGCATGTTATGTGAAACCTACTTTTCTCAAATTGTACAGAATGTATATCAGGGAATTAATACACTGGAAAATTAAAGTTCTTCAATTCTCTTTCAAACTTTAGGGGTGAGATCAATAGTTCAATGTAGGATAAAAAATGTAATTCTTTTAATTTGTGGGGGGGGGGGGGGGGTGTTGATCCATTTTAGTTCTCATCCTACAAAAATGATATTACTTTAATTGAATATATGTTTTTGTCTGAAACAATTAGAGGGGGGGATCTGAGGCCTAGCGAAAAGAGATTAGTTATTTATCCTATATTGAAGTATTCATCTCAACCTTTACCATATGATAGGTTGTTTCCAGTCCTTTTGAAATAATAAAAGAAATTTGGGATTCCAAGTAAATCTACAAATCTTTTATGTTTTCCATAGAGTTATATGAAATGATGTATTCAGCGGCCATATTTGATTCCAAAATGGCTTAATTTTAATGTCTTTTAATTCTCTATTGCAAAAATTTGCACAGCGACCCCTGATTTTTTTCTTGCTTTTAACTGCGAACATATTTGAGTTTTGAACAAAATAGAAGCAAAATCTCCAAGATCTATTCATATTTATTTTTGAGATAAATACTATATTTATCGGGATATTTTCAGTCATTTCAATCATCAGATTATTGATTTATGCATAGATCTCGGATTCCAAGATCTATGATTTATGTAAACTTAGCCAATCTTGACGTAAGAAAATATACCTTAAACGTACAAAGAAATCAACCAACCAACCAACCAACCTTTCCTTTCAATCAGTATACTGTATAGTTATAATTGAATCAAATTTCATAATCCAATATTTCTGTAGATGACATTAAAATTTGACAGGAGCATGTTTCATGACATATTTTTCCTTTTAGCTGGATTAATAAACCTACTTAATAGTCTTCATTCCTTTTAACAAATAAAGAATCCAATTACTTAGAAATTTGATCTGCTAAATCAGCTTTTTTAGAAATGTTTACTAACTTAATTAATGACTTCTCTTTACATTAATCTAGTTTTGTTGTAAAATGTTCTCTTAAAGTTGGAATGGCACAGTCCGACCCTGAGGTCCTTTTTTCTTGGTTAGAATCAAAGTAGAAAATAAACTTTCATAACAAAGTTATTGAGATTATTTAATTTGCAATGAGAAAAAGCCAAGAGAAAGGAATTGACAAACAGAGAGTTAGTCAGGGACAGACTTACAGTAAGACTGACAAACAGTATGTCATTTAGAAAGGTAGTCAAAGGCCAGTTTCATTTTAGTCGGTCAGATCTGACAAACTGCCAGACATACACAGGCTACGTCATTTAGAAATGTGGTCAAAAGCCAGTTTCATTTTTAGTCGGTCAGATCTGACAAACTGCCAGACATACACAGGCTACGTCATTTAGAAATGTGGTCAAAAGCCAGTTTCATTTTTAGTCGGTCAGATCTGACAAACTGCCAGACATACACAGGCTACGTCATTTAGAAATGTGGTCAAAAGCCAGCTTCATTTTTAGTCGGTCAGATCTGACAAACTGCCAGACATACACAGGCTACGTCATTTAGAAATGTGGTCAAAAGCCAGTTTCATTTTTAGTCGGTCAGATCTGACAAACTGCCAGACAAACACAGTCTGTACTGTCAGAAAATGCATGAGACAGACAGACAGACAGACAGACAGACAAATATGTAGACACAGACAGTAATACAGTTGCTTAGATAGAGTGAAAATGTCAGTCAGTCAGACAGACAGACAGACAGACAGACAGACACACACACACACACACACACACACACACAAACACACACACACACACACACACACACACACAAGAGGCAAAAATGTTAACAGGTAGATAGAAGCCACCAAACAGAGGTGTCAGATCAATGGACAGACACAGACAAGCAAAGTTGTGGACACACAGACAGAAAGAACAACACACAAACTATATAGATAGGCAGATACAGACCGTTGGAATACTGTAAGTTACAAACACTGACAGAAAGAAAGAAAGACACAGACAAAGATTGACTGATACAATACTGGCCAAGAATGTGTCAGACAGAGAGATAGAAAGGCATAACAATTCTTCATTTTTTTACGACATGATGGTTTGATTGATTGCCTGCAATTATTCATGCAATCAACCATGTACTGTAAGTACTTCTTCAGTTGAAAATATTTCTTGATAAATGGAATACATTATAAGAAAGCGGAAGCTGAAGGGAAAGCATGAAATCTCTGTTGGTAGTCTATACATTCATGTCTTATGGGTTGACAATGTCGACTTGCTAAAAGGCAAATACATACTGTAATATTGTAAGATTGACATGTACTAACTATTTGAGATTGATCACTTTAAGTATGAATGCCATCAACTCTAATATCAGTGCTTTAGTTTTATATACAGTGACCAAATTTCACTGACGTGGAAATATGTTGAAATATGTTTAAGAAATATAGATTGGGTTTATACTCTTTTGAGAGTAAATTTTGCATCATATTAAAAGATAGTATTGTAGCATATGCGTAACCATCACTTGATGTTGGCAAAACTTATACCTGGTATTCAGCATTCATTGATGTAATTTAATAAATAAATAATACTATTTGTGAAGTGCCATATATGCTAAAAGTTTATAGGCACTGATCACTACAAAAGTGATAAAAACTAGAAGTGGAAAAGACACTAAAAAACTTAAAAGAGACAGAAAGGTCCTTACAATAAAGTGTCCCATTTAATAAGAAATCACTTATACCTAAGCAAGAATCACTGGTAAAAAAAGTCATTATAAAGAGTTGCCTGTTATAAAAATCATCTATTATATATACGGTATATACAAACTCAGTATATGTGGTCGTCTGATGATCACAACAGCGTGAAACACCGTGTAATGGCTCCTGTGTACCTTTATACTTGATACCGTGTTATATATATTGTGATTATATAATGTAATATACAGCATATATATAATGATTAATGTAATATACATCATATATGAACATGATTAAGAAACAAACTTTATGCCATACGCTCTTTCACTGTTAAGAAATAGAATTCCCTAAAAAAAAAAAATTAAGATAAAATCCATTGTCCAAATTAGAAGTTATAAATGGCTGACATTTCGGGATTAACCCTTCTAAGAGTTAGAGCGTCACATTTCTGAAAGGAAATCTATAGGAAATCTATGATTCTGACTCTGAACCATCAATTATTCATCTAGGAAGCTTATATATTTTCTTTTCTAAAAAACAATTTCCTCATTTTTTCCCTTCAAGGTTGGCATGAAATAAAGCAAGGATACCTTAGATTCTATTACGGTTGAAATTTGAAATTTAAAATAAACTGTCAAATATGAAAACTGATTCTTTGTTGTGTCAAGTATGATGATTCCTTTAGGCAGATATAGTCATATCACTTTCCTGAGATGAGTTTTTATTTTAGGATTGTAAGTAAAACCATAATTTATCATATGTATAGGAGTGAAAACTTCAAAATAATTCACATGTTGTGGAGTTTGGGGAGTAAAAAGGTTTAGGTGTTATGAATATTCAGCTCTTTGAAATAAAATGGGCAGATGAACTGAAAGATACAAAGTTGGAGGTTGTGGTTATATAAGCGAAAACAAGGATGGAACTTTCAGTCGAGTTAGATGTTAGATGTGATATTTTTTCTGTTTCCAGAATCTTTCATGATATCAGAGGTTTTGCTTAAAGTTACACTGGATTGCTTTCCTTCCACTGAGTGGCTTAAAGAAGTGATGTGATGTTGATCAGAATGCTATCAATTTGTACATGTATTGTGTTAATGTTATTGTTATGTTTCCTTGACGACAAAAACAATTACAGATTGTTGCAATTATGTCATAACTTACATGGTCCATTGATGATAATCAAATTTAATAAAAGTCTGGTATTGGAGCGTTAGTAACAGAGAAGGTTAGATTTGGTAAAATTTAACTATTTTTTTCAACCATAATTTTCATTTGGAACCTTGGTGAAATGTGTTGTGAACATTGGAAAATTTTACCCCCCCCCCCCAAACACACACACACACACACACACACACACACACACACACAGACACACCACAGACACACACACACACACACACTCACTCTAATAAAGAAACACAATGAAGTGTAGTTTCGTAATATATTCCAGGTTTTTCTGTAGCCTTTATAACTATTAATAAAACACAAAAAGAGTTAGTCAACTTGAACAACATTACTACAATATTTAGCGTTAATTAGCTGAGTTCATTCAAAAGATGATAGATTTTGTCATGGTCTATCTTTGTTGTACTTTTTATGACAAGACTAATTAACTGTACTATTAACTTTTATTTCATTTGTCAAATACAAAGCTACATTCTGTCAACTGACAACTCTTTAACAATTTTCAGTATAGTTTGGTAAAGGTAAACTATTACAAATACTTTAAGACTCATAAATCACAATGGAATCATTCCGACTCATAAATGACAATGGAATCGTTCATTTTATGTCTATTTCATGATAATAATGCCTCATAATAATTTCCAGTTTTGTGCAGTAAAGATTGCATAATCCAACTATTTCAATGACTGCAAGGCTGAGTCAATCGGTATTTCTTTGATAATGATGCCTCACAGTTCAATTTCTTGTTCTGAAAGTATCTAATTCCGTAATTCAACTATGTGAATAATTCAGAACGATAGACAGAATCATTGGTTGATGCATGTCAGTGGCATGCCGATATCGTGATGATCATCTCTCTAAAGTCACAAGAAGTGAGTCCGTATTTATAAATACGTGTATAACTACTTGGATGACTCTGCAAGACGGAGTCAATCATTTTATGTATGTCGATTTCTCTGATAATGATGCCACATTTCTATTTACGACGAAGGAAACATACACCATACTGTGAGTGTCCCAGAGGACTTGATATATTTCATAACATGCCTTTTAACTAAAGTAATTTGTAGACTGTTCAAACTATATCAATGATCGATCAGCGTTGTTGAAAATTTCATTGCCTGTGTATTTACTCTCTGTCATCAGTATATCCTCGTAATCTTTCTCACTTTATCAGTTTACAGATCTGATACCACCTCATCTCATACCAGCTCTCCTTCATATTGAGTTTTTTGTTATATATTCACAATCTTATATGCTTCACTTGATCTTTTTTTTTAGATCCAATACCACCTCATCTCAAACGTTACAAGCAACGATCGGGTGTTAGTGATGCCGAGTCGGTGACCACAGAGGATTTTGAGAACCAATTTCATGATATGATGATTAAGCAAGTAGCTGGTGTGCCAATAATGAGCTTTGAGGATGTGACTATTGCTAGTGACTTGGATTCTGTGAAAACTGGAGAAATCACCAAAGCATTGAACGACACTGCAGGTAAGAAACAAAGACTTCATTTTACATTCGGTTTGATTCTACCGATAAAATAGATAGGCATATAGACTATAGGCATATATCTGTGGAGGCATATTCAAGGACAAATTGTGGCAAATCTCACAATCAGGTATCCTGGAGAAAACACAGTTTTTGTCTTATCGTGACCATGTGTATCATATCAAATAATGATTACTAAGTGCTTCTAAATCATTTAGAGTTGAGAGGGATGTTTTTAGTATGACTGAACTACATACATGTAAGGTACACAACTGAACTATTGGTTCATGACTGAACTAAGGTTTAGCAGTGCTGAGGCATGGTGAAGTATTTGTGTGTAGTGTAGTGTTTGTGTGTGTGTGTGTGTGTGTGTGTGTGTGTGTGTGTGTGTGTGTGTGTGTGTGTGTGTGTGTGTGTGTGTGTGCGTGCATATGTATGTAAATGACTTAAATTTAAAAAAATAGACATATTGTCTTGGTTTTTTGGTGGAGACCAGCACTAAGGGAAATAGTTTCAAATGAAAATTATCACACCACAGATGTGTGATTTGGGTATAAAAAATGTGATTTGTGGAAGAAAACTTCACAGCAGATTAGTCTGAAATTTGATGGGGATGTTTCTAAGGCTTGATTTATCTCTTTTTCATTATTGAAGCAATTGTAATGATTATATTTTACAGTTTAAATTATTTAGCGGAACTATTTAGCGAAACTATATTTAAGGAAAAAATTATGATTTATTTTTTTCTTTCAATGTGTAACACAATATTTTAGAATGATTTGAAATACACAAATACCAACAACCTTTCATCTGTGTACTAGTAAAGAGATTTTAGCACTTAATCCAAAAGATATAAATTATACCGGTACTTATCTTTATACAAGTAATAACTGCACAGTCTGTTCAATAAAGTGTTTACACATTGATAAAACTCACTTACGTTAGTCCTGCCCTCAACGACAACATAAGTGTTAGTGTCTGGTTGGTTTTTAATGGTCAAAAAATACCCAATTCTCTCCTTAACTGAGTTTCACAGAAGCTTTTTAGAGATAACACTACAGATGAGATGTAATGGAATTGACTGTTACTGCATTGACCCCTAAACATAGGGACAGATTGATAAGGTCATGTTGTAACACTTTCTGCTCAACAAAATACTAAATTAAATGCACAACAGAAATTTCTGCTTTTTCATAAATATACAAATCTAGTGCGGACTTAGTCAACCTGTTTGGTCCGGACTATAAATAAGAGTGGTCCTGGGTCCTGACTTTTTCTGGTAGTGTGAAAGGCCTATATGTGGTGCTAATTAAACAATGTGTACAGAGCCATTAGATTGCAATAACAAGATTCAATTCACATATAGCTGTCATTTCTAGTTCTATTTTACAGTTATTTAGTGATCATTATCAGCAAGGCAACTCTCTAAAGAGGACCCTGAATTACATTCAAATTATGTTTTTGCACAGATTTTAATTCTCGGGTCAGAGTGATGGGAGTCAGAGTGGTGGAGGGTTATGTACTCTGTTTGTTCAAACTGTAATTTGTGATCACAAATCCATACTCAAGTTTGCCCTCTAATGATAGCCAAATTTTGGTGAGTCACAATAAATTGTGTGCGTGAACTTGGCTTAGAAGCCATAGAGGGCACACTGTCCTGGAGAATTTTGGTGGGGAACCATGAGAAAGTGTTTTGGAAACTTGTGCAGAGTTTACCGAATGGAATTTTTAGGGAGTGTAACCCTGGCAAATTGTCTCAGTAACTCAAGTCAATTTTATATATTCAAAATGCCCTTGACAAGTACCTCGGTATGTACTGAAGGTGGTTTTACAACAAGCTTGGTAATTTGTAGTGTAGAGAGGGAAGATTTTTACATTAGTCGATGGATAGTAAATGAATACAAAACCAAGAGTGGAAGCTAAATGGTGGCATTTTGATGCAAAAAAAAACTTTTGTGGACTGAACTTATCTGTAGACAATATGACTACACATTGTAATACTATAGTAGGACTTTAACTGTATTAATTATCAGCTTTGATCTAGGCTTTTCATACTTTAAAAAAGGAAAGGTTTGACAACAGGTAAAAAACGCTTTCAGTAATTCTTATGATTACTGTCTGTCTGTTGATCTCTCAAAGTAGACTTTAGTAAAAGGTTAAAAGTTTGGAATGCTAAGGGTAAATGATCATTTCATTTGGTTGTTGCTGTCATTTTAATTGTATCTAAGACTTGCCAGGTCATTTTGGCAGGTTTTGTATATTTTTCCGCTTGATATACCAACATTGAGGGCAGTGTACAACTTGTCCAAGTAGTGAGGAATTTCTCACAAAAAATGTCAAGCAGTTTATCTGTGTTTTGGTGAATTTAAAAGCCCTGCTTGTTCTCTTGTTAAATTTAAAAGCCAGTCAGGTCGCTATAGCAACAAGTGTCTAGATAAGGGGCTCTAATCAGTTGGGTTGAGTGGATACAAGCATACTGGAACAGGTAGTGGCAAGCTTCATCCTGGCAGCTTGCCAAGTGACAAATTCTGTCGGACAGTTACAAATTTTGACTAAAAATTGCTCATTTGGAAAGCTTTGTAATGATTAAATCTTCTTAAATTGGATGGAAAGTTTTCCGGTTTTAGTTTTCCTGCAAGTAAAACAAATGCTTTGTTATTTTTTACCGTTCAAGTTGAGTAAGGAAAGGTAACAAAGGGAAGGAGTGCTTTGATTTATTATGGATGCTTTGACAGGCCTATTGATACGAATAAACATACCATTGTTGAGGGAGTGGGCAAACAATAATACTAAGTGTGCTGGCTAGATGTAGGCTAAGATCAGGGCTCCGTAGACGACGCTCATTCCCACACAATGTTGGCTTAGGTGATAATTCTACAACTGTTTCTTACAAAACAACGCTGAGTTTCAGCGTTGCACATTACGTGTACTCAACATGCAAGATTGTTTGGTGTACGTTTTGGAACCTCTCAAGTCCAGTGAGGATCTCAGAGAGAGTAGTCTGTCTGGTTCGGATGTAGCGTTCATCACTGCTCTACCAGTTGAGGGTAGGTTTGGCTTTTGTACACTCCATTGTTATCTTATTGTTAGATTCATGGCCTTTAAAAGGACTCCCCACGACAAGAAACAACATGTAACATCCCCAAGCCAAGCTCTCAAGTACTTATGAAGTTCACTCACACTCAAAATACTGCTTCCTAATATATTTTTTGTCTGAAAAGTAAGGTGGATGATTTTTTTTTTCAAACTTCTGTTGAAGTTAATGACCTACCTTCCACACTAATCTGATAATTAGTTTAGATGCAGCTGTATGCTCATTTAGGATTAGATTAGACTAGTCACTTGGGAGCCAGCCAAGATGAAATTCTTTAGTAGCTTCTCTTTTTTGCTTGTTTGTTTTTTGCCCTTTAAATTTCATTTTGGAGTAGAAAGCACATGTTTGAACACCCAATTGAAAAATTTGACATGTACATTGTACACGTTTGTCAGTCAGGATAACATTCTACAGTTTGTAACTTTGGAGACAACCAGTTTATCAAGATTGAATTTCTCATTCTCTCTCTCTCTCTCTAGTTTTGTGCATAGAATTTCATAAAATCTACGGAAGCTTAAAAGCACATTTCTAAATATCCAACTAGAGGCAAGACGGGTCAAGGTAGATAAATAGTAATTTCCGATGACATGAGGGCTTACTTGGGAACTAGCCAAAATATTTAGAATATTTGTAGAAAATTTTCGGATTTAAATTTGTTATCCAAGTTAAAATGTGGCTTGAAAGAGGAAAAAAGAGGTTTAAATACCCCATTTAAAGGGTCAACATATTTGTTACCATGTCGACCAGTTGTTTATTTGAGTTCGAAATTGACCTTTGAAGGATTTAGGTGTCTAAAGTGTCAATAAATTAGTTTACTACATGCCTTTTTTTAGAATACACAAATTTGGTATTTAAATACCAATAGTTAGGTGTCAATTGCATGTACAAATTACAGTGTTTACAGAATCTGAAATGTGGTCAGGTTAAAATGTTACAAGGTGAAAATTGTTCTCAAATGAACTTTTTAGAGTTTGTTGGACAAAAAAAGAGAGCGAAAGATTGAAATTTGAGAATCAAGCAACTGTTTGGTAACTGAGTACCCAAGCATTACTAACTACCCCCCTATTGTTCTCCTAGCCTTGTATAACAATAGCACATTCTAACAATACTAAACTTGTTAACTGAGACTCCAGCAACAAAAATATCACTTTATACCTGTATTAGCATTGTCTTATAACTGTACATTTTTTTAAACTTAGGGCAAACTACAAGATTAAAGTTCACAGGGTTGTTTTTAACTTCAAAGAATATATTTCATAAACTTGTCAGCAAATACAAGTCACTTTGTAACGAGTGGAGGGGAAATGAATTTGAAATATTTTGAATGTTTATTCCCATTTCTAAATGCTAGCAATGAACACAAAAGTCAAAATATCAGTTATATGTTACATATATACAAAGCTACAAACATTTAACACATACAAGTATTATTCTCAGGTTTTCAACATATGCACATCATCAGATACAAGTATCCACTACCCAAATACGTTTCTAAGACAATTGAAAATAAAGTAGAAAATATAGTGTATTTCAAAATTCTTTTCCTTTTACATCCAACGTTATGTTTGAATACCAATGTTCAAATTACCATACCCCTTCCCCATTGTGCCCGCGAAGCCAATTTGATGCACCACTGACGCACACAATTTTTAGTGACACACCAAAATTTGACGTTCCCCTATCTCTTCCTATGTGGTGGCTCAGAAGAAATACCAGTGTTTATCACTTTGACCCACAACAACAAAATTTGGCTATCATTAGAGAGCACACTACCCTTCCCTGTGAAAGAGGTATAAAGTGAACAATTTCAAACATTTCTCTCTCTTTTGATTCAAGTATTGTAGTCATCTAGAGGCTATCAGTGACTGCAAACCTCCTCTCATAGCTCTCCATGACTACAAACCTCCTCTCACTGCTTTCCATGGCTTCAAGTATCTTCATACAGCTATCCATGGCTTCTGTCCTAGCTTTCCTAGGCTTTGAATCTCATGTCGCTAGCCTAGGCTTTGACTCTCTTCTCACAGAAGGACTTGAGAGATTTGAAGTCCTAGATAGTCTCTAGACTAGCATTGTAGTTACATGTTCAAGATATATACCATATACTGTCACCCTGTGTGTGTTTGGATCCGTGATTAAATAGTGATGACAGAATCTGATGATATAAGTACATAAAGTTAGTTTATTCAGTGTTGTCATTTCAGTACAAGGACGGGGAACATATTTGTACAAATCTAGACCTTCATACTACCAATCCCATTCATGTGAAAGACCTCAATTCACCATTGATAAAAATACAATAGGTTCAAGCACCCAAGGACCAACATGTAATTTAGAGATTTCAGAAGTGATAAGATTTCAAATATTTTAGGTTATCTGGATTGTGATGCTTGCATTATATATTACCATTGTAATAATGATAAAGCAAAGATTACACCAGTTGCTGGTAGCAAATCTGGTAACAAATTGGTAACGCTACTCAGAATTAGTTATATTACCTCCGATAAGTTTTTATGGTGGAGTCATACGATTTGTTATTTGTTATCGGCCAATTTAGGTCAAAGTATTAAATAGACTGAGATAAATCTTTAGTTGTATAACTTGTAGTGTTACAGTGAAGATAACTTTACTATTGCAGTTTTAGGCTTTATAGCTATGTACATAAAAAAAGTCCATTGTGTTCTAGTAGACAGGAATTGGTGGTGGAACTGTTTTAGAGATCTTAGAAAAGAAGTATTTGTGGATTTCAAAAGGAAAGGCAATTAAAACTTTTAGAAAGGAATCAATAAAGTTTTCAGAAAGAAAATTTTGGATGTAAAATTCGATTGGGGTTTATCATGAAAGTAAGGTTGTATTTAGAAAAAAAACCTGGAGACATTTAAAGCTCTGAAAAAACAAGAATTTGTGGTATGTTCAAATTGGTAAAATAAAGTTTCTGAATGGTTTACTCAGTTTATGTGTTCTCCTAAAAAATTACACAATTTACTACAGGAACTATAACACTTTGTCATTTTTATGATGTCAGGAATTTGTCGATTTCTAAAAATGTATTCAGAGTTACAGAGTTTGGAATTAGGGCAGTCAACCAAATTGATAGGAAAAAACCATCGATGTTGACATTTGTTGAAGGTTTGCAAAGATGATTTGAACACAAGAAAACAGCAAAATCTAGTTGGTAAGAAGTTTACTTAAACACCAAGGTTGGATTAGAATTTAGGTGTGAAAAACAGTTATCTGGCAGTGAGCTATTGAAAAGTTTAGTTCAGAACAAAAGAATAATCCTATGTAATCTTTATGGCTCCATTGAGAAGATAAACACTAATGTAAGAACCTGGTATTAAAACCCTGACCTTTAAGTAATACAGACATTGTTTTCTATAACAGATCTCTAATACTATACCTGTACTATCAGTATTTGAACAGTTATGTCAAGTAGGCTGTGATGTATTATGTCAGGTAGCAATGTAATACTAAGCCAACAATGTGTGGTTCCAATTATTTTAACTCCTATTGTATATCATTTTTTATATTGGGGTAGAATGTGCCCTGTCATAAATGAGATTTACATAGTACCTAGTATCCATCAAGCAATGCTCAGTGGAATTTAGGCACTGAAAATCAAAGTTTTTACAATCTTTCTTAGTCTAGTGACTATCTGTGGCATCAAATCTCAAGTTGTGAAGAAATGATTCGATACCACAGTTAATGAGGTAGATTCTCTCACCAGTCCTTGGGAGCATGGTTAAAAGGGCTGTTTTGTATGTACCGCCTAATTGTACTCGAATATCCTTGTACTGTGGGCCCCATTGATTTTATATAGGACTAATCATTTGTTGATATGTTACACGAAGCATCACAGTAACATGTCAACAAATGATTAGCCCTATATACTCAATGACAGACCACAGTACAAGGATCTTTGAGTACTACAATTAGGCGGTAGATATCAGTACATACACAAAACAGCCCTTCTAGCGATGTTCCCGAGAACTGAGAGAGTCTAGTAATGAGGTAGAGCTACTAAAATACATTTCAGTAATTTGTACCTTGACCACTGATATGTTTTCATTTTTTGCTTTATGACTATTTTTTTCATTGTTAACAGACTTAGATAAAAAACAAAGTATTTGTGATTGCCAAGGGCAAGGGTGTTGAGATCTTTTTGAACCTCCTATATTCATCTTTCTGTTCTACTGCTGGGTGCTGGGTGGTTTAAAATGTGATAATTTCATTCCTACTGAAATTTTCATATGCAGAACAAAAAAGTGGTTTTATGAACTCAGCCAACATTTAGGAAAACTGCCGTAAAGATGTTGGGTGTGAGAGATATAGAACCACGTATTGATACTACACACACTTTTCCTGACCAAAAACTATTACCGATATACTTGAAATGATTGGCCCAGTGGCCTTCAGGTACACCCACATTAAAATTGATAAAAAAAATTACTTTTTCATAAAAAGAGGAAATGAATAATGAAGTATTTCCGTGTCCCTGTCTACATCTCATGAAATATTTGATGTAATACTGAACTCGACCTCTCCAGATCTGCAATGAATCTGAAATCAACATGATAATAGTATATTTCATAGCAAACTCATAAATGTAGGTTTGTTGGCCTTCAAGTTCAACCTAAATACTTGTAAACAACTATGTAATTGAAGTGTAAGTATGTGTAATGTACATATGCTCAGAGTCATGGAATAGACATGCTAGTAGTGAATTTGATTTCTGTGAAACTAGCTTAATGAAATTGACGCCAGTAGTGAATTTGATTCCTGTTAAACTAGCATAATGATTTCATCTGTATAGAATAGGAATGGTTGTCTCTGTGGTAGTATACCCCATGCTTGTCTCTGTGGTAGTATACCCCATGCTTGTGAGAACATTATTTTCGCAAGACTGGAGTCATTACTTTTGTTGAACAACAATAGAATGGCTTCTACTTTACAATGACAATGGTTTTGAGACAAGAAACTCAACACTATCCTCAAAAAAATGTGTGCCTCTGTGTGTGTGGGGTGGGGGGGGTGGGGGGGGGTGGGGGGGTATTAGGTATGTTTGCGAAATATACCTTATAACTTTAATGGCTGCTAAAGTTTAATAATAGACATATTCACAATGATGTCATAAAAATAAAGGAGAAGGGTGAAGGGTTTTCACTGAATATAGTCTTCAAGGGGAACGTCTAACAATACCACAGTTACAGATATTCACAGAAGGACAATAGAAATTGGTACTTATAGAAATAATTACACACTACTATACATTCTTACCTTTTATTGTTGCCACAGCAACATCTTTGTGTACTATAACTATGCTGCAAAGAAAGGTAAACAGTAATATTAACATTCCTGTCCAAGGATCGACTGTTACAATAAACATGAGACAACGATACGACCTTCCGATTGTTGTCAATGTAGTTACTTCATGTGACCCTCTTAACATCAGACTTTCTGCAAACAATGAAAACTTTGACACCAAAGATATTTAGAATGATATATCTATAGTTCTGTAGGTGTGTGAACAAGTCCTATTGTATCTAGTCAGTCCTACATCCTGTATCTCGATAATGTGCAAAAGTTTATTTCAACTGCATATTAAATTTGGGAAAAAAATATTCACTTGTCAAAATCTGTCTCCAAGTATTCATGACGCCAAAGTACTTTATTAATACCTTCAAATAAAACATTCTATCAAGATAGTGTATGCTAATGGCAAGGACTGCCACTGAACAGTGAATGAAGAACAAGTTTCAACTGTTTTCCTTGGCAATCGCACCTACATGTTTTGTGCTATCCATGGAGAAGAGACGGCCAATTAGGGTAGAACAACATGACACATCTTATAGTGTATCATAATTGGCACTACAGACTATACAGCACTAGAAAAATCTATATTTGGACTGCAAAGATTATTAATGTTTGCTAGCTGTCAAATATTTCATGTTTAATGTATCTTCTTTAATTGCTTTTATTTTTTACAATATATTAACAAATTAGTTTGGCTCCCAGAGTGAGATTCACTTATTTGTAATGAAGTCAGGCGCCATAATACATCTATTCAGTAATGTTTACAGTGCATTATGAATATCAAAATATGTTATTTTTATAAATTTAATCTGTTATTACCTCTTCACAATTCATCTTTTCTTTTCATCTTAGATGGCTCAGTGTACCAAAGTGAGAGTGATCTT
Organism: Glandiceps talaboti; assembly: GCF_964340395.1. Lineage (NCBI taxonomy): Eukaryota > Metazoa > Hemichordata > Enteropneusta > Spengelidae > Glandiceps > Glandiceps talaboti. The sequence goes on from NC_135566.1 coordinate 5,870,669, forward strand.
GATTCTGACAAGATGGAAGAAATTGAAAGAAAATTCCAAGAAATCATGAGAAAGAAAAAACCAGATAGAGGTGAGGGGATGGAATCATTAGATCTTCACAGTTCAACAGAAATATGTCATTTTATTTGAATTTGTTAGATTTTTCAGCCATTTTTGTCTAGATAAATTGATTGATAGGTTGTTTGACATTAGCCTTGAATATCCAGGTGATTGGGGATTTTGGATTTTGAATTTTGAATTTGATTTCCCTATCTAATTACAAACTGAAAACCCCATCCGCATGGATTCTATGTTAGTTGATGTGGATTGTGTATTAATGAATATAGATACAAGACTTATATGTCTCAGGACTCATACAACATGTCTGTGTTGGTGTATCGACAGCAGTATCATTTTTACACAAGAGAGATCAGGACCATGTAACACTTGTTGTTGCTGGTTTTTAGACCAGGTATCTGGATATGTGATACCATTCTTACACACAATAATGTGGTTGAATTAAGATTTCCATTTTTGTCAAGAGGTCCTCTGATGTTACAAGAGGACTTGTTACCCATCCATCTAACTTCCTAGGTGTAGAACACTGGAATAAAAATAGCAACATTTTCAAGAAAAGATAGGACATTAATATTATGATATATTATGTTAAACTGATATGATTATTTGAAATCCCTGAATCTAGCAGTTACTTGCTGTCTTCCCCCCCCCCCAAATACCTACAAACCCCCCCCCCCCATATTCACTCTTTGCATTACAAATGACTTGTCAAATTTTGATATTTGTTAATAGCTCCCTCTAGAGACCACAACTAGAGACAAACTCGCAACAAAATAATATAAAGACAGATGGTGATCCAAATGTCAAAGGTCAAGTCTATCACAGGCAATCTTAATTGCAGTTTGATAGCTAGAATGAGGTGATTTTTTGGAAATATTTCCAAATTCTGACTCATTTTGTTATGAAAAAAATTGTTTGTGTCTGTAACATCTTGGTTGTCATGTATGTTGATGTTTCCCTGTTTGTTCTTGCTTGGATCATTTTGTAGACCATTGTCCTCATAGTGTTAGTGATGTGAACAGCCTGACATTAGGGGAATTAACCTCCCAAGCGAGTACTCCAAGAAAACCTGAAACTTCCAAAATTCGGAACGGTTTTCTGGCAGTTGTAAAGAAGCGTAAGTGAATGGTTCATTCCAAATGGTGGCTTTTGATTTGGTTTTACTAACAAAATGCACAGTGTATTATAGTTTCAGTTGATTTGAGACACTACAGGCACAGTGGTTTGCAGCACATTTTGTTTTTTTCTCAACAGTTAGGGTGTAAGATACATAGTGGTGTTGTGCCCCATCTAATGGCCAGCTCTTTACACATGATAGGGGCTGGCTACTTAGAGTTACCTGGCATGCTGTATCTTGCAGACTACCGTACTCCACTTTATGATTTTGTTCCTTACAACTTTGTAGTTTAGACTTGAAAATATATTTCATAGTTTTGCACCTGTACTCTATCTCTTTACCTAGACTGCAAGGCAACTCTAGTTTAGAGTGAGATTATATACAATCAGACATGGACACCTCTCTTGCACTCACTAACTACAAATGTACATAAACATTTTGTAACTTTTTCAATTTCAGGTGACTACAATATATAGAGTTTCTATTAGCTGACAAGATGTTTTTAATGTCTCATTCATGGATCGTTTTTTTTGCTATGAATTCCTCAAACAAAATACAGACACTGATAGCATACACACATATAAAATGATACACGTTATCTGACTGTGAACACAAATCAACATCACTGTCCGATGACATAAGTAAGATTTAAAGACAGAAAATGTTTATTTGTGTTCACAGATAAAATGTAATTTTAGAGATAACGTAATATTTTAGGTTTTTGCGCTCTATCAATCACTGTCTATTTTGCTTGCGTAATTTGTTAGTACAACTGCTGACATCAGACCGTGGAAGAACAAACAGGCAAAGTAAACAACTGAACTGGATTAGTAATACTTGGCAAAGCATGTTGGAAGTACAGAGACTTGCATTACCTGCCATCATTTGATAAGAACAGTTTTACAGAGTAGTTCACAAACAAATTTCCAATTCCCCTGGCATTTCATATACACAAAAAGAGGCTATAAAACTGTTCTTATCTAACTATGATGTATAATACAAGTCTCTGCTGTTCCAACATGCTGAACCAAGTGTTATTAATCCAATTCATTTGTTTGCTTTCCCTGTTTGCAACAGGTTCTATTCATCCACAGTCTGATGTCGGCAGTTGTAAAAAAAAAAATTTGTGCCACATAATTGAAACTTTATACACCCTCTCTTACTTTTGTAAGTAAGCACATTACTTTGTAATACAATTTATTGCATAGTATATACACAGTAACACTTGGCACATTAACATAGTAGGTGTAACCCAGGGTTCATCTTTATACCTTTTGAGTTTTTCAATGTCGTCGTTGTGACTACTTTGTCTATCTCTGTAGTTACTTTTTTCTATCCTTTGTATTATTCTTACATGAAAATCAATAAAAATCTTATCTAAAAACCATACATTTTAAAATCCAACTGTATAAGGATTAGACAGTATTGAGTTGGGAATAATAGTTGTTTTGGAAGATAAAGAAGAAAAGACAAATCTCTAGTAAAAATCAATACTAGAGGGATTAGAATCTTTTATGTAACATTCAATTCATTAGACCTTAAGTTGCAACTGTCATTATAATTGTTTTATTTGATTTCATTCTGAATACAGTTCAGAATTTATTCATTTTGTGGACCTAGGAAACTGAGAAGGATATATTGGTAAAATTTGCCATCTTTTAATTCAGATAATTTTATTCTGTGTAATGGGCACACACTTTTAATCTCTGTTTAGGACCAAGGAAACTGAGAGGGATAGTTTGGTATAATTCTGCGTAGTTTTGTAGACAGTTGAAAGGAATTTTGTAGAGGGAAAACCTTTTGGAAAACGATTTAGGAACTCTGATAGGTATTATTATTTTGTTTTAAAGCTAAAATTGTAGCTTATAACCAGGAAATGGAGGGGGTAATTTGGTAAAATTCTCCGGAGTTTGTAATAGCTTGGAGTGATTTAAAGACGAGAACCTTTTACATGTAAAACTTAAACCATTAGATATCCTTGATTTCACTGGTGTGATTTTGAAATAATATGGCAGTGCACAATTTTGATGTGGTGTTCTTTTAGGGAGGTCTTACCAAACTGAAAGTGTTAATTTTGACTACTTTTCTGTCGTAGACCATAAAAAAACCACTTGATTGTGATGTCTAAGTATAATTTCAAATTTCATTACTGTTCATTACAGCTGCTGCCAGTGATGTATTAAGTCCGTCCAGTCTACCAAAAGCCAAAAGTTCACCCAAGACACCAACCAAGAAAAACCCAAGGAAATCTATTCCCTCCAAGAAACTAGGTGTCAGTAGAAGTGCTGAAAGGATCAGTGCACCAAGGTAAGTTCCCCTCATAATCCTGCTGCCCACCCCTCTCACATCATTGCCATTGGCCCCTTTCTGTGGGCTGTCATTGCAGAATACTGGACCATTCCATTTCATGGTGGTGGTCTTTGATAATCTCATCTACCATGCTTTCAGCTTTTTCTACATTATGGATCTTGGGTGTGATCATTCTGATTTTATTAGGTTTGATGTTATGTCATGTACTGTGATGTACTGTACTGTACTGTGCTGTTATGAAATGTCATGTTGTTTGTCTGTACATTATGTTTGAAGTGATGTAAACTATAATCTGATTGTATGTATTGAGAATGTATTTTATGTGATGTGACATGATGTGATGTGATGTGATGTGCGTGACGTGATTGATGTTATGTTATGTACTGTGCTGTGCTGTGACATAATGGGATGTGACGTAACATGAAGTGATGTATTACTACAAGATATGTGATATAATGTGATATGATGTGATATTACGAAATGTAATGGGATGTTATGTGATATGATGTAATCTATCATCATTACATGATAGAACACATCTGTGATATGTATAAAATAATATATATTTGAACTTAGAATTTCTAATTCAATATTCATCTCCAATGATAATTAATGGTAAGTCGTCAACAACCAAGTTATAGTCTATCACCAGCAATTACTCTCACAAAGTGAATACCTTGTAGACATGATATAAGCTGGTCATCAGGTAGTGTTTGCTGTTGCTAAGCAACAGAAGAAACATCCCCATGGAAACCATTCTAAACATTGAAATCAGCATCATATTTATACCTGGTAAGTCTAAATATTGTGTGTTTAAAACTCAACAACATCAAAGTTGGAGAATTATTTTGTGAATGTTCAATAATATATCATGGAATATAATAACAGTTGTAAATGTCATAATGTTGGTGACTGGACCATATGGGGTGGTGTAAGCCAATGTTAGTGTTTGTAAATAAATGGAATATATTTGTGTCGGCTAAAACAAATACTTTCCTTACAGAATAGCGACATCTTTCGTCTTATACATAAAGATGTATACATATACAGACATATACACACAAAAATGAAGGAAAAACTTGAATTTCGTACATTCATGGAAAATAGCATAGGAAAGTATGCCATTCTTTAATGTATCATATGAACCTAACTATTAGTTAACAAATATTATATATTCCTACATTCTGAATTTTCCAAGTGATAATAAAATATTTCTAACTAAAATTATTGTATAAAAGGTAATGAAAAACAGGTCAAGGTTGACAGGAAATATTATTACTTTCATTAAGAAATGACATTTATAGAGTAATAAAGTTATGGTACGATACGCTTCAATAACACTTTCCTTTGTATATTACATTAATAAAATTGCCATCAGTCATATCTAGAAATTATGGTAATTAAAAACAATTTTGATGATCTCATTGTCAGCTGACCGAGATGAGGTCAAGTTCTGCTATAGCCTGTAAGATACACTGCCCTCAATGGTGACAGGAGGTAATGTGTGAGGGTGTCCTAACACAAACTACCACTGTTAATGTTATTGTGTCAAACCACATTCACACTAAAGTTGTTAAAAAACTATTTTATTTGATACCAAGATAAAGGCAAAAGAAACATGTTTGTTATTTCAGCCTAACAGTCTTATGCATACACAGATAAATGCACATAAAAAAAATGAAGAAAAAACTTGAGTGTCGTACATTCACATCAGAAAATAACGAAGAAAAGCATGGCATTCTGTAAATCTACCATGTGAACCAAACTAACTAGTTAATGTTATATGTTCCCACTTTCTGAATTCTCCAAGTGATAATAAAATATTTCTTATTAATCAAAGGAACTATAAACAGTAATGCATTCACATATGATTTATAACTTCCATTAAAAATGACATTTATAGAGTAATAAAGTTATGATATGATACACTTCAATGATACTTTCCTTTGTACTTCTCACTAATAAAATTGCTATCAATCATATCATAGAAATTGTGGTAATTTAAAACATAATTTGAAGTGTGAATAGCGCCCTCTTGAGTTGACTTTGCAAAGACTATAATGCTTTCTGTCAAAGTGAAATCCTAGACAAATGAACATAGAAAATGCAGATATATTTCAAACTATTGTCATGTGGATTCATTTTTAAAGATGAAATTGAAATTGAAACAGAGTCAACTGTAGTGTTTATGAAAATTATGATCATCGTAAATGATTATTTGAAAACAATAATATTAGAAGTCAGGCAAGAAAGGCTAAACTAACATTTTTGTTTTCTGTAACTAGAATATTTTTTTTTTATCAGACCAAATATATGTTCATTGAAAATTGTTAAATATGAATAATTAGACACCACATGTTTAAAGGTAGATTATATGTGTAAATAGTACAGTAACAGGTTGAAATCATGATCTCACTGATTTTAGGGTGTGCACCTGAAAATAAATTTGACTAGATATATTAAGTGTACAGCTAGACAAATATGTTCACCCTCAGATGATTCAATACTGTTCAGGGTGTACAATATTAGAATTAAGTCATTATATCTAGTGAAACAGTTTCAAAAAACTGTCCAGTTGTAGTAAATATAGCTTTAAATCTGTTGCTACCCAATTGACATCAACTCAGCCATTGACAACTTTTGGTATTAAAAGTGTGGGTAGAATTACATTCCTTCGAGAAGCAATGTGATTTAATCTAATAATATATCACTTCAGATTCATCATACTTGATTTACAGATAGATTATAGTGTAACCTCTTTATAATGAACTCTGTTATAGCGAACATACCATTATATCAAGCACAAATCTAATCCAAACACCTCTAATTCCATGGTTCACTTGTATGAACTCTTTAATATAACAAACGGTTTTAATGTCTCCCTTAGAGGTCATAATAAATGAGGTTTAATACATTGTATGTCTTCTTTCAAAAGAGCTTCCTTTTCTACTTAGACTACCCTCTGTAGTCTGATTTCCAAACATCTACGTAATCACAGAAATGGCACACTCTATCATCTTCTTCACCTCTGAAAGACAAAACATTTTAAAAAAGTAACCTACTGAGAAGCTTCATAGGGAAAAGTCTTCTTTTTTTTTTACAACCTTAGGAAAGACATTCTGTCTTGTTAAATGTTATGTCATTACAAGATAATATTCGTGCCTCCAACTGAAGTGGGCATTCGGTAGTACAAAAAGAACCTACTGAGACATATCCAAGGGTCTGTCTTTCCTTCATCCATATGATGTCTTGTGTGTACTCAGTGAATCCATAGTGTTTATGCAGTCACCAAAGCAGACAGTCTCCTCTTAGGCTTTTCAGAATATTGTGATGGAAGTAGCTCTCGTGATCAAAAAAATTGACAACCATGTAAGCCAAACAGCAAAGTTGGCAGATGTGTGTGATTTCTGTGACACAAACTGTTTCAATTGAAAAATTACTGAAGCTATGGCACTGCATGCAGTTAATAGAACACTATTTGTTAATGAATTTTATGATGTTCTCGACTTGAAAAATAAAGTACAAGATGATCCCCAAGGAACGAAACCCAATTATTGAAAGTTGAAGACATAAATGGTAGATTTCGTATTGAACTATTATCTAGCGATGAACTTTACAAAATGAAAGAGAGAAAAATAAACTGGTTTTTATCTTCATATTTCATAAAATACCCCAAGGTAACTGTAATCTGTGGAGATACTTACATCAGAATCGTTAGAAAAACAAGCAATTATGCAATTTTAGTCAAGTTGGCACAGTTGCTATGGGAACAAGATAATATTTTAAAGATAATTGCAGACAACTCTATTTGAGATAATCTCTATGCAGTATAATGAAATATGCACATTGCTGTTTTATGTTCACCCTTGTAGTAAAATACATCCTTGTATTAATTTTTTGTTTGAGAAATTTGAAATTATTAAAAGTAAAAATTGTACATGGCAAGCTTCATAGCCATGTACAAACAGACATGTATGTTTAAACTTTTTATGAAATACACTGTATGCAATGATGAAAATATACATACAAATTTATCTATCTCTCTCATTCATCAATCAACACATTTATCGTATCCTATGTAATCTTATCAAATCTAATCTAATCTAATCAATTTCAGTCTAGAGAGCGCTAATATTATTTCTTATAATTTAATACTTCTCTATAAAAAATCAATTGAATTAATTGATAGTGTTTATGTCACAAGTTCTGCAGGTAATTATAGTTGTAGATATTAACCTCCCCCTTCCCCCTCCCTCCCCCCCCCCCCCCCCCCACCAGCATCCATCAGATAAGTGGGGATTATAATTTCATAGTAATAAGCGAAATAAATCTGCAGCAAGAATTTCCAGATTTCCAGTATATAGCTTAGGCATAATAAATAAAATTGGTTTGGTTCTTGTTACCTAACCCCACCTAGCTAAATCCTAAAATATTTTTACATATTCAAGAAAACACTAATGAAATCATGAAAATTGTGCAGTCTCTCAAGAAAAAGTGGATGCGGAAAACTGACATCAACTGAAAAAGACAATATAAAACTGTTCCTCCAATCTGTAATGGCTGTACATCTGATGAGAAGAAACAATAACACAGAGACCATATAGAAAACAATGGAAAACATAACTACCTGAACTAGACACTCACATATGAAAAAAAATATGTAAAAAAAAAAATAAATAAGAAATCTACCTACCTCACCTATTTTAAAATTGAATGTAATCGGAACCACACATTTTTTTAGTTAGGTCTTGATATTTTATTTTTAAACATGACATTGACTTCACACTTTTGGCCTTACTATAGAATCAAAGCTGAAAGCAAAAACATCGGCGTATCAAAAAAATAATAGCTGTCTTTGACACCATAATGTTCACTATCTGTACAAACTTGTATGATAAAATTTTGTATAATGAATATTTGATGAATGAGAACGAATTTCCAATATGGTATTCTTTGAGAGAACATGACAAAAACATCTGGGAGGGAGATGAAGTACAAAAATTGAATACGGACAATATGGGTTTAGCAATTGAAAACATGTCAACAGTTCAAGATGTTTGGCACCAGAAATCAGAGACACAAGGACAAATTTCTGTATGATATTTTTTTTTTTAAAGAAGTGAATCAAGCTGTTTTGAATCAGATACTGGAAGTGGTAAGTTTTTAAAACAGTCCTTGAAGTAATGTTAAACAGATGTTTTTAGCAAGTACTCATTGTCAAGTTTTTGAAGTTGCAGGATTTCGATAGGACTAGGTTGGCAGTAAAAATCAACTGCTTTTTCACCACGTCTCCATGTCTCAACATCTTATCTTCTACTTCAAATATGATAGTAACACAACATTGCCTTGTGTATATTTTATTCCACTTTATATCCCCAAAAATTATTTTTATATTCTTTCAAATTCTCCAAAAATTAGCCACACTTCTGAAGTCTTATTTATCTCTGATTTATTTATTCACCTTTCATATGCAGAGGAAGATTTCAGGGCACAACACTTCTCCCAATGTACTCTATTGCAAAATGTATAAACCAACACACATCTACTGCAGATGAACAAAAAAAAACACAAAATAACACAGACCACTTTCATTAACTAAAAAAACCAGACTAGTTATACAGACATGATTTTACTTGATAAAATGGTAAACTAGAAGACGGGTCAAGAACATGACAAATCTAACTCCTCATTTAAAATCAGAGTAGAGATTTAAAATTATTCACTCTATAAAATTGTGTCACATATCCCTCAAGTTTTTTTTTTGTCTGTAGATTATTTTGAATAATTATAAAAAAAATCCCCATCTTGTCATGACCATGTAATATTTTCAAACTTTTATCAAGAATGAAAATGAAATTTTTCAAATGCAGTTTCTCTATTAAAAGCTGATCAAAGTGACTTGTCTGTTTACCAATCAAAATATGGATTTTTTATTACAATGTGGCATTCAACTCAACAATTATATGAAGATTGCCAATTTGTAATTTAATGTGATAATTTAACATCATCAGATATAAATAAACGTACTGGCGCCATCATATGACCTCTGACCTCTATGTAAATGAGTTGTCTAGAGATCTAAGAAATATATGTCATTATTAAAGACATGATATATTAAAGGATTAATGATCCCCAGTCTCAGCGTAATAATAACATTCCCCCTACCCTCACCCCCCACCCACCCCCCACCTCCAGAAAATATAATGATTATCTCTTTTCTTTGAAGTCAGGTATTACCTATACACTTATCATTTCTTCATTTCAAATTTTATTAACATTTTTTTTTTAACTCTACCTGTAATTTTGAAAATCTGAAAATGCAAAAAATGTGAAATCATAAACTTTGTCTTTTCTGTAAAACAAGCAAGATTTGTAGAGTTTGATTTTGACATTGAAAAAAATAATTACCACACTGTTGATGATCTTCCCTACTGAGACATTTAAGGTCAAAGGTCAAACTGTGCAATCATTACATTATGTATTTCATAGACATTAGTGTAGACATTGTCATCACTGTAGCCAGTATTAAAAAGAAGTAGTCCCATTCATTTATTATTCATTCTCCCAGCACAATGGGTGAGTGCCTTAGTAACAACATCCAATACTTACTGGTGAAGCTCTCAGTCATCCTTGCATGCTTCACACGTGGAAACCCGAAGTACTGTGGCTTTGAGGAGGAACAAGGGAGTCAGATTTTGTTGTGATGCCATAAAAAAACAGACTGCACGTCTTCTGTATTGTATTTTCTTACTCTTGCCAAGAAAGGATAATATTAACAATGTATGGGAACCAGAATCCATTTATGAGATATCACATGCGGCGGAGACGCTACTTTATGAGGTATGTTGTAACTGTACACTCAGACTTTTTGCTTGTGTTATATTTTTACCGCCAAAATCATAAAGAGAAGAAATGGAGTTGTTTTCCAATAAATTTTTAGTGAACGTTTAGGTTATGTTTGGGCAGAAAGTACAATAATTATTGATATGAATAATAATTGATAAAAATAATGAATTCAGATGATTTTTTCTAAGGTAACTTGTTTTAAACAATCAGGACTTTTCACTGGTACGACTGAATTTCTTTCAAAATCCTAAGAACAAATTTTATTTTCCAACAAATTTTATTTTCCAACAAAATTTTCAGTGAATGTTTCGATTATTTTGGGGCAAAGATTTCATAAATTATTGCTTAAACTACTAAATGATGAAAGTAATGATTTCAGAATAATGGATAGATGTATTAGATTAATTTTTAACCCAGAGTGACTGACGACAGTTTTTCACGTATGCATACATGTATCTCTGCATTATTTTAAGTTAATTTTTAACTGAAACAACAGGCCAGATTTTAGCCTTATACAGACACCTTTCGCTGTATGAATTGTAAAACCTGTAAGAGATTATTATAATAAAGAAATGTTCGTTATGTAGATTTCTTTTGTTTTCTATTTCACCAAGTAATTCCTAATTGCCTACATCTTTTATCTCACCCTGATTATGTTACAACACTTTTGCCTTCATCTTTTGTCTCATGCTGATTATACTATGTCACACCTTTCTCTAGTATCTCTTGAGGGGATGTTACAAAGGCTGTTTGGAAAATATAATTTCTTCGTTTGTTCATAATATACCTAATATGTCATGTCATACATTTATTTTACAAGAATTATATGATATGACTAGAACATTTTGAAATTTTATAATAATAATGCCATTTACTGAATTTAAGCAAAGGTAGAAGAGACTTAATTGTCGTGGAAAAATCATAAAAAATTGATTTTATCCATCATGAAATATGAAAACAGATATTTTCCTTAATATTTTCTCAGAACTTATTACTTTTGAAAACAATGTTGAAGATGCAAAGCTAATGAAATATTCTTGTGAAACATCAAAGGGGCACATACAAGCTGATTGTTTATACATTTTGGAGACTATCCATACATATAATACATAAATAATTTGATGATAGAATTTGCCTTTCCAAAATTTGCCATGGTGGCACTCTACTTCCTGTCTGTGTGTACCTTAGGGGTATACACAGTATAGGTGACTCAGTTAATATAGAGCACTGCTGCTTTCCTCGATGTCTGAACAATACGAAAAACATCCCTGATTTACACTTCTACAGAATAGCAAGGGACAAAGCTCTTAAGAAACGGTACAATGAGGTGATGATACCCCCAATTTGAGCGAGGGCGCTGTATTATCAATTTCCTGTTTGCAGTCTGAAATGGCCTATACACACAAGCTTTTACATTTGTTTAGGTTTTACTGGAGGTTATTGGGACCCTGGGTTTTAAAATGTAGGACCATCACGCTATACATATACTGAAGTGTTTAGGAATAATATGTTATCAACTAAAAGATAACTGAAGGCCTTCTTTGATATTAACATTAAACTAGAACAATTTTTTTTTAAAAAAATCAAGATTTACGCAACTATATTCACCTGACTTTAAAATATTATAAACTGTGTTTGCACCTCTTTATTATCTGCCAGATTTCTTCCCTGTATCTTTCATTTTGTCACAGTATACATTTACAACCAATAAGCTAATTTTAATACATACATACATGCATCATTTATCACACTTTTATGAAAGGTTAAAGGTTATAGTTTATCAGAAGGTCATTAATTATTGAAGGAAAGTATGCTTGTAGCCTTTTTTTACATCACTAAACGGATCCCATCTTATGATGGTTATGATGTTTAAGAAATTAATTAAACAAAGATTAGTTTCTAACAAGAGAATCACTCACAATCGTTGCCTGTTTTGATGAGTAAAACAATGTAAAATTTAAGATAGAATGCATCTAACAGAAATTATTGATTACCTGAAAATCAAACTTCTTAAATTCTGTCTTATAAACTTTGAAGTTTATTCCTAGTTCTTTTGAAAAAATAAAAGAAATTTTGGGGTTCATCGTTTTGTTTTCAAGGAAATCGAAGTTAAAAACAGTATATATTCAGGTTGTTTGGCAGCCATATTGGATGGCGGCCATATTGGATTTTAAGATGACTCAAATATTTGTATCTTGATCCCAGACTTTGTTTTTTATTCCAAAATTCAAAAGAAAAGAATGGAAACAACAGCAAATATTAAATTTTTTTTTTTTATTTCCGAGACATACTACTCTAAAGTTCCTTAAACATAGTCATCATTTTAGAGAAAAAAGTCAAATTTTTTCAGGATCTGTTTTTTTTCCAACGTATACAGGATTGTCATAAAGAATGATCTCTCTTTTTTAATGGAAATTTTAGTGACAAAATCCAGGATTGTTGTCACGAAAGGTCTCTTTTTTATGGAAATTTTAGTGGGAAAACCCAGGATTGTTATTATGAAAGGTCTCCTTTTATGGAAATTTTAGTGGGAAAATCCAGGATTGTTATAACGAAAGGTCTCCTTTTATGGAAATTTTAGTGGGAAAATCCAGGATTGTTATAACGAAAGGTTTCCTTTTATGGAAATTTTAGTGGGAAAATCCAGGCCTTATATGAAAGGGTTAATTTTATGGAGTGAATGTGGGTAAATTATTAATCATATCCTGTTAGGAAGTATCAGCATTGACAGGTGATCAGGAAATAAAAATGAACAAATTGGTACACTTTATGTGTATTTCTCTAAAAGGGTAAATAGAATGATAAAGTACTTACAATGTTGACAGAGAACTTGACTTTTAAACGTTATTCAGCCTACAGGTGGCTATAGTTTCTTGTTTATTTTTTTATTTTTTGGTACGAAAATTGATAGAAATATGAATTGAGACCGCCAGTGTTTGAACAGTACCTGCTGTGTGCTCTGAAGTATATATACGACGAAAATCTGCACTATATATTGTTTTCTAATTATCTATTTTGAAGGATGCAGTTGAAAATGACTGTAGACATGCAACACGGAAAGGAATTGCCAGGTTGTTGGTTTTTTTTTTTTTTACATTCATTTAAATTGTCCACACATTTTTCGTATTTTGTGGTTTCAAAATTTCAAAGCTAAAGTTTCATTCTGGAATCATGAAAGACAGCGAAACAGTGAAAAATGTCATAATGCAATTTAAGGAAATGCTATCTTTTGTTGTCTTTCTTCATAATATATTAAGGTGTCATATGACAGAATCATTGCCCTAAAACCAAATAATAACACCACATAGACAATGAAATCACAAACATTCAATCAAACAACAAGATTAGATGGATTTTTTTCTCATCATCACTAAATAGATGTACAGTATCAAACCATTGCGTCAAAAACAAGTCTATCAAAATATACTGCTTAAGGGATGTATAAAACAGATACACCGTGTTAAGTGCTGATGTATCAAAACAATATGTTTGCCATCAGATAAAGAACTATTAAAGAAAATGGAATGTAAATCCATGTCAGTTAATCATGGCTTCTTTATTGTTAGCTGAGTACAATCCAGTGATCTGTAGGAGACTTCTTAAAGCTCATCAAAGATTAAACTCTGATATTTATAACTATAACTTTGACATATAATATGCAAGTATAGCAGTCTGTTCTGTTCTCATGAAATCTAGGAACAAATGTATCTCTTAGTCTGTATGTTCTTCACAAGTTAAAAGTTGATATTTTAGTTAGTTTGACTGTTGTCTACATATCTTGAAGGCAGTTGTGAAAAAACAGTGACAATATACAAGACGCCATGCCCCAGTAGCTGTAAAGGGTAATAACAGGAATGATATATGATAGCGGCATTTCTTTATGCTTAGGAACTAAGAAATGTCATATTCATCAATTCCATATTGCACGACATCTCTTAAAAATTCTAGAATTGGCAAATCTGGCAATAGCAGAGTCCATGGCTGTATAATTTAGTGAAGGATTATGGGATTTTAAGTGTAATATTATCACATGTGTAAATGATCTTATCCTCTATCATTTCCTGTTATGGATTAAGAATATGCTTAGTGGTGCACTTTGAATAAGGATTAAAATTTAGGCATGCAAAACAGTTGTTTGGCAGAGTTATAGAAAAAGTTGGTCCATAAATAAAAGAATAATCAGAATGTACAAGACTTATGGGTCCACTGAAAAGATAATACTAATGCAAGAATCTTGTCAATGAATGGAAAGCCGGGCTTCTCAAAAGAGGGCATGAAGGAGAGAAATAGGAGAGGAAACGGTGGTGTGTAGTCGTATATTATACAGTGCTATTGATGACAAAGATGGAAAAAAGATACTTTAATTTAGTTTCCTGGAATTGACCCAGCTGTACCAGTTGGTTGTAACGAGAGTTGAAACCCGGAAACCATAGAATGTCGGAAATTAAATTTTAGCATATGTTTTATTAAAATGCAGTGAAGTTTGACTTTTAGGGTGTGGTTAATTTGGGGTTGGAAGGTTGGGGAGAATTGCCATATAAACAGCATAGAGAATATATGAAGAAAATGGAGTTTTTAAATTAATTTTTAAAAATTGAGTTGTAATCCCACATCAGATTATATTCAGATTGAATTTAGCAATGATTTAGAGTTCTATAACCACTGTATTTTCCCTTTTGACCACCAAATTTAATTTCAATGGTCCTTGTGACCACATTATCATTTTCAGAGCTTGTAGGAATTTAAACTGTAGTTTGAAAATTATGAAAAATTGTTGATTCAGATTTTGTTTTACAGAAAAACTAGTTGCAGGAAATTTTAGTTAATTCTTTCTGGATATTAAAAATTCCCTAACCCCTGATTTTTTTTTCTTTGATTTCAACTGAGAATGAGTTTTTTTGAAGTAAGTTGCAGCAAATGTTTTTGATTTTTATTTCAAGGTGCATATTACATTAAAGATCTTAGGTCAGAGGTCATAGGTTCATAGGTCATGAGTATCATTTTGATGCCTACAGCTAAATGTAAACAGTTGTGTTATAAAAACTGCTCAAGTGAAGAAATCTGATAATGGTAGAAGTATTATCTGTAACATATTTCAATTAAAGTTCTATTAAAGCACACACACAATCACACCTTTATTAAAATAGATACATCACAGTTCCATTAAGCATAGCAGTTTCCTAACAAATAGATTAACGGCCATCCTATAAAAACTTTTTGTCGCACAGAGGAGTACACCGAATTATCTGTAATATATGTACATCTTTGACTTGTATTGCCATAAAGAAGTGTTATCAAAGACCATTACACTTACGAACAATGTGTACCTTAAATTTAGCTTCTTTTTTTGTATGTCTTTGATTTGAGTTAAGGAAAGTGAATGGAACAGTAAAAACTGTGGCCTCAGACTTTCTGATTATTTGCCTCCATCCATGTTACTGTATAGCTTATATTTTTTAGGATTCAACATATTCAGAAGCTGACTAAAATATAGCAAATTGAGTTTGAAATTTATTGACTTAGTTCAGTTGTAGACAGATCAGCCATTGTGGGTGCAGTCTAATCTCCCTTTCCTCAAACTATTAGGGCAGGATGATAAATACGGAATGATGACGTCATCACAGTCTAGTTCAGTGTTTTCAGTCCCAATAAAAAAAACATACACTTGTACATTATGTCTTTAGACAGAGTGGAACCTCTGAAAGACAGTTATGTTTGACTGATGATGTTACAGTCGGTAACATAAAACACTGGTACTGCATTCAAGAAGCTTCTTGTCTTTACAGTTCTCAATGTAATCCAACCATGTAAATATTGACAATCTACATGTAAAAGGTTATGTTAAAATCATGCACTACTTTCATTAAACATTTACTAACTCAGACTGTCTTGTTACTGCCAGACATCTCTTGAGGATGCCATTAATGTATCAGACATAAATGTTACACAAATGTCATGATTCTCATATCTCTAGGCTGATTTTGATTAGGCCAAGAAAAAAAATGGTTTTGTTTCTTGTCCCCATACGCATTAGAGTTTTTAGTTACCCCCAATTGAGGAGGCTATTACATTGGGTTGCATCTGTCTGTCTGTCCATGCATTCACCCGCTAATATCTCTGGCATTCGTCAACCCATTTCAACCAAACCTGGCACAAAGGTAACATATGCTATGTGAGACATATGCGAGTCACTTTGTTTTGTGACTGAATCAAATGTACGGCGATCATATTTGTTTTTTAAGTTCACAGTGTTCATCATAACTATGAAGGCGTAATACGCAGAGACTCCATTCAAGTGTCTATGCCCACATTATCAAATTTGAGCTTCCTTTAAAGACATTGACCTTTCACCTTGGTAAGTCTTTAAGGTCAAATAGCCAAACTAGGGTTATCTTCATAACTTTTTGGATTGAACATTTCAGGTGATAATATTTTAATCATGGCTTGGGTTAGACTATGTGAGCCATATGCAAATCCCTTAATTTCATGACCTTGACCTGAATAGCAAAGTGGTGGCCATATTTGTGATGGAAAAGCATATACATATGGACACTATTGAAGTGTCTACCCTCTCAATACCAATTATGAGCTTTCTATTGAGACCATTACCTTTGACCTTGACCTCCCTATTCAAGGTCAAATAGCAAATTAGTCAATAAATTATGAACTTTTGTATCTAGAGACACCATTCAAATTTGCACATTAACTTCACCATTAAGTACACCAGTTGGACTATGTCTTCAATGAAGGCTTGTTTTTGTTTTTTGGGGTTTTTTGTTTTTTTTTTTGGGGGGGGGGGTCTTACATGTTAATGATGTTTATAGATTTCTGGACAGTGGTAACTGCATATGTGACAAAAAATTATGGAAAATTCTGTCTTTAGTTTTCTTTAATAGCACTAGATTATAATATTAAAGATAACAAAACTTCAAAGAGAAATGACCAGAATTTAATATTTTTGCATTATCAAAAAACAATTGCTAAATGTAAAATTGATGCTATCTTTCGTAACTAGCTACTCATCACCATGGCAATCTATTCTCCTGAGGAGTAAACAGTACCATATGTTGTTTTTTAAAGTGTTGAACCCCTGACATTTAATTAGTGCATTTCTTGTATCAGCCAAGGTAAGGTGTTACAAGTGTTACTCAAAGAACTTGTAAATTTACTCAACGGTTTGTCTGATACAAAGTAAATATGACGTTCTCATCTTTTGAAAGCTACTGTCATCAAATATTTACAACAAATAATTATAATTTCATTATTTTATTTTTTTGTCAGACTCAACCTTAAATATATATGTTTGGTGTATATGTTAAAGTGAAAATTTCTCTGTCCAGACAAACAGGATTGAATTGAACTTAGTTAATATTTTAAAGTAATCCTAGAGATTTTGAGTCATTGAAAAAAATTACTTAGTTAGAATAATGTTGTTTGGTGTCTATATTGCATGTTATAATTAACCTATTTGTGGAGGATGTCATTCTAAAGATGCAAACATTAGATGTACAAATAATCCACCATTTTTCACTCACAGTCATGCTACTCCAGAACAACTGGCTCAGCTGGCTGAACAACTAGAACAGCGGCACAGACCAGAGAATTCTGACTTTCAGTTAAAACACTACGACTCAACCTCTTCTCTTGAAAGTTTTGATCTTCAATCGAGTCAGTCAAGCGAAGTTGGTGTCAGCAATAGCAACAGCAACAGCATCTCTGGTAATAGTTCACGGAGTGGGAGTCAGTCAGAAAGCAAAAGTAGGAGTGGTAGTTTAAGAGGTAGTCGGACTGAGAGTCTGGTTTTTGACACGTCAAGCCAGCTTAATGTCATCGAGGAAAACCCAGATGTATTCTCAGAGGATGGGGATGACACAGGTCAAGCTGTCAATAAGGAAAGAGAATATGATTCTGATAGATTGGAAAGTGAAGACTCAATGTATTCTGCATTGAGTACCTGTATTGATGAACATTTATTTGAAACTAGAAGCTGTGAGGTGCAAACAGCTTTAGGGGAAAATGACTTGGAAAAACTAGAAAAATTGACAGATGATGTGGACGATGATGATCACAATGAGGTTTTTGAAGATGATAAGCAAACTCTAAAACTTGAGACACAATCTTCAAATGAACCAACAGTTATTGTGACTGATACGGAGGGTAGAGGAGCTGTACAAATTCAAATGAAAGACACTGCAGTTCAAAGTTTAAATGAACATTATAGTAATGATGAAGGTGAAGAAGTTGGAACGCAGACAACATCAGATGTGAGAGATGCCAAACATAGGAGCATTCAAGAAAAAGGCGATCTAAGTGTGAGGCAGAAAAACAAGAGATTACAGCAAGAAAATAGTGACAGCAACAAAAGCATAAAGACTTCCAAAGACAGCAATTCGGTTCCTGCTTCCCCTCGTAAATTGGCCTCTCCAACAGCATTTCAACCGAGAACACTTTTTGAACAGCTTTTGGACTTTAAACAGAGACAGGGAAGTTCCACACAGATGCCATTTGAAAGTGACTATGAGTACATGCTTCGTGCGCGAAGGATGTCACCTCGGGGAATGTTTTCCAGAGCCACCAGTCTGGACAGCAGTGGGGGTAGTTCCATGAGTGACTATTTCTATGACACATGTGACCTGACCCCAACAGAAGACATACTTGTGAATCTTGGATTTTGTGGAAATGACTTTTCTGTTCCAGAAAGGTTTATGAAACCGTGGCAGGAGAGGCAGTTTGAAGCCAGGTTGAGAGAAATTCACTCACAGATGTCATTAGATAGTGTATCTGAGCAGGATTTAGTTAGGAAAGTGGTTGACACAAGAAGACCCTTAGATCAGAGTGAAAATAAAGAAAACCAACCCTCAAGGAGGAATGTTGAAGGTGTAAAAGAAAAGCAAACAGAGGAAAAAGTAAAAGTATCAGAAAAAGAAGTCAAACTAGAAAAGAAAGTGGTTGTCAAAAATGACAGCAGAAGCAATACAAAAGGTCCAACCAAGAGAAAGAAGTTAACGAGGGCAGCAACTATATCATCAATGAGTAGTGATGTACAATACAGATGTACAGATGGCAAAAGTTCCAGAAAACATGTCGAGTCTCCACAGTTTGAAATGTTCAATCAGCAGGAAGTGGTTGAACTTGAACACATGCAAAAGATGTTGAAAGAAAGGCGACGCAAACAATTTGCAAGACAGAAATCCCTACCTGCATGTCTTGAGACTCTAACAGAGGAAGAAGAGTCTCAGCTCTTGAAATCACCAAGGTCTCCGAAAGAAAGAAAACTAGCTAAGTTCTTACAAGACATGGAAAGGTCTCAATCTGATCTCAAATTTGAAGCAAAAAGGCAGGACGATGTGAGTCCATCTGCTGACACAGAGCATGAGCAATACATGCTAGCAGTGAAATGTTTGATAGAGTCAAAAGATTCAGGATTTGAGACTGGACCAGGGATGTCAGACAACAGTCGGCAGGCATCTCCACATGACCAGGAAGCTTTTACTCAAACTTCTGAAGGCTCAGTGTCTCCTCTTGCTCAGATTGGTGCTGAAGAGAAAAGGGATTCAGTATCCCGGTCAAATGAACAGCTGGGAAATATGAGTGAGAGTGACAGTGAGCTTTTAGATCAAGAAGTAGCAGAGATCGTTCAAGACTCCACAAACAGTGGCACACAGACAGACTCACAGCTTGAATCACCATCTCTGTCTCCGTTATGTCGATTTGATCCATTAGTAGAGGTAACAGATCAAAGCACTCTCACAGACATTGTTCAGTCATCATCACTTCCCACTGATGAGCTGGCAATTCAGGAGCCTACAGATAGAGTCAAACACTCAAGTCTTCAACCATGCTTACTGAGGTACGAAAGCATGTCTAGCACAGACACTGTTGTTGAGGTTTCAAAATTACCTTCTAAACGAAACAGTAGTGGGCAGCTGAGTGCATTCCAAGAACCTGACTCGGATGATGAAACCTCTCAATCTATGAAAATTCTGGGAAATATCCCAGATACACGTAGAACTGCAGATAGGATATTGACAAGTTTGAGAAACAAGGAGTCACAAACAGACATTAGCCTTCCTGTCAATATAATGGTAGGACTCCTGATTCACAATGCAGCTGAGTCGGATACAGATACAAAAGTATCAGCAGACAGTTCAAGTACAAATCAAAGCATGTCAGAGTCTCAAAGCGAGTTCTATAATGCCATAATGACAGCAATACAAAAAGAAATCAGAGAAGATGATATTTTTGCAAGTAGAGTAATCCAGCAAGATTTTGGACCAAGTGAAGCAAGAAGTGAGAAAGCCTTCTCATCTGTAATTTCTAATGATAATTTACAAAGTTTTCAAAGTCAGAGTAATAATATTTCAGGACTTAGACACGAGACTCAGGGAAATGGTTTCCACGGTGATTTTTATCACACTTCACGACATTTACATGATTTTACACAAAGAGATAGTGGTGTCAGTGAACCCCCTATCTCAAGGTATTTTAGCAACCTCCCGAAAGAGTTCAGGGGAATGCAAGGAACAGTATTAAAGCCTAACGAACATTTTGAACTCTTTCCAAATGGTAAAGTTTACATTGTTGAAAATTACACAGACCAGGAGGATAGTTCAGAAATCTATGCACAGAAGAAAGCGAACAAATTTACAAAAGAGAATAGAAACACTTGTAGGACATGTAAGAAGATAACTCCAAGAGAGCTAGGAAATGAAAAAAGACGGTCAACACAGTGGTCCAGAAAGAGGAGGAGTAGACACCAGAATCACACAAGACACGGTCTTGAAGATGAGAACGCAAAAAGTAAAATGAAACTGAAATCACAAAGATGGCTATCAGACAGTGATGAGAGCTCATCAACTACTGAACATGGTTATACCGAAGTAGAACTTGAACAGTTTGCTTCAACTGTGGTGGAAAACACTTTTTCTAAACTAGTTGCGGAGATTGAAGATAATTCAAAAGTTTTGAATTATGGGAGATTTTCCAAAAGGTCATCTTTATATAGTGACAAGGATGATTCGGGTCAGTCAAGTGTAATGACGGTGATAGCTTTACCGACTTTACAACTTGAAGAAGTCATCGAACCACCAGTAATTCTAGAAGAAGAACCTTTGTTTTACAATGAAGTATCCCCAAATAAGACATACACATCAGAAATTTTGATCAATGTCATCCAAACAAAAGATTCTTCAATCCCAACTTTTTGTAAAGTTGAATATAAAAGAGACCAAGAAAATGAAATAACAGACTCAAAATCGATTGAAAAATATGTACAAGAGTGCAACGCTTTCAATTTACGAAATGTTATCGAGATGGACATGAAGGCAGAAAGGAAAAGATCGACAGACAGTATTATGTCATACGAGGATATTTGTGAGAAAGCGCAAGGTTTGATTGATACATTAGATGTAGCAAGTGCGATCCTGTCCAGAAGTGTTAGCCCTGTTCCCTCATCACTACTGGAAACTAGTGACCAAGGTGATGACTCAAATAGCACACAGGGTGAGAGACATAGTGTCACAAACCCAGACAAAGACGATTCCACTTCATATCAAGATACGAGTGTGGAGCAGTCTAGCAGGTACTTTGGTGTGCAAACCTATGTATTGATGTTGTTGTAACCCTACACCCCCATTTTGTCAAAGTGAAATAATCCATCAATAGCAAAATGGTTAAATTTATACTAAAAATGGGGATGTATGTATCAAAATGTGCACCCTTTCATGAATGAAAAGCATGCATTTACATGCACTGTACTATATTTTATGTGAATTATATTTTTATTATTATTGATGTTAAAATGTCATAATTTTTCCTTTAAGCGAAAAATTGGTTACTTTGTGTGGAACGATATGCATGTCAAGTTTGTGATTATAAGTTTTTGATGTCGTGGTTGTATGTAAGTATTTATACGCTTTCATAAATGATTGTTTTGTGTTCACCATGATGTTATGTATATGTATATATATAGTTCTTATGATGTGTTGTGTGCTATTACGCTTTAATCCTCTGAATTGCATGAATTCACTTTTCTGTTTTCTCACTTGACACCCTATTCTTGGGTCTTTCAATTCACAGACCATTTTCACCCACGCCATATCATTCACGCTATACAAATATATACTTTTCCTTCAAGCAGAGTCACTTTGACATTTATTTCTTTTCTAGGACAAGTTTTATGCCCCAGGCAGTGACTTCAATTTCAAAAAGTATACTGAAATGTCACCAAACATATACTTTACTACTATCTGGCCATGTGTGATGAAAATGCACCTTCTTGAAAAATTTCAAAAACCAAATTCAGTGTTCGGATAATGCTACCTTCCTGAAATTAGAATGTGACATTCAATATGGTTGTATATACTGTTGAATTCTCAATGTTCTTCAGTAAAAATGGCTAAATTTTTCAACCGATTCCCTGCCAATTTTGTGAAACTTTTTCACAAGTTTTTATGATTATACCTGTGACTCTATGTATCCATCATCAGTATTGGCAAATATTTAATGAAATTTTTATTCATAAATTTTTTTGAAATTTTTTGTTTTGTTAAACATTATTTGTAATTTTTTGTCGTACAGAACATTGAATAGTGGATCGCCATATTCACAAAGTAATGGTGGCAGCAGACATCTTTATGATGATGATGATATGGATGAAAATCTTCTAGAGAAGGTTGAAGCTTTGATCAATAAACAGAAGGGACGACTGACTTATTCACCAAGAACATTATCAGCCAGTATGCCAAATGTATCAGGACGGCTAACAGCAACTGAGGATTTGGTAAGATTTTGATTAAAAAGTTGTCTTTCATTTTGGTTTTATATGCAAATGTTGTGGCTATTCTTGATGTAAATGTAAACCTTTATGTAATTTAGAATAATGATACAAGATATACAAGATCAACGTACGATGAATATTCATGAGTACTTATCCTCTTCCTTGTTTAAAAACATCTCTCATGAATATTCATTGTGCAACCATAAATATATAATTTCTGCTGACTGACTCCCATGATGCAATAGCCAACAGCAAAGTTAGCCTATAAAGGCAGAATATCAAGTTGATGTTTCCCTGAAATTCCATGTAACTGTAGGTGATATAAAAAATCTAGAAATGACTGTAGGATCCATAGTTTATGAAAAGTATATTTCCTGGAGTGGCCTTCACCTGTGATATAGCCAGACATATTTTAATCCAGAATCAAATAAAATGCAAATCATCCCCAGAAAGGAATAATTCACATCTTGTTAATACATATGCAAATTACCAGTCCCTATTGGTGCTCATTTGCATAATTATTTATGATGTCATTTGCATATGTCAGTACATTGTTTTCATCAATTTTCAAATTTCAGTTTGCATTTAGATACTGAACTATTTCATCTGTATAATTTACCTAAGGTTTTGGGGTATTTAAGTGTTAGACAAAAAGTCTGAAACCCAATGCAAAGGTTTACAGATAAACTGTTGTTGGTCACAACATTCAGAAAAGGTCACAGAAATCAGAAAATGATTGCGAAATGATTAGCTCTAATTTCAAATGTTTTGAGTGCAACCACCATGTAATTTAGTTAAAGGGGGAATAGTTGGTCAAAAGATCACATTAAACAAACAAGTGATGTGGAGTAGAAATCATAATTGAAGTCGGAAGACACAGAAATGTGATTTAGAGATTTTAGGTAATGTTAGTTCTATGACTTTGGAATTGAAAATGCTCTTATTTTTATAGCTACTTTCTGTATGGTTCAGTACAGACAGCAACTTTGCCTAGGCACTATGAGATTAACACCAATACAACAATTTTCTTTAGGCAATGTCAGTGTAATACTAATATGATAATTCACTCTAGGCACTATTAGATTAATACTAATACAACAATTTCACCTTAAGCACTATCAGAGTAATACCAAGGACAGTGTCATTCTTGGCACTATCACGACAATTCTAATACAACAATTTCACTTTGAGCACTGTCAGACTAATACTGTATGACAGTTTCACTCTAGGCACTAGCAGACTAATACTGTATGAGAATTTCCCTCTAGAAACTATCAGACTAATACTGTATGAGAATTTCACTAGGCTCTATCAGATTAATACTGAAAGGACAATTTCATTCTAGGCACTATCAGATTAATACCGTTACAACTTTCTTTCAGTATAGTTTAATCCTAATACGACAATTTCACGCCAGGTCCTTCAAACTTTTACCAATACAGTAAGAATTATTTTTGCTGAATTCTTTCTTCCTATATAGAAGACAGTCTTGAATCAGCATGAGAACATGATTAGTTTCACCTGTCTACTTCACAACACTGGAGGACAGCACTGTACAACATTTTACCCACAACTCTCTCTGATTTGTAGTGTTGGACATCATCTCCTTGAAGTCAGACAAATCTCACCAGTGTATAGGGTTTTGTAAAAAAAAAAATTCCATTTGGCAAGCGTAGAATTGCCACCGATGAGTTTCTGAATACCCATTTTCATCGGTTCTGGTATCAGTGATTTATTGTAGAAGGAGTAGCAATTTTAGGAATTTGTCAGCAGATTTTCTTGAAAGACATGAAGAATATTTGCGACGAAACTAACGAAAATATATGCACCTGTTATGACTTTGCCAAAGATATAGATTTATTTGAATAGGTATGACAAAAGAAATTTACATACTAAAACTCGTCATACACACTGACTACCCAAGTTATTGACACTTTGACAGTGAAAAGTGTTTTATTCACAGCACATGCTTAATTTAGTTGTTAGTTCATTTTTATACAAAATTTAGAACTTTATTTTTGATTCCTAAGCGTACTTTTGCTACATATTAATTAAACTTAATTACTATGCTTAAAATGTTGAAAAGTATGGATTATTGAAAAAGTTATAAAATAAGGAACCTCCAAGCATACCAATCAGAGAGAGTTGTGGGTAAGATATTGTACAGTGGACAGTCTTCATTGAAAATGTCCATTTTATTTCATTGCAGCACACCGATGGACCAGCTACTCTGAGTGTCAGCCACAGTAATCTAATGACCAGTGAGATGCGAGATGTTGAGAGTGGTGTACGGGAAGTCAAAGCTAAAAAACAGGTAAAAGAAGTCAAGCTAAACTGTTAATGAGCTATTCATATATAAGTTTTTGTGTGGTTCATTAACATGCTTTGATAAATTCAGTTGCTGTTCACACTCTCTACTCAAGGGTCAAATGATGATATTCATCAGAAAGTGTGAATGGATAAAACGAAAAATGATTTTTCAAAACCTAATACATAAAAAGTGTTAATCTTGGCTGTTATTCATCATCAGGTGTGAAAGAAAAATATATATCAAGAATGTTTTCCCAAATCCTTAGTAAGATATTTATGATGTTTCAAATTTTAATTTTTTTAAATCAGTGTCTGGTTTTTGCAACATAATTACCATAGAAAGTGACCTATTCTAGGAACCATAAAATTATGACAAGTGTATCAAGGGAATTTTTTTTTGATAATTTGATCAGAAACTTGAAAGTAGCAAATTGCGTCCCCCCCAAAAAATGTAAAGATTGGGTTTTTTTTTGAATAGCGACTCTACAGGTCATGTGATTTATTTGATTTCAAGAATTGGATAAAAAAAGAGAGATACATTATCTACTAAAATATGAAACATATGATGATTATACAGTTTATATAAGTTGTGTGGTTGGTAACGGCATAGACAGTGGAGACCTACCTGTCTATGGTAAAGGTTAACAAGATAAAAGAAGGGTGTACATAGATGTAAAGTAGGTGTGAATGACAGGTGTTACTGACAAGTAATAACCAATTTGTAATATCATGTCTTTATCATCACAAGGCCGCTATTAACAGCTATTCATTCATTCAGGGTTGAATTTATTTATCAGGACTATCCTACTCATTACTTTTGCACTCCTATTCATTGATTCACATTGATTTGTAAAATCATGGACGTATAATGATATTTCCATGCAATACTTCCAAGGCAAACCTGACAGACAGAAAAGAAAGATGTTTTATTTTCCCTTGTATCTGCTAAGTACATGTAATATGTTCAGCTTTCATGGTTGTCCTCCAAGGTCAAAGGTCAATATGGAATTGAAAAATTCCAAGGATACTGGCAAGATATGAAATTTAGTGACTAATAGTAGGGAGAATATACAAAACAGAAGAAACAATTCTCTGGTAACATTTAATTTGTATTTTATTTTTTCTGAATATTCTGAAAAAGTAGGTTTTTTTTCATATTTTCTGTGCTGCCTTGTACACTACAAAAAGAATTTTTTTAAAAATTAATATAGTAAGTTTTTGTCTCTGAAATATTAGTAGTTGTTTATTATTTGTTTGCCACAATACAAATGTACCTATAGCTCAAAATGAATGATTTTTTTCTCTCTTTTAAAAAATTTATTTTTGCACTGGGGAAGCACTCCTAGTGATTTTCTGTTATGCAGACATATACACACAATCACACAAATGCCACAGAGTTCCCTTAAGGTTTGGGACTATGTGACACAGCTATGTTGCATGCTGTACTGTCAAGGCTTTCCCAGTCAGTCAGTCCACAAGCTATCCCAGACTCACTCTGAAATGGTATTTCTTTATTTTTTGGTTTGCTGCAATACAAATGTACCCATAGCTCAAAACGAACAATTTTTTGGTAATTACATTTTGTCTTAGCATAACCACAATGTTTCCTTAGCTACAAGTAAAATACAGAGTACTGCATGTAATCACATTTATTTAATTTTTGCATAAAAAATTTGGCAAAATGGCAATTTAAATGATGTGTCAGGTACGCTTTAACCCTTTCATGACTAGAGACGAGTTTTAAATAATATGGGGACCCAATTTATATGAATATTTTCATAATTACAATAATATTACGTTATTAGGAAGTAACATTTCTTTAATTCCAGTCTAAAATGAAGTTGATATATGCCAAAAACTTACATAAAACAAGAATTTTGTCCAAACAATTTTGGCGGGAATGTTTTCAGTATTGAAGGGGTTAATTTAGTGGACAGTGCATGGGCAAAGTAGACACATCTTGTAAATAACTCATACAATAGGCTGCCATGTTCAGTACAACTGTTGATACCTTTTACAACAGTTGAATATTATACAACTTGTAAGTATGTTTAAATAGCAGGACTTATTTCCTCAAAAAAAGCATTGCAATGACATTCAAATAGAGTGTATTTCCCCCTTCATGCACAAGCGAAAATTCAAGAAAATTCAAATTATTATAACCAATTTTTTTGTAATTTTGAAGTCTTTGTGATGTTTTTTGTTTAGATTGCTTTGAAAGAACTACGAGTGGTACAAGAGGCTCTGAAACGTAACAAGTCTGATGTCGAGTTTGCTGAAAGATCTACCAGAGATTATTATCACAAAACTGAAGCTCTCAAGTAAGTTATATTCTGTCTTTTCTGTCATCTGACTTTACAAAGGGAAAATTGCCAGAAATGAAGAATCCTGCTGAGATCATCTCAATTTAGAAACAAAATGTCATCACAAGTCATACACACCCAAAAATGAGGATCGGTAAATATTCTATGAACTGTTTATGTTGTCTGTAAGTGAAAGATTGAAATGGATGACATTACGGAGACAAAAATTGTCAAATTTCTAAGTTTATGAACAAAAATGTATGATTCACCTTTTTCCTAGGCACAAAACAACATACAAGGATAAACAGAATTTTAATGAATCATGCTATGTTGTTGACTGTGAGTATGAAAGGATGAATACTATGTCAACAAAACTTACTACATTTCAAAAGTTACGAACGAAAATGTAATATGCTTCTCATTTTTTCTGTGTACAAAAAACACATAAAATGATAAGCAGTGAAATTCTAATAAATCATTTTCTAATTTTTTTAGGTCTGAAGTCATGATGCTAGAACTTCAAAGAGACCAGGCTCAACGTGAATTGAAGGACGTACAGGAAGATATTGACACCAAGAAGAGAACCATGCAGCAGATACAGAGGACACCACCTAAAACTGATACAGAGGGTGAAACAGGAATGACAGCTGCTGAGGTAGAAGGAACACTGCATGCTTGTCCCTCATCTCAACATCTGATATATACCTGTTGCATCCCCATATAAAGTGGTTTATTCCATTTTGTCGAGGATTTGGGATATTCCGTTTCATATGCAGGTGCCAGACATGTCATCATGCATGTAAATGATGCGTGGGCGTCATTTCTGTCATCTTTGAGAGGCTGTTACTAACATTGTTTTTACTAACTTGAAAAAAGTGTCCACTTGAAGGAGCTTCAATATAAGGGGAAAGATTTGAAAAATGTTCAAAGCTATGGTTGATTATTTTTTGATAAAAAATATCCCTACCCACTGCATTTTGGGGTCTGTATACAATGGTATCAGGCTGTGCAGATAATTGTGTTGTGAAAATTTCTTAGTTGACGAAAAAAAAAAGGTATTTTGTGGGAGCTAAAACAGATGAGAAACAGTGACAAACATCATCTCCAACTCATTAACACAAAAAGTAACTACAAACCAAGATGTTGTTATACTCACAATTTTAACTTCAATAATTTCTTTGGGAGAAAATTAACAAAAATGCAACTAATGATTTGGTTCTTGGATGTGGTGATTACAAGAGTGAAGTGGTCTTTTAAAATGGATCTTGACAACGTCATCATTTAGAAAAACAAACTTGAATGGAAGTATCACGCGATCTAACTTTTGTGTTTACTTCTGCTCTGTTTTTATGAGTGAAATACATTTGCAAAAGTTTAGATTTCATTTTGAAATGCTGTAAATTTTCCTGTCGATTTAGATTCTAACTATTGTGAAAGAGAGAGACGACCTGAGAACACGTGTTAGGAATGGAGAAGCAGAGATGTCACAGCTGGAAAGATTAGAATTGGAAAGACAACTAAATAGCACAAAAGAAGAACTGTTCATTGAAAAGAAAAGTGCAAGAACACAGGTTGAAACTTTACAGGAGGTAGGAATATCTTGATATTTTACACATTTTAATTTGTTATCGTTCATAGTTACAGAAATTTGTTGTTTTGTTTATTTATTTATTTTTGCGGCAGAATTATGTTATTTGTGGTAGGTTTGATGTGAAGAAAGTACAGCTAGGAACAGGGTATCTTACAAGCTTGTGTTCTTCTTTACATCTCACTCAAAACTGATTCTGGATACCCTCAAGATCATTATATGAATTCAAATTTTCATGTCTGTCTCACCATACTGCTTTGCATTTGTTTTTGATACTTTGGTCCTCTACAGTCACAAAATACTATTTTCTGTTATTTTCAGTTTAAAATACTTCACTTTCACTTTTAACTACAGTGTAAATTCCTATATGTGAATTAGCAGTGAATGAGTACAAAAATATCTTGAATTGTCAACTAATTTTGTACTGTAATGGGCTCTTTCAAGATGGTTGATGTGAATTTCTGTATAGATTCAACTGTAAAGAAATGCCATATTTGGATGTAGGTTGATAGCACAAAATCCCCCCACCCCCACCCCCACCCCCAACCATTGTCTGTGCTATGTACCATTATAATTATGTGGACCATAAACTTCCTGATCATATAAACCCAAACTTTGTAGGTAGTCCCTTTCATTGTCTATGCTATAATTACAGCCTATACAAAGTGTACTACCCAATAGGATTAATGTAATCCTCAGCTTAGAGTAGTAATTACAGCGAATCATCTGTCGAGATTTAGGTTTTCTATTGAAAAATAAAGATAGGACAAAAATGTGGACATACAAAAGATATTTGACAGATTTTTTTGCCCATAAATAGTTGTTTTCAAGTTACTGATCTGACAGAGATTAGCTTTTCTATTGAAAAAATAAAGACAAGACATGCTAAAATTGTGGTCATATGGCAGACATTGTACTAATGTTTTGGTGGGGAAAAGTTGTTTTTCAAACTTTTCATGGCATATTCAAAGTAGAAAGTGTCTTTTCTCTTTGCCAAATAAATAGTGTACTGAACTAGACAAATTCAAACCAAAATTATTTTCAACATAAGGTCTTTGTATCTCCCTTCGTTATTTATGCAAATTTTGCAACCAAATAAATGGACAAGATTGGTAAACTATTTATTACAGTCTTAAATTATTATTTTTGACAGAATTTTGAGGAGATTTCTGATAAGCTTGACACTTGAGTTCTATCAAAGGTTTGCTGAGGTATTGTAAATTCTACTTCAAAGTGAGGAAAGACAAACTATGTCAAAATTTGAATATACCCTTGGGCAAAATTCCGCCTGAAGTACCGTTGAAGCAAGTTTAATTGCAGTGCATTTCTTTGTTTTTTCTTAAACCCCTAAACTTCCCTTGTCCTCAGATTATAGCATTTATGACGAATACAAAGAGATAGTCTTTGGAAATGGACATTTGTTTTTGTGTAGGAACAGTAATCTATGTGTGAAATAATGACTGTCATTTGATAAATTTGTCAAAAATCAATATTCAAATATTGCCTCCTTTTTTTGTCTACGTGTAATTTAACCTGTCACAACATGTCATCTTTTGTTTGTAAAGTCCTCACTGACAAGTCTTTGGTGTCACTTTAAATGTTTTATTTAGATGTCATTAGCTCTCAATACCTCCAACAGGTGGCTGCTGTAAAGTAGAAAACAAGAAACTGTAGGTTAGAGACGTTGTTTTTAACAAGCACTGAAAAGGGGTCTGACCTTCATGTTTTGTAACTGACATAACCCATGTCTATTTCATGCTTCAATGGAATAAACATGTTTGAATCTTACTTCATTTAGTCTGCAATAGTCGCAAACAAAATTGGTTACCACGACAATGAAATCTTGCAAACTCTTTTGTGTAGCTTAGCGACCAATCTTATTGAGTGGTCAATTTCATTCACAAAACAAGTTAGCGCAAACCAGCATTGACTTGAGTAGCTGTAGTTGTATGTATTGTTGGGGGGATCTCTAGGTAATCTATTGTGGGGACTACATGAATGGCCCTCTTGACCCCTTTGTACATACCATACCCACACTTTCAATACTGGACACATTGTTAGAGAACTAGTCAATCGTAACTGTCAGTTAGCACCAATGCGTGTAGGACTGGTTTTTTGGAGGCAACTTTAAATTTCTGAAGTATGATATCTGGAGCTCATAACTACTAAGGCAACACTTGATCACAATGGAAAACCCAAATAATAGTATGAGTTCGGAATTAGTTCTAGCAAGACAGTCTGTTCAGATAAAGTCACCGTCACGTAAAAGATTTCCATTCATACCGCCTGATAATTCAGTTGTATATCTTGTGGTAAGTCATGTCTTACATTGTCTTTGCTAAACAAAATATCTTGAATTTAAGTTTATCATCAACTTCAAATACATTTTGCTAAACATCTCTGTAGTAAACATATTCACTTTTTAAGTACAAATGACATGTTTTATTTTGGCAAGATGTTTCGTGAATACTTTATGTTTACTGTAGTTTATATTTTCCGTCAAACTGTTATCTTGAAATGTAAACATTAATCATGTCAACAACCGAATTTTAAGAGTTTACATTTTCTGTCTCGTTGGAGAGTAATAGCTAGTCCAGCTTGTATGTAGCATTATTGTATCTACAAGTGGTTTCTTGTTTTGTGAACTTAGTTAAATGTTTTATTTTAGGAGTAATTTTCCCCCACAAGTTATGAAAAATATTGATGATCCATGATTTTTTGGTACTTCAGAATGATAGCAGACCCAGCAATTAAAAAAAAAACATATTTACATTTGAATCGGATAGAACTAGTCACTAACCTCATATCAATTTGGTCCACAGGCTGTTTACTCAAATATTAATATTACATGAGATTCCCAATGGTTTGTTGTTGTTATTGTTGTTGTTGTTTTTAACAGCCATTAATGTTACAATTGTTATTATTTGGTTACTTCTAATAATGAGCTGACAGGGATGTCGATGGGGGGATGTAGGTAGGGCCAGTAGCTGGCAAAAACAATTGGCTACTGTGCAATATAATCTTGTACCAGCTCCTTTTTCGGGAATTTGTTGAAAACAGTCGCCTTCAACCAGTATATGTCCATCATTAGGCAGATTTTTCAGTCTCATTCCTAGATAATACTGCCTACATTTCATATTTTACCAACTACTTTGAAAATTAGCTACTGACATGCGCTGTTCAACCTTTCCCCAGCAGATGTAGATAGATTTTCGGTAGAATTTGTCCATTTGACTATACATGGAGAGAGCTAGAGAGGTTGTAGAAAACAAAAATGACTACACATATAGTAACTAGACTATGTAGACTACATAATTTTCCTAATTTGTGGTTTGACATTTACCTTAATTTAGCAGCATGCAGCTGGGACTTATGACAGGAAGACTAAGGGCAATGAAATATGGCTGAAAATGGTAAACATCTACAAACAAACCATACCTTAAAATCTCACCAAAAATTTCTTCCCAGCACTACAACTTTGCACCACAAAAAAGAACACTTTTAAGATAACATTTTCTTTTCCGTTTCAGTAGATTCGTGGAGAAAAAAATTTGCGCCATTTTCATTTTGCAGATTTTTGAACAAGCCGATGTATATCAGGCATGCAAAATAAAAAGTGCACAAATTTATTACCGGTAAATGTGCACAGTTGCAAATTAAACTAACAATTAACAATAATAGTATACAGTATTTATATTAATGATCTAATTTCCTCAGTTTTCTGTAGTTTCTCTGCCCATCTCATGAAAAAAATCATTGATAAAAACACGCATATACACTGAGAGTATTGATTTTCAAATAAAAACAGCTGTTCATACCTGACATTTTAATTCTACCCTAACAGTTATAAAATTCAGTTTTGCCTCGGGTTCAGTCAACATGATGTCAGTACATTTGATATTATTTCCCAATATTTTCCTTCATACAACAACCAAGGAAAAATACAATTGACCTAAGGGGCCTTGTCACTATGAGTCAATAGACGATTAGTGACAAATCCTTAAGTAATTTCCGGTTGAATGAAGAAAAATATTAGGGAATAATGTAATTGTACCTCCTAAAGCATAATTTATGAAAAATCTGGAAAAAATAATGAAAATTTGGAATGTTTGGACTTTATTTCGAACACCGCAGAACCAGTTATGTAGACACAGACTTTCGTGATGTAGAATGACCAGTGTAAAAGCCAAGGAAAACATTGAAGTGCTAGACACTTTCAGAGGCTTAATGTGAGAACAATGCAATTCTAATTCCAGTTCAGCCTTGAAAATTCATTTAAGTGTCATCTTCTAAGAAGTACTCCAGGTATATGTGGTACTTGAGATGTACTGCCCACGCAGAAATCCCCAGACAGTAGTTAAGATTTTATTTTCTATTTTGGACTGGATCAACATGATTTGTGAATGTTGAAATAGAAACCAGATGTGTTACTTGGGATGTGCTACCAACAGATAAACTCCTAGACATGTATAGTCTAAGGCTTTACTCTATTTTAGACCAATTGTTGTTTTAATATGTCATCCTCAGCTCGTCTACAGAATATCACATTGATCAACATCATGCAGACGTATGGTGTAACAGATGACTGAGCAGTAAATGTCATTTACATTATGGACTACAAACATGAATATGTCTAGTTTTACACCACAAAAAAGCTTTTTCAAGACATTTTGTGTCAAATTTAAAGGAGAAATAGTCATTCAAGAACAATTTTTTATGAATGCATCAACTTGATCAGCAATTTCCACTACTTGCTGTATATTTGAATCTCCATTTTAGACTCAATCGCCACAAGGGCATATACCCTTAAAGCTGGACACACATACCAGTCAATTGCACTCTCTCCCCTGTACCCCCTCCCCTCTCCCAGGGGTCAATTAATCTCTTTCTAACCACAGAAGTGTTTTATATCATGCACTTTCCTTTATTCAAATGATCAGTCTCCAATCGCTGCCATTTCTAAAAGTCAAATTGTTGTATATTTTGTTTCTTTTCAACAGGAAGTGGAAGACACAAAACACCGACTTGAAGATAGTGAGAATGCCAGACTTAATTTAGCAGAGAGATGTGGAACACTAGAGGCTAAGTTACAAGCATTGGAGAATGATACCAAAAAACAGATTGGGGTAAGTTTTCTTATGTTTGTCTTGAAGAACATTTCTCAATTAGTTTGTCATGGTCGTCTATATTATGTTAAATTGAAGGTAATAGGTACTTAGGAGTCATGAATATTCATAAGAGTCATGAATATTCATAGGAGTCATGAATATTCATAGGAGTCATGAATATTCATTGTTCAACTAATGCATAAACATTTCTGATTACTCCCTTGAGGCAATGTGACAAACAAAGATCCCCAAATTAAGGACATAATGTTTCTCTGAAATCGCACATATAAAACCTTAAAATGATTCTCCAGAGCCCAAAGTTGATGAAAATGTATCTATTTCCTGAAGTGATGTTTCATATTTTATCATTTTTTAATCCATTCATATTTTTATTCATTTATTCTGTTTGTTCTACTTTTTGTTTTGTTCTATCCTACACATCCATCATTATCCAATTACTATGTCATTCCCTATAACTACAACGTTCTGATGAATCCTAATATACCATAATTTCCATCTCCTGGAGAGTTCATTGCAGTAAACGGTTATCTGACATTTGGGATTTACGATCACATATCCTGTCATTATAGAAAAACGATAATTTCAGATAGTACGATATAGTTTGTCTGACTCTTAAAAAGATTAATGCTTGTCATGCGAAATCACACAGAGTTAATTGTACAGGCTGTTCTGTTTATACTTTGATAATATGGATGTGATCAGGTATCAAGTTTCTGATGTGATTCAACTTGTATTTTCAAGGATTTCAAAAAATACAATCCATGGCATATGGATGGCTTTGTTTGAAATATTGCTTTAGGTCATTAAATCTCCAAAATTATGGTTGATTGGGAACAAACAACTAGTCTAGAGGCTATCTATGGCTTTGATTCTCATTCCACATCAAGTGAAATGAATGTCATGTATAGAATATCTAGTTAAACCACATACAAAGTTTACAATTAACATAGCCTTCATTCTAGTCTAGAGGCTATCTATGGCTTTGATTCTCATTCCACATCTAGTGAAATGAATGTAATGTATAGAATATCTAGTTAAACCACATACAAAGTTTACAATCAACATAGCCTGCATTCAAGTCTAGAGGCTGTCCTTGGCTTTGATTCTCATTCCACATCTAGTGAAATGAATGTCATGTATAGAATATCTAGTTAAACCACATACAAAGTTTACAATTAACATAGCCTGCATTCTAGTCTAGAGGCTATCCATGGCATTGATTTTCATTCCACATCTAGTGAAATGAATGTCATGTATAGAATGTCTAGTTAAACCACATACAAAGTTTACAATCCATTACACATTGACAGGTGTTTGTCTTCATTCACACAGTTACTCATTAATATGCAATTAGTGCAACTTTGTTTGACTACAACCTTTATCGCTAGTTTGAAAGTAAGTCACTTTGGGATGCAATAATGTCATCAGTTTTAATATATGAATGCTCCAATTGGATTTATACAGCATTTGGTGGTAATTTAATGTTTAGAACTGTATGAGGTTCTAGATCCTTCCACTTCACTAGACATGGTATGAGAATCAAAGCCACGGATAGCCACTAGACTAGCAAAATATATGACGGAGTATCTATCTGTAGTTTTTGTTTGAACATATACAACTTGGCTTAGATGCACGGTGTAATGATGTAGATGTGTAATGTAACCAGTATTAGAAATATGAAGACATTTTGTAAAAAAATTGAACCCAAAGTGGTAGTGTTTTAAGAACCAATTTTATGGAGCTATTTGTAATATGAATGTATCCTGGTATGAAGACAATCTTTCTCAAGTTGCGTTTGTACGATTTCAGATGTGCTTGATATGATATGAATTGTTCAACATTTTTACATCCTTTAGGAGAAAACAGAGGCATTCGATGGATTGAAAGACAAACTAGCCAAGGAAATGGCTACCATGAAACAAGAAATGGAACATAGAAATAGACGTGTGTTGGCATTAGAAAGTGATATCGCTGAGAAGGAGATGGCAAACCGACAGCTTCAGGAAAAACTGATTGAAAACCAGGCAGAAGTCAGGGACGAAGTTCAAAACAGGGAAAGAACTGTGGAAGAAAAAGAACGGCTGTTAAAAGCAGCTCAGGCTGAAAAGGAAATGGCGTTGAATAATCTCAGGGACGAGCTACGGAGAGGAAAGGATAGAGATCTGATGGAGGTAAGGAATATGGTAATGAGTCATCATTGACCTTTGACCTTTACCCATGAATATTTTATGTAAAATACAAAAAATATGTTAACAAATCCTGAAGATTTGAACAGAGATGTATTATCACAGATGGAGTTAGTCTGTGAGATACCTCATGTCAGGGCACCTTCCTACATCCGCCCACCCTTCTCTAATAAGGGCAAAACAACCTGACATATCTAACAGTCTAAGTTGAAATATAAAAAATAGAGTGTCACCAGAATACTCTAACATTTCACATTTTACTGGTTTACATACTACCTATATATACCACAAGAGGGCACTGTTTCTATGGAAGGGCTGTTTTGACTTCACTATGATAACTCTGACATACTGCAGGTCTGGAAACTAAAGATATGGAAATACAATTTAATATTGATTTAGCTGAATTGTTCTTCTTGTTCTTTTTAGCTGCAAAACAAAATGGAGAAGGAAAGACGAGATGAAGTTGCCAACCAAGAAGATAGAATTGCAGAACAGATGGCAGAATTTCAACAAGTACTCTTGGTACGTATGATATAAATACTGTATGTCATATCTTGTCTTCAGTGGAAAGTTGACACTGGCAGACAGATTGACTGACTTGGATCAACGTATAATATTTTTTTTGCTTTGTCTGTGTTTTAAGTTTTCAACTCAAATAGCCGTTATTTTAGATATCAACAGTGATAATTGTTATCAAAAATGTCAAAATTAAGCTGTGCAAAAATTACATAAAAAATAGCCTCAAACTGCAGGCAATTTCAATAACTTCTGTCTCTCTAGTTTTACATACTTATTATGGCAAAATTGACAATTTCAGTCTTTTTCTCTAGCTTCTCAAACAAATTACAGCTATTTCTAATTTATGTCATTTTCATTCTAAATTCACGTTATTTTCAAAATTATGAATTTAACTCTTAAGTAGGATCAGAGTAATGCAAAAAATATAAAATATGGCCTTTGTGATGAAATAAATTAGACCACACATTGAATATGTATATCAAGTAATATTACTTTTAGTCACGCTATCAGAATTAAATCTAGTATAGCTGCCATAGCAGGCAGGATGGTCAGCCTGGCAAGCTTTCTCTCCACACAGCCTGTGAACACAGTAATTCAAATTTAGTATTTGTGGCCATGCCTCCTTATTTGTGTCTGTGGGGGAAAAATCTGCATAAAATTAGCATATTACATGATGATGTTTTGAGATTATTTGAACAAAAGCTACATTTCTGTCTAGCATCATTGAACTAGATCACAGCCAGATAACTTGACACAGACAATATAATATTGGCAATGTGTCATAATCAACATAATATATGCATCATGTGACTTATTCAACCAATCAGCTTTTATGCATGGTATCCATGAAAAATACTGAATTTGAATAACTGAGTTCACAGGCTGCATTGATAAAATGCTTGCCCGGTCTAACCACCCAGTCTTCTACAAAGTTTAAATTAAACCTTACAATTTCAAACACAGCTATCCCCACAAAACTGTTTGTCATGCAAAAAATCTCGACAGTATTTTGATGACTTTTTGTCAACTTTTGTAGACTAAAGAAGAGGAAGTTCAGATGATAAGAGACAGACTAAGACAACAAGAAGAAGCAACCAGAAATCTTGGTGAGAGAATGAGAGAAGAGGCTAAAGAACAGGTGAGAATGATGAATAACAGATAATGAAACCTTTCTTTTTGATTCTCCAATTTTTTTAAAGTAATTTGACATGCCCCTGCATTTTATGATTTTTTTCGCTAATAAACATTTTTTTAATTGTCTTGTTTTTAAAAAGGAATTTGACGTGTTTTTTGCATCATGCATCTAATCAAAATCTAACAATTAGAAATTCCCATAGCTAACATGTAAATTGGTGATCCAGAAACAAATACACATAGCAGCCGTGAATGCACTGAAAATGGTCAACAATATTGTCATTGCAGAAATGATCTTTAAGTAGTTTTTTTAAACACAATAAAGCATCAGTATAGAAATTAGCTGAATTGATTGATTGATAAAATGGAAATTTGAAGCATCCATGAGCCATAAAAGATTCTGTAGTTTGCACACAGTTGTGCATAGAAATATATATTTTGTATATATATCAAACAAAGAACAACTTCACTCTAAAGATTTGATGTCAACAAATCATTCATAAGGTATTTTTTCTCCATTAATTATTGTTATCTCTGTGATTCCTTCAAATTAAGATTCATTTCATCTACCCCTACTTGACATTCAACATTAACAGTCAACTAACACTAAGAGATGACAACACCAATTTTATCTCTCCCTAGAGTTCTGTTCCAATCTTATATTTATAACCAGAAAAGCACTACATACGTCATTCAATGTCTCCTTCCTACTCCCCTAACCCTCCCCTCCCTTTACTAATAAAAACTTGTACCGTTCCTCTCTGTTTACCTTTATATCATGCTCCCATCTTCAGTTTATTGACGGAGATACTCACACTGAGATCTTGGTAAGATGTTGTTGCTATGCCAACAACTTTTGATGTAACATTAAAATGGATGAGTTTAGATGTATTCTGCACTCTCTGGCAAAGCTTCTGTCAATGTGATTTTCCTATTTGCATGATGTCCATGAAATTTGTATTTTCTAAGTAAACTGAAACTTGAATATAGTGCTTAGTTTGTTCCTTCCAAAAGTATTACACCACCCACGTTATTTCTTAACAACAAAGCCCTTGATATTTACATAATGTAATTATATTTGAATCCACCTTGTCTGTAATCTGTTACTTCCATACCAATTTTACAAGTCTATATGCTGTAACTGAGTTAATTGTTGACCCAAAAATTTATGTTGAAACCATTATGATGGGAAATAATAGTCAATTTTAGTTGTGAAAGTGAAAAGTCTCTATAAACACAGGTTAGAAGCTCTGCCAAATCAAAACACTTAAAAGTTCGTTGTGGTTCTGTAGTGTAATTGTCACATGATTGTGTATAGTTGCCATATGATAGTCACATGGTCACAGTATGAACCAATTGTTAACAGGTGTCAGCAACCACTTATTTTCTTTTCTTTTTTTGTAACAATTTCATGATAAAATATTTCTTAGATATTGGTGTTTACTTTATTGATTAAATGCACATGAAAGAATTTTGTTCACCTTTTTTTTTTCTTTTTTAATAATTAACTTTGCAATATTTTAGATGTAACATTTTGAATCTGGGTTTTGCATTGGATGTACAATTTGTGTGTGTGTGTGTGTGTGTGTGTGTGTGTGTGTGTGTGTGTGATAATATGTGTTTTACAGAGAGCCTTTTGATAACTTAAAGCAATGTGGTTTAGGAATCACTAATGTAATTTTGATGCTAAAAACTAAAGTCTTTGGTGATTGATTTTGTACAATGTTGTCAAGGTAAAAAAAAATGGAAATTTTATCAAATTGATCAAACTTGACATGAAAACAATACCTGTACTACTTCAGTTGTCTATCATACAGATTTTGTAGTCTCAAGGGTTGAGAACAAAATAGAAAAATAATCGTTTATTAAAACAAAATTGTGACTAAAATAAAATGATCAAATTACTTAAGTTCACGTATCAGTAAAAATTTAAGAACAGAAGTGAATTTGGTGAAGTTGGTAGTTGACAGACAGAGTTCCATTATATATTGGGTGAAATTGAAATACATATACAGATTGAGTGGAATTGACTCCTAGTGATGAATTACCTGTTATAAACCTGGTAGAATTTACAGTTTTGTGTACATGAAAGATAATGTAGTGTGAACTTTCAAGCCCTGGAGAATAAAATACACTTCATTTAGACTTCATAGCATGTTCATCTAATAAACTTTATAGTATGTACTTATGCTGTAAGGTAAAGTTCATTCCTTCAAAAACATTATATATGAAACTTGAATTTTATTTTTATGAAATATTGGTTATAAAATATAAATTTCTTAAGATGCCAATTACCTTTTAGTTCTGTACTTTTCTTTGTGGCTCAGAAAAATTCAACTGAAATTCTACAACTATCTGCATTTCGTAGAAACTTGACTCGTAGAGACTTGTTGTCGTAGAAAAGATTTTCCCTGGAAGGTTCCATGATTGATTATTCCGAGTCGTAGAATGTCAAAGATAACATTGAAAGGAATTTCAAGAGGGCAAAAAGATAAGAAAACTAAACTGGATGTCTTTAAGGATTGATATATGTGCCCCCGTCCATTCTGATTTATTAGTATTAATCTGATGGCTGTTTTGTAGCGGCATAATGAAACTATGGACCAAGGCAAGGTTTTTAATTTTTAATGAGACTGATAGCCAGCAGGGTAATTACATTGCTTTATTACCTGGTAACCGTGGTAACATTTAACTAGTAGGTATGTGAGCATGTTGTCCAGAATAAAGAATGCACCAATTCATAAACCTCAATATGGACATTTTCAAATCACCTGTCATTAGTGATGTTAATCTTACGTCATGTAAGATCCATGGCAGAGTTTAATCAGTTAAGTTTTCTTTCAAATTGTAATTGGATGTTATTTGTTGGCAATATATTTCATGAATTTTAGTAATTATTTTTGCAGAGATGATTTGCGATTTTATAATGAAAGTAAATATAAATATATAAATGATCTTTATTTATCCTGGATAGCTCTTTAAATATATAAACACTTATCTCCCAAGAAGTCCACTGAGGGCCATCCCTCGTGGGTTCAGTGTTGGTATTAATACAAATAAAAAACCCTAATCCATTGTGTACTGCCCTCACAGGTAGAACACTCTCATTTAATTTCTTTTGTCTTTATAACCAGGTTGATGAATCAGGTTGCTTCCCATACATTTGTATCCGCAATATGTTGAAGTCAATTGTGAGAATTTAATACAGTTAATCATATAAAGACTGGATAGTTTGTATCATAAAATATGTTATGTGATAATTGAATGGCGCCCTCTGGTGATAAAATAGTGAAGTGAAAGTAGAGTTGCTGTATCATAAATTTTAAGAACTGAAGCTAGGAAATAAACTTCCTAGTCAAAGAATATGGGATATTATATGATTTTATATGTTTTGTTGTTTTCCTTACAGATAAAAAGTGCAATATCAACGGAAAGAGAAATATGGGAAAAGGAGATGGAAAGACATATCAGCAGGGAACAAGAAGCTTGGGAAGAGGAATCAGCAAAGAATATTGGAAAATTGAAGGAAGAAGTTGATCAAGAAAAACAGATGATATTGCAGTTACAGAATACCATCGCAACACTCAGAGAGGTAAGACACCCCTATCCCTACCAGTTATTAGTATGGTCTCTTTGTTTTAAAAGATGGGTATACCATTTTGGGGAGGAAATAGGGGAGTGCAGGATGTAAGAAATTTTAGAAACATGTCTTTCACTTTTCAGAGTCTGTGAAGTGAATTTTGCACATGTGTGCCATGTATATGTTTTCACTTGCCACATTTTTCAACAGATGAGAGTATTGAGAAATTTTGTCACATTTCATATTCAAACCAACCACTCTTCTTTCAACTTTTAGTCAAGTTTGTCTCATGATTTGAAGTATTCACATGTAATTTTTCTTTTGTTAGGAAATGGAAGCACATAGACAGGAAAACCGGGCATTACACCGAGAAAAAATTGATGCTGTAACCAAAGCTAGGGAAGCAGCTAGGAAAGAAAAACAGACAGAGTTGGACAAACTGAGAGAGAAACTTACTCAGGTAAATGTTGAATCTGTCAGTTTACCCACACTAATTGACTTGAGTTACTTTGCTCCGTCATCCATGAATAGAATATTGAAGAGCTGTTGATCAGAAGTGCGCCCTCATTGTCAGATTTGAACAAAGTATCCATTGGAGCAGCAGACCTAACCATTATAGGCTTCATAGTCAGTTTTACAAAAAAATTCTCTAAAAATGCTTTTATTTTGCAAACAAAAAACTTTCAAGTGACGTGTGCCCTCAATGCTGATTTTACAGGGAATATTTTAGCTATGAAGTAAAGTGCTCCTGAAAGTTAACTTGGAGCAAAATACCTTGGTTAAAAAGTGACCCAGTACAATTTTTAGTATATTTAATGTAACTACAGTACCAGTAATGGTTATTTATTCTTACCAGAAGATGTAAAGTTCAGTAGACATTGGTATGTACAGATAGACAGACAGACAGACAGACAGACACATGTACAGACATACACCCACACACAGACACATCCAGACATATACACAGACATATATATATACAGTCACATGCACGCACACACACACTCAAACACACACACAGGTTGTTAGTTGGTACACTGTCATCATATACTGACAAGCTAAAACATTCTAAATGTCATCAAACCAATGTGTACTCCACAAAGTCCACAGTGAGTAAAAAGCATTCTGATGTTTTGTAGTGCAGATATGCATACAGAGTGGAGGTCAATCTATTCTGTATTTATTTACCCTGACTGAATCAAGGACTTTTATATGCCCAAAATAATCAAAATATTGTATGCAAAAATTGTTCCATTCAGATTGTGTGTATCTCAGAATTTTCATTATTGCGTTTTGAGAATTGGAAATTTACAGAAATTTTTTATTGATAATCATAATCCACATTTATGAACAACTAATTTCATTATGTTGCAATGCTGAAAAAAAAGAAAAAAAATACTTCAAGTCATGGC
This sequence comes from Glandiceps talaboti, assembly GCF_964340395.1. Lineage (NCBI taxonomy): Eukaryota > Metazoa > Hemichordata > Enteropneusta > Spengelidae > Glandiceps > Glandiceps talaboti. Next base: position 5,913,938 of record NC_135566.1, read on the forward strand.
AAATAGATTTCATATAAGCTTTTATATTTATTGTTGTTCGGTATGTATTACAGTTCTGAAGTTCATATATGTCCAATATCCAATTCTCTAAAACTGTAGTTTTGAAAATAATGTATTTCACTCACTGCTCAGGTTCCAAAAACATTTCGTCAAAAGGTGTACCATATTGCTATGGGTAACAAACAAATAACATAGTCAAGATGGCAAAACTGCAATTAACATATTTCCTTGGAGAGGCTCATTGGTTTTATTTCTAAATAAAAAATTTAAGTTTAGTCTACAACATTGATGCCTGAGGCACGCCTTTTCTTGAAAAACATCGTTTTACAATAACTATTGACTAACCCTTCTAAAGGGTTTTAATTTCATGGACCCACTTACTTTTCACTGTCTGTACATAGATCCTTTTCTAGTCATAGTTTAGAGGGTTATTGTTCAGGATTGGACGACTTCTGCCATATTTAGATACGGGTATAGGCTTATGATTAATAGGGTCATGATTGTAAAATATACAAAGGAATGAAGTAAAGGAGTGTAGTTGGACAAGAGCCAAAAGTCAACAAGTTGTGGACGTTGACAGCCATCAGATGTGTGTTTCTACGATGTTGTCATCATTGCCGTAGTCCCTTTAAAAATGTCCACCATCTGTGCCTACCTAAATATGGAGCAGTAGATTTAATCAACAGGAAATTATTCATTCAACGAGGTTTGGTATAGTTAGATAACTTTTGACCACCTGTGGAGGTAGTATAATAACGTATGATGTATTAGTGTAATGACATAGATACTGGTACGTGAGTCTGATAGCGAACTATCTACATGATTGGGTACCGTGCACAGTATTCACGGCAGAGATCGCCACACTCTGTCCGCTGGAGTTACCCACTCGCGTACTCACCCGAGAGTTCATCGGAATCGGAAGATTACGATTACGATGATCGTAGTCAACTGGATCAAGTCTGTTCACTGGCAAACTTGTTGGCTTCCAGTCAGGATATCCTGAAATCAGCTACCATGAGGTTGGAAGATTTGCCATGTAGGGCACCCAAGGTATAGACGATATAGATCTATTGTGTATTGTTTAGCTGTAGATAGTGGCTTACCTTGTCATGGTTCAATGAGTATTGACATTATTTGATTGTAGCATGGATGATGTTTAACCTACAGTAGATAAGCATTTACCAGACTTATACCAACATTTACACACTGTTGACTTTTTTTGTTCATGTCAACCTCGCAGCTATTTTGAGAAATCCGACTGAGTTCTTCCGATTTTTTGTTTGATAAGGATACATCACACCCACTCTGACATTAATAAAAAAAACGTCATCAATTTTTTGAAAATATTTTACAAATCTTCAGTTTCCTTTCCAATATCCTGTAGGCTTAATAATAGTCCACTGTACTTTATACAAATATTTACACATAATGTTTTCTCAATATCAGTCTCAAAAAAACTTGATAAATGATAGATTTTGTTATGCCAAGAACTTTGTTCCAACTTGTCTTGATAAGAATGTGGCATACTCATACATTTCAAAATTTATCTTTTCTGAAGTCAACCTTGGAAGTATTTCATGAATACTGCTGATTTATTTATTTATTTTTTCCATGCTGTTATCACATGTAGACCTAGCGATCAGTTTCTATTAAGAATCTCCAGTTTCAAACCAAAATAGCACTGTCATTGAAGTACACGATTTGATAAAATTTCATATTCAGCTATATACCAACACAATATGGTTGTTGTGTTATATTTATCATTAATTTGCATATAAAAAGATAACGATATATCTGGTTTATTATAAAAATAATACTTGATTGTTTTCAGAACAATACATTGTTAGTTGTTGTAGTGTAACATATTGCTGTTATTATCAATTCCCATAATGATGGAGTAGTTTCAGTGTCATCACACTTTAATACAGTACAGCTCTTTTTTTTTCAGTGATAAAGAATTGAAATTTTATATAACCTAATTAGTATTTAGAAAAATGGTGCTGGAATATGTACGTCAAGTAAATTATAGTATTTGGATGTAATATCAAAAAAATTTGAATAATTACCAGACCAGACAACTCACCTCAAATTAAAAAAAAATATCATGAATACATTTGTTGATGAATTTTATTGGCTAAAAAAAGCACAATGAAGTCAGTTATAAATTAATATTCTGTCAATCAAAATATTTAATGAAATATTTTATATTTAATTACTTTCAGAGATTTCATCAAAATTTAATTTCCTTTTTTCTTAATTAAAAACTTGAAGAATAGAACATCACCATTAGGTGGACAAATGTGAATGTTATTGTCACCGAGAAAATTGGAGAATTAATCTGAAGTCTATTAGTATCTGTGCCATCAAAGTTTATTTTCCAAAAGGATGTTTTTTTCATCTTTGAGTGTAAAGTTAAATATTATGGTCTGAAAATTGTTGGTGGAAAATAAGATTCAGAACAAATGTTACCCTCACCCAGTCCCCTTTATACTGATTGATCTATACCAGTAGTAATAAGCAAACAATTAATACCGGTAAATGTGTTTCATGTTGTTTTTCAGCTGAAAATTGGCCTTTAGGTGTAAAAATTTGAATCTTCGATGTTGCAGTGTATTTGCAAAATATTTAGAATTCTTGGAAATCTGCTAAAGCTGCATACACCGTCATGTTTTCTGTCAAATTATAATTTGTGTAAGCCCAGTAAAATTTCTGAGTAATTCAGATAGATTTTTACAAACTTGATTATGATGAACAAAACAGTTTTACCCCTCAGCGACCCATCAGCTTTCAATAAAAATAGGAACTGAAGACAAAAAAAAGGACTTGAAGATTCATAACCAGTAGAAATAGTACATGTTTTATGATTGATTACTCAAATCTATGAATTTTTTTTCAAAAGTTTCAAATTTTTAATACCCTGTCTTGGATTTCTTCTGCTAGCCACAGCATCTGAAAAATGTTGTAGTCTGCAACTTTAGGATTTTGACCTCAACTTTTATGGCAGCCTACTTTAGTTGCAGAACAATGCATACTATGGTATGCTACTTATCATGCTAACAAGTTGATGTGGTCAAAAACACAAAAGATCAAACTCCTAAAAAAAAATATCGAATGAGCTAAATAGCTAAAAATACATTAAATTGTTTTCATTGATTTTAAAAATAATGATGCTGGTAATTACAACATCTACTGATAATATTTGTTATACTGCTTCATAAATCTACGTCAGAAAAATAGAGAAATCCAAGATTTTTTTCAAATTTTTTGTTTGAAGTAGTTGATATTCATGTAATGTTTGTCAACCCCTTCTATTCGTAGTACTGTTTTAGCTGTTGATCAGTTTATGCCTAACATAAATGACATAACAGCAACGTCCTGACACAAAGTGAGATATCGTGTATGAACAAACAAAGTGATAGCATCATTGCAGTTTTGTCATACAAAGTGATGATGTCATCAAAATGTGGCCACATAAAGTCATCTCATTATGGCAGCGCAAATTGATATCACAATATTGCCACATAAACTGATGATATCATCATATCATGGCAGCCCAAACTGGTGATGTCATGGCAATATGGCCACACAAACTGATAATGTCATCACATCATGGCAGCCCAAACTGATGATATCATTGCATTATAGAATATCACGCATAACCCAATATTATTGCACACAACTGGTTTTCTGTTGCACAGCAGTGCTGTGTACTGATAATGCCTTACACATTCAATAAAGACATATGTATCAAAAATCATGCTGACAGTTTCATCCGATACAGTGAAATCTTTTTTCAAAAAAAATTTCTTTAGACAGAAGTTTGAAATGTGCTAGTTATTCTACAAGATTTACTGACTGCATGTCTCAAAGATTTATATCTCCTCAAATGTAGGTGTATTGTTGTACTAATAAATTGACAGATAGATATCAATAGATTATCATTGTGTGCCTAAGAACAGTACACTGGAAGTGTGGCAGGCTTTGTAGCTAGGTCATACATCCACCAACCAAGGCATTTCTTATCATGTAACATGTACATTCTTAGACTACCATGGAACCAATGGATAAACCTCCACTCCACTCCACTTCTCTGCCATGACTGTTTACAGTGGGCGTCATGACAACCAGCTGACACTATCTTATACGAGAATAAATATGTTTGTGAATAGGCACAGATAAACAAGATTATTTTAGGTTTCTATGACTGAAATTTTATCACTGAATTTTGTACTCAGAGTTTACATACACCACTTAAATGTTATTGAAGTAATTAAATTTATAGCATTCCTGACACATTTTGTGAAAGTTTTCTTCATGTTGTTTGTATTTAATAGGTTAAACTCAGGTGTTCTAGGTCAAAGGTCAACACTTTTGTAGGCTACTGTAAGACAGGTCATCAAATTTGATTCTTAATCTTAATGTTTCAAAAGAAATTTTGAACGGTAGAATTCTACAAAACTTTATTTTTATGCAAATGGGCAAGATGTCACTTTGAGATTCTACTGGCAGTAAAAGATTCTTATGGTGGAGTGTACCAAATGTTGGAGTTCTAGCTTCCATCAGAGACCATTCCTTACTATGTATCCTAGAATCTAGATGTATAGAGATTTGTGTTCTCATCATTCCCCTACCATGCCTGGTATTTTACTAGCAACCATTTACTTTAATGAAACTCCAACCAGAAATCAGGTGAACATTCTTATTTAGTTTAAAATTGTTGAAGTGCATCACATGATTAGAACCAACTCAGAGGTTCAAGCTGTACAGTGTTTACATAGTTACCATATCCAATCATCGCTGCAGGGTCTAGTCTAATATAAGGTTTGAAAAAACCGTGGCTAGTGAATTGCTAGGTGAGTAGGGGACTAGCAGGAACTAAAATACCCACATGACAGGATTCTAGGCAACCTACTATGTGATGACTTGAATACATCGCACCATAAAAGTCAACATTTATCATTTTGACCAACGACAACAAAAATGTTTGTTTGTTTTTTTCACACTGTCTTAGATAGTATTTAGGATAAAAAAAATAACTACTCAGTAGAGAAGATACTATGCTGTAATCATAATATGTAAGGTTCGGTTTGTTTACTAGCTCCAGAGAATGGGGCTATTGCCTAAAACTTGAAACACCATACTATATAAGGTCTTGTTAGAGGGACTAGACTTCTTTCATTAAAACTGCCTCTTTTAAGACTATTTCAGTACCTACATTTCACAGACATAATATCAAGCCAGGTACATTTTAGTGTCATCTGTCATGGTCTGTTTACTTTTTATGAATAAAGTCATTTTATGGGAATTGTTCTGTCAGCTATAGTCTGAATAGTGTACATGTTATGTCAGAGACCCAGACCCATGTTTTGTGTGTGAACTTTTTGGAAATTTGCCAAATGTTGAGTTAAATCTGTACTGTGGTGATATATATTGACTGTGTAAGTAGTCTTGTTAGGGGTAGTAAGTTTGGTTAAGATTCTTACTCACATTATGCATTGATGCACCATCAAAATGATATTATATTGTATGAAATACTAATTGGTATTGAATTTGTCAATATGATTGTCATTAGGGTTGTAAAATCTATGAAAATTGTCTTTTTAAATCAGTGCACATTTGAAACCAAAAATTGTTGCTACATGTGCGCAGACATTAAAAATAAAAAATCTTCATGAATTGATTTTACAGTGGTTCAAATGTAGGGGTGGACATGACATCAAATATTCAGTGTGGGCACATGTTGAATCAAGAATTGCATCATTTCTTGAACTATTTCATCAATAATTTTGTTATGTATAAATATTCTTTGTCTATTATGATTTTGTAATTTCTGTGTGGAGGTTTTGGGAAGCCAAGATATGTATTATAAAAGGAATGCTCTGATTGGTCAAAGGAAACTGAAAGTTAACCACATTTCATCATAAGCCAATCAGGAGTTTCCTATCAGTGGTGCCACACTGCTTTTGATTCTGTGTTGCCTATTTGTCTTCAACAATGTGAACCTGAAAATAGCTTTAAAATCGTTGACATTGGTGACCTTTGACCTATTTTTCACCTATTTCCATGACTACCAGCAATATTTATCCTTCAGTAATAATAATTCTAGATTGATTCTGAATTTAATTCTCAGGAAAAATTCAAAGATGTTGACAAGTTACGACAAAAACTACGTGATCAAGATGACGAGTTGATGCAGCTAAGAACAGACACTAGATGCCATAGTCAGAAAGAAAAAGAGATTTCTCTACAAGTGGAAAGACATGAAAGAAGCCTCATTTCAGAAATCAATGACGAATGCAAGAAAACAGCTTCAGCAATCGGAACATCACCAAGAAAAGTGATAGCCACTAGGTAGGAACAAAAATTGTAATTTCTAAACTCAAAACATAGCTAATATAACTGAAGTCAAAAAAGGAGCCGATTTCTGGAAAATGACAATTTTTCTCACAGTTGTAGTCAACTAAGCCAATATTCTTCATTCCTGCAGTACTTCTGTAAATAGAAAATTCACTTCAATTACAAATTTGCACCCCCCCAAAAAAAAACAAAAAAAACCCAAAAAAACCCACCCAAACAAACCAAAAAACAAACAAACACCAAACTATAAACCACAAAATCTTTGTGATCCACAGTAGTAAAGCAGATCGCTCTCCGTCCGTCAATGGTTCCCCAACCAGAAGTCCCAAACCAGTTCGTAGTGGATTAAGACCACAGGTTGGAGAAGCCCTTGGCAACCTAAAGAGTGTTAATGAAGAATTACGACAACATCTCCAGAGAATGAAAGGCGATCTTGAAAAAGAAAAGAAGAATACATCAAAAAGCCGAAAGGAAAAGGTTAGTGAAGTCATCGTAAAATGGAAACACAACAGAATATTTTGTTTGCATAACATTGCTGTAGAACACATCAGAATGGGAAATTTGCTAGTATTTGAATTAATTGCTAAAAGCTTAAAAGCCATTTAATTTATCAGCCATGCATATTTTATTGCCGACTCTTCGATAGATAAATTTTGACTTCATCTTTTGTTATTTCATGAATTTAATGTGTGGATTTAATTCTCTTGTTTGCTGTGCATGACATTATAGTTTTCTCTAAAACTTCATTAAAGTGTGTGCTACCAGTTCAGCTCAGCTTCATGACAACCTAGCCTTATAAAATAATTTTACCTTCTGAAGGTCAGAGGTCAAAGTACGAACTATATGCAGTTTTCCATTTTAAATAGTGCCAAGTACGAACCATACACATTTCCATTTTAAATAGTGTTACCTTCCAAATGGTCACAGGTCAAAATACAAACTATATGCAGTTTTCCATTTTAAATAGTGCCAAGTACGAACCATACACATTTCCATTTTAAATAGTGTTACCTTCCAAATGGTCACAGGTCAAAATACAAACTATATGCAGTTTTCCATTTTTAAATAGTGCTAAGTACGAACTCTATACACTTCCATTTTAGATAGTGTTACCTTCCAAAGGTCATAGGTCAAAGTACGACCTATACAAACTTTTCCATTTTTCAAAACAGAGGACTAAGGAAATGAAAAAAGAAAAAAATAGCATGTAGCTCTTTTCTGTGAATTTAATTTAGCATTAAAAAAAATGACAGCCAAGATATGGACAAGTACAAGATATTTGAAATTTGTGACATTTTTTGCAAATGTCAGAATTATCAAAAATGATCCCTGACAACTTTATTGAATAGTGTGTAAATAACTATTTGCAATCCGTAATAAGCTGTGTGATGTAATTTAAATTTAATGTAAATTTCATTCTGTAATCTATAATTTCCTTTTAATTCATCGTTAATATTATCTTTATATTTAAATCTGCAATAATCAGTAACCATTTCGTCCCCCCAATCACTGTAATCAGCACTGCTTGAAGCATTTGTCGTCATCCGCTGTTTGTTTGGAATAAATTCGGTCATTAAAGGGATACCGTCCACAAGTTTGTGTTTTTCTCGCAGTTGTTTTATTTTGATCTGAAAGCAATCCATAATATTCTACTTGCTACAATATGTATTATGTTATTGCAAGCAGCCAAAACAACTCTCACATTTTGACAAAATATGTAAATGAGTTTGTGATGTAATATTTTTGCTCTGAAAAATGATGTCATCCTTAAAGACAATGAGAGTTTCTGACAGTATGCAATAACAATAAACATACAATTGTAAGTAGAATATATATGTTGCTTTCATGCAAAATGAAATGAACCAAGAAAAAAACATAAAGTTGTAGAGTACATCCCGTCGGTTAAAGGATCATTATCAGATCGTCGTTTATCGTCTCACCTTGGTTTTCACGTTCATTTCATCGTAGGAGGCCGACTTGAAGCGGCAGAGAGTACAACTGGAAAGGTCAAAGGCTGCACAAATGGAAGCCTTGAGAGATAGACTTGTTACAGTGAGCATTTCCCTAATTTCCTAATTAACATAACACTTGACACTTTTATAATATGGTTTAATTTCTCATATGTCTTGTTTATTTCCTTGTCATGGTATTTATTGACGTTGGTGGTGGTTAATAACCAGACCAAAACAAAGATTGTGACAATGAAGTCGCAGTAAAATAGACATTTTCTTGCATAATGCTAAAAGAAGAGAAAATTCAATTTTCCTTGTGCAATGCTCACTTCTTTATCTCCCCTTTTTGCTAAAAAAAAGGATTTTCTCGTAGTTTATCTCTCTGTACTTTATCACCAAATTTACTTTGGAAAATTATTTCTTGCAGACCGATGTGACAAAAGTAGTCTCAAATTTGGGAAGTTCATTTCTTTCAGACTTCAACCAAGAATGACAAATTATGTCTATACTAATGTACAGTAAAAATGTAAATTCTCACATAAAAGTACAAAAGAAAAGAAAATTGAATTATTTTTTCAATTTTAGCACAAGAGAAGAAAATGTCTGTTTCTTGCAATTGTCCTTCAGGTTATCCCTTTGTGATAGTAACAGCAAATATTTACCCGAGCACAGTTCCCCCCAGCATATCACACAGTTGACTTTAAAGACAATGTCCTTTTTACAATTGCACAACACTGCACGCATATAATTTTCCTTCCCTCATTAAAAAAAAGATTTTGTGATTGTGTTGGATGGGGTACAGGGATGGGGGTTCAGGTAGGTGGAGGGAGGTTCAGGTATCCCCAGGGATGAGATAGGTGGGGTTTCAACAATGTTACTCTTGTCTTCTGTCCTCTACTTCCCCCCTTGTACTTTATAGCTATTGGTTTTCAAAGAAACAATGATTCCATAGGGAGGAACATGTAAAGGGATGTGTGTGGGTGTTTGTGGATGATTGGTGGTGTCTGTGTGTATATATATAAATGTGTATGTGTGTGTCTCTGTCTCTGTCTGTGTGGCTGTGGCTGTGTATGTCTGTGTGTCTCTGCATATGCATAATGTAGTCTAGTTCGTATAAGACGCATCACGATTACTACCATCATCGTGAGTAGAGATGATGTAGTAATCAATGCATCGTACAGGAACTAGACTAGCAAGCATGTGCATATATATATGTTTTAGATAGTACAGCGATGGGGCTGAGATTGGTTGAAAAGGTTTAAATTTACACGACTGTGTGATTCAATATCTACAAACATCACAGGAATTGACCTTGAAGGAAAGAATTTCTAAAAAAAGTGTTACTTGTTAAAGTGAGCATGCAAACACAACATACACAGAGTATGTATGGTCACAGGTGATGATGGAGATTGGTATGAGAAAATAACTGAAAATAACCAAAATAATATTTGAATAATGAATTAAAGTGATGACTTGATTCTTGGTAGTTTACCCTACATACTGGACAGAGACAAAGACATGGAATAATGTTGAATACCTACAATGCTTGGTAATGACCTTGCATATGTAGTCAGATTACACAATATATTGATATCCAATTTAAGAAACCTTTCAAAAATTCACAACTCATGGAACCTAACAGTTTTAAACACCATACTAGACTCCAAACAGACATTTCCTCACACAAATCTCCAAGATATGATACTCTGCAATTTGTGTTAATGACGACAAGGGCACCAAGAAAAGTCAAGTAACCAGGAAAATGCCACGGATGAATGCAAAATAAGGAGCTGAAAATAGTAAGTTGTGGATTGTATCCCGTCTATTAAACAAAGATTGTCAATAACAGAGGGTGTATTGATTATATAGGAACATCTTGAAGAACTGAACAAACTTCAGAAAGCTGTCAGTAAGGATGACTCCACTCTGCACAGAGAGCTAAGAAACAAAGATGAAGAACTGAAAGAAATTACCAAAAACATGAATGTTTGGAAAGAAGAAACCGCCCAAAAAATGGCCAGGAAATTTGAGGAAGAGCTTAATAGAGAAATTGATAGGTAAATATATGTGATTTGTCCTCAGTGTGGTTTTTTGAAGAGTTGGTGGAAATTAGAAAGAAGTATTTTGAAAAAATAAAGATGTTGTGTCAGATATATTCGGTGTTTATATGATAATGTCTGTTTCATGTATATAGTGCTTTCTCACTCTCTAGAGGTTCAAAGCACTTTACAATTATTACCCTTGGCATGGACCTATAGCAACACAACAGCCCTATATATTTTAACTCCTTGGAGAGCATACAGTCCATTGTAGCCTTTATAAGCACATAGGATTAAAGCATTGACAGTGCAAACTCCTACCAGGTCCCCAATTATACAGCTTGGTTGACTGAGGCACAATCATGGTTCAAATTTTGCCCAAGTGCTTCAGCCATTCAGAAACAAATGACAGTGATGCATCGATGAGGCTCAAACCAGCATATTCCAAGCCGGCCATTCTAACCCTTTGATTATAATGATTCCATTAGTTTATATCTGTGTTTAGCCAAATGTCTGTGAGTCTGACTGATTCTTTGTGTTATTTTACAGGCGTATGAAGGACCAATCAAGAAAACTGGAAATAACATACAAAAGTCAGTTGTCAGATCAACAAAGGCAAATGGAAAGGCTAGAGAGGGAACTAAGGAGAGTTGCAGCAGTAAGTCATTTTTCATAACTGATCACAAATCATCACTACAACAGCACTAGTGAAGAAATACTTTTTCAACATCTTTCCTTTCCCAGATCACTCATATATGTCAAGTTATTCCTCATATCTCATATCTATTCGTGATTTTCTAGGATAAAAGTTCCAGTCTTGACACATCTCAAAACAGTGACACCAGTACCATTAGATTACTACGGCACCTTCAAGAAAGAGTTAAACATCTCAGAGAGGAAAACATGGCACTGCGTCGTCAAGGTAGCGGAGTGAGTGGACAAAGTGACACCGGAACTCTTGAAGAAAGAACTCCAGTAACCTCGTCAGGCTTAGAATATGTAAGATAATCTAATCAAATCTTCACATGTACTCAACTATTTATAGCTCATAGTTACATAACTACAAAACATTATGGCATGTCACCCACCCACACTCCCCCCTCCATCGTGCCAAAATTTCAGCACCAGACCACCCCCACCCCCCCGCCATGCCAAAATTTAATTATACAGATTTTTTTTTATTTTCTTATTTATGAATTAAATTTTGCCTCTTAATGGAGTTTTATTTTTTACCCATCAATAATGACTGCCAACTCCAAATAAGACATCACTTAAAATGGTCTACATTTTTTTTTTAAATTTGTTTTAAATATTGTTTTAACAAGAGTGGAAGCTGTCTAATATTTCCGAAGGGTTTACTCAAAAAATTGTTGATGTTGATAACACAAATTTGATTTTTTACATTGTTGTTGATTTATGTAAACAAAAATGAAGACCTGAATTTGTACAAAGGTTTTTCTCAAAGAATGGTAAATGTTGATAAATATATTGGATGTTCTATAAATGTTGTTGATAAAGTGTTCTTGGTGACGTTCATGTCATTATTGTGTCATCCTGCATTACAGCTGATAACTGGGTATTACCAAACAAACTAACAATCGTCCTTGACATGTGGATTATCTATCAATGGTGTCATAACCAATCCTTTCCTCCAGTAATGGACTAAATATATGTCATAATAATCTAACAACATTCTTTCACTTTCCACAGTTGTGACTAAGGAGATAAATTGGCATTGTTCATAACTTACATGTTCATCTTTTGTTTCACCTTTCTCCTGTCCAAGTTTACTTTTAACATCAATCCTTACCTTAACTGAATCTCTACTCAAAATTATCATATTCTAGAACTTCTGTGTGATGTTGAGGTCCATGAATATTCATATCTTTTGAACAGAAACATCAAATTGACCTTTGCACTCACTTTCTCATTTGTTTTCTTCGTTCTGATTGGCTATATGAGATTGAGGCTTTTGAATATTCAAAAAAAAATTGCCTGATTTGTGAAATGAAATTGAGGAGTGCCAGCAAACAATTGATAAAATAAAATCGGATCACCTAAACACACACAATTTTTGTGAAAAGTTATGTCCAAATTTTTCAGAAATAGTATTGAAATAAGTTTAGTGTATGGGTAGAAAGAAGAAACTTTACAAACGTGAAGGAAAAAAATGAAAACAGAAAACAGAAGTTAAAATGTATTTTAAAGAGAGCTTGTAGGCAGAATAGATATCAGAGCAAAAAGTAGTTACCTACCAACTACTCATATTTTGATGTTTAGAGTGAAGACGGCAGGAGCTCATCACATGCTCCTAAGTTGGAGAGTAGAGTTAGAAAGCTAGAAAGACAACTGAGAGATGCTGAACTACAGTCTAGGGAAAATGGATCCCTACTCAGCACCAAAATGACAGAAATTGCCAAACTACAGAATGCACTAACTCATCAAACCAAGGTAACAATACCCAGTAGAAGTACTTCATAGTTGTTTATAGTGTAGTACTATTTGTAGTCAGAATAAAAATATTTCGTAGTTGCCAGAAATGACTTTTTACACTTTCTGATAATATTGTCATAACTTACTTCATCCCATCCTAAGCATTCAAAAACAATGTCTAAAATGTAATCCTGGAAACCCTATATTTAGTAAAAGTAAAGCCTAATACTCATCTCTGAATAGACCTGTGGTGTAAACAGCACCCTCTGGTGGTGAAGGGAGAAATGTCATGTTTGCTGCTTGCAGTATTTGTCAAAATTTCACTTTCAACCTCAAATTGCCCCCCCCCCCCCTCCCATCAAAAAAAAAAGTTTGACACCAATATTTAAATTGTGCATAAATCTGTTTATTTCAATTTCTTTTATCCACCACCAGAGGTTGCTCTGTATTGAGAAATTGTAGTCTGACAAACTTGTTCCTTCACCTGTGTCTCTCTATCAACATTTGTCCGTCTGTGCTTTGTTTTCTCCACACAATCTTGCAGCTCAGAATTTTTTCTAATTTGTCTACTCTAAATCAACTAAATCTTTCTGACAGAAATTTATGTATTTCTGTATACCAAAAATTGGGATTAAAATTCTTCATTAAGTTGTTGATGTCAAAAATATGTTTGTTTAAAATTTATTTTCTAATGTGTTTTTTTGGTTCAACAGGAACTAATGAAACTGGAGCGAGCATATGCAAAAGTTCAGTCTGAGTTAGCGACATCATCTATGCGGTAGCAGTGTAAACAGAGAACAAGTCAAATGAAACAAGACCATGGCAGTATTACAGGGAATATTATCATGTTTGTCTTAGTGTAAGCCTATCGTGTTTTACAAACCCCCCCCCCCCCCCTTATCCTCGCGCAACCCTCTCATTGCGCCTCATTTCAGGGTAGTATGATAAGCAGTATTGAAATACAAATAAGCAAATTTATATCATGAAGTTACTGCTGATGTCCAAATATGGGTTGCTGATGTCCAAATATGGGTTTACACTTGGACAACATTGTTAATCATCAAACCCGTTGTATTATTCACACAGTTACTTACTGTCTAGTATCCGATATCATCATCATTAACACCAACAATGCAGTTTCCAAAAAGTTACTATTCATCAACCAGTATTTCTACAAGATTGTAGACAAAAGTTGTGCCAAGAGATTGAATTCAAAGCATAAATCTCACAACAGCGGATCATTCCAGTAAAGAGCGCCCTCAACTGCAGTTCTTACATGAGGTTATTTCTTTTGTTTTTCTTACTCCTACAAAATGACCAAACTATGATTTTATGATGCTACAAACACTTTATAAGACAAAGCTTGTAATTGGTCAAATGTATGCCAATGACATTGTGTGTTACATACTATGTTATGTATTGGTCACTAGTGGGCTCTGGATCATGTAATTGTCAATTGAGGGCACTGTTTACTGAAAAGAGATAAGTTCACTAACCTTGTATTTGACAATGTGTAAAAAACAAAAAAATAAAATATACAAACATATGTATTGAAAATTCATAACTTTGACTTTGAACAACACAGGTCAATTTTAACTAGTGTATAGTTTGTAATGCAAAACAAAAGTTGACCGTTTTACATTCATTTGTATTTTGTGTTCAAGTATTATTTTCAAAGGTTAAAAGTCGTGTTGTTTTTACACTGAATAAGTCTTTCAACTTTTACATCATTGCAGCAACATTTCAAAAAGGCATTTTCACACACACACAACCCTTTTTTTTTTTACAAGTAATTGTTTGTGATGTTTAACATTCCCATAGTAGAATCTCATCTGTCCACACTTTTCTGCATAGATGTGTAAGCACATCAAAGTTATGTAAGTTGTGGTGGTGTATCCACCTTTGTTTTTTTTTAGTTATTATGCGGCATAAAGCGTTTTGAAGTTTTTAAGTTAAACTGGTCTGTGAAGACCGCTGTGTTCTCTGTCTCAGGGGAGTTGATCGACAGTTGTTTCTGTTTTTATGTTGTTTTTAATGTTTTCAAGTAAAAAGTGATAAGTATATAAGCATGTCAACATTTTGACAGCTAAAGGGTATAAGTATAACATATAAGCATGTTTATTTAATATATACTCTATCTGGAATATCTGGTGGTGGGTATATATATAGTGCCATCTATGTCAAACACAGTAATTCTTTTGTTTTTATGAAACTCCCATCTGATTGGTTGATAAGTGAATCACATTATTACATTTTTTAAAAATCTATGCATGAAGGTGGTGAAGTAAAATTGATGAAAGTTACATAAAAAGTGCCTTGGTCCTCATATGTTTCTAATGAAATGCAAATTACGGTGTAACTATAGCAATATGTAAATCTATACTCTAAATCTGAAGGAATGGTTTTGGGTGAAATTTTGAAGACTTGTTGAGCAAGGTTTTTATCAAAAAGTTGTATCAAATGAACTGACGAAGAAAAAAGGAACCATTGATGTAAACTTGAATTTGAGAAAGATCTTGAGTGTGATTTCTGAATGATATGATATTTGAAATGATATAAAAACCCGACAACAATCAATTGAAAGTTGATATGTACAGGAACATAGAAGTTAAGTAGATGGTAAAAACGAAAGTATTTGTTTTGTCGTAGTTTTGTTGTTAGAGGGCGTAATTCAATATTACATGTACTTGCACATTCTATGTAATACAGTGACTTGAATGGCGTGGTATCAACATTATTTGCTACTCTGTACCATTCTGTATCTGTACTTACACAAATCAAAAACTTTTTTTTTTTTGCATTTATGACAATATTTTTCATCTTTTGTGATTTCATGTATTTTGTGTGAATATACATATATATATATTTTAATCAGGAGTTGGTGATGGTAAAAATTCTTGATTACTTCTCCAAGTACTACTTCAATTTTGTACCAAATAGTCCTTTAACTAATTGTATGATCCTACAGTAATGTAAAATTGTAAAATTATAATTATAAAAACTATTGTATATTTTTATCCTTAAATTCAATCTGAAATCAGACCTTGATAAGAGTGGGGTTTTTTTTCTCTTTTTGATATGAACTCATATTTGACCAAAGAATTGTACAAATTGTAAACTGCATTTGTATATGATCACCAATTGTGTCTTTCAGGAAAAGACCTCCAGATTTTGTAGCCTTGAACTTTGAAGTCTGTAGAATCATTATATTATATATATGTGAATTGTAGAAATAAACTAATGCAACAAATGATAATGAGTGAATTAGCCTGCCTCATTTATTTTATTGTGTTCATGTTTCCTTGTATGTGCCTTGGAAATTAAGTTTTGCTGTTACTTCATCAACCCATTCTCAGTAAATTACCATTAAAAATTCAGAGGTCATTATGCAAATTTTTCATGTGAAAGGTCAAAATGATCTCAAAATGAACTCATTTGAAAATCCAAATGACCACCAAATACTGAGTTTAACTCTGGGGAAAACAAGCAGGTGACACCCCCCCCCCAACAAAACAAAACAAAACAAGCTAGTGACCCCCCCCAACAAAACAAAACAAGCTAATGACCCCCCCCCCCCCCCCCCCCCCCCCCCCATTTCATTATTTTTCAAAAGGATCAGGAGGAAACTTTCATATGGCAAAGTTTTGAGAAATTTAAATGACTTCAGTTTTCTGGCAACATTGATTGAGACGACTATTTGAAGTTTTAAATGCTATGTACAATTACAAGTACCCCTGACATGTACCTATAATGGTACAACCTTTAATACTCCATCTCTCCAAGTAGTATACAACTCAGATTGTTACTCTCGGTTACCCAGCCTCTCGCCGCTGGGGGCTCTGCCTACGAGAAGAGCCCCCAGCGGTGAGAGTGCGGGTAACCGAGACTATCTAAAATGTGTACACGCCAACCACCTGTTTTGTCCACGCTGATTGACACATCAATTGATGTAGTCAATATAACAGTTTAAATACTATGTGGTTCACGATATGTATGTATCAAACTATGAAGCTCTCAATGTCTATTTCTTTGATTTGCCAAATTTCAGAATATATTATTACTAGAGGGTGGTTGCACTGGTTACTATGTCTAGTATCACCCTACAAAGCCGTGGGTGAAGACGGGATACTGGTACCATGAATACATTGTTTTTAAAACACCACCAAATCGCTATGACTACCTGTATGACCTCAGTTGACCACATCATGGGTTTTGATCGTGACCTCACTTGACCCAATCAGTTAGTAAATGACTGTTAACATGTGGTTAAAGATTTATCTCTGGTACCAACATCTGGAGGCATAGGTTATCTCTCGTCTATGTGTTGTATTAGTTTTTATGTTAATGATGTGTTTATTTGGAACGTAGTTAGGGTCTGTCAGATCAAAGGACAACAACACATCACTTCAACGTTTTCGTCCCAGCAACCAACATGGCGGTAGTCCGAGTTCTGTGTCTACTGTGTGTCATTCTTATTACAGGTAAGGCAAAGTATTCTATGATAAAAGGGGTTCATTACCACACAGAATTACCAAAATATCGTGTTGCACTGTAATTTGTTTCAATTATATCTGCAGGTGCTGACAAACAGTCTCTGTGTGGATATCAAGTTCGCAATATAAAAGATAAGAACACATACTCTGACGTTGTATGTTTTGTTGCTTACCTTGTTTTTGTCTTGAAACAATTTGCGATATATTTGACTCATAAAATACTGGTCAGTTCTCACCTGTCAATCAAAATTATGAATAAATTATCCAATGACGTAATTATTTTACTCTAAAGAAATATGTAATCAAAACATGTATGCGAGTAAGGTTATAGGTGCAGGTTAGACGCTGTCAATTGTGATTTTAATATTAACAATTTTAATAGAAATTTCATCCCAATATAGTATGTAAAAAAAATGGACCAGACCCCCTTTACTCTAACACCCTTAATTCTGTCACAAACCTTCTTTGTTTTTCTTGCATTTAAGAAAAAGAGTAATCGGAGTGTTACATCTGTACAACAACGCTAGCATAAATGTTTTCTCGGCGAAGAATACGCCAAACAAAGAAATATATGCTGCAATATGCCTTGCGGTCTGATGTGATTTTTTTATCAAAATGAACTCCACGTGTTAACTGTCCATAATCAGGACCGGGAGAGTGTGAACGAGAATCAAAATAGAATGAGAAAAGCTTCGGCGAAACATGACTTGCTGTTTGTTTCATCTTCAAATGTATATTTCAAATTATAAATGGGCGAATTTCTAAATCTCCGTACTATGGTGTATGTCATGTACACTCAATTTTGTTACTTGGAGACAACAATGGGTGGTATGTGTATAAGACCAAATAAATAACTTACTGGGTACATTTTACTGCTATCAATTAGTTGTTGTCATGGCAGCGAGTTTAACAACTATTGACCACAAGCTGATAAATAAGATAACGGTGAAGCCCCCGGTGAATCATGTGACCCAACTAGGTCTGGACCTTTGACATTATTCTTATAAATTTAGCCTAATATTATTACACTTTTGTCCATCGTGGGTCAGTACATTTTACGCGAATATTCTTTTTATTTCTTGACGTGGACGATGTCAAGTTTCTAAAAGTTGAAATAAATAAATAAGAAAAATCCGGTCAGAATGGACAGCGGTCCAGTTCTCTCGATTGGAATAAAGAACACCATATATCATAAAATGTTGTTATTGTCTCCGTTTCTCCATCTTTATTTCTCCATACAGTACACGTCGTCGACCCTCTGGAGTGTTACTCATGTAAAAAGGAAACCACTAATGAAGACTGTAATAAGAAGACAGAAGAATGCAAAATGAACAATGTAAGTACAATACTCTGCAGTTGAAAATTGGCGGGCGGGCGGGTGGATGGGCGGACGAATGGACGGACGGACGGACGGACGGACGGACGGACGGACGGATGGATGGATGGATGGATGGATGGATGGATGGATGGACGGTTGGATGGATGGATCGCATTCAAGTTGAAAACAGTGATATGTTTCACCAATGGACACACGCTTTCCAGTGTTGATATTGGCTCTGCATAAAATCCTATCAAAAGCATTCATATACTATCACCAATAATATTAATGTAAAGGCAAATATATACCTCGGAGTCCTTATTTTGTAGCCTGCGTGTATCACTGAAGCCAAGAACCACAAGGGAGGAATTGAGTTGGAGAAAGGATGCAAAGAATCAAAAGTGAGTTAGACGAATGATATTCTAGGTATACATTTATCTTCTTTTTATCGGTCTATTTGTTTGCACAAAAATGTCTATATATGTTTGGGTTTATTTTTTAAAATTTAAGCTTATTTTATTTTATTTTTTTGCTTTGAAAGTTGCAAGTTGGGACCAAATGTACATTTTTAATGAGTTCTAATTGTTATTATAACTTAATGTCTTATCTTTTACACATATCTAATCAAGGCATGTGACAACAACATGGCGAATAATCCACCTGAGTGTGCAGACGGTTTAGTTGCTCACAAATGCCAGTACTGCTGTCATGGTGATCTTTGCAATGAAAACATTCTAAACTTTACAGCAGTTGGTACGTATGACAATTGTTTTATAGTTTAGGCGGAAGTGACGTATGAGACTTGCTAGACAACTTCCGTTAAACGTATTGCAATTTTATAACAATAGAAGCTGCTGGCAGTGTGTTTAACAGGGGTTACCTTACAAGTCTCATACTTCACTTCAGCCTAAGTCCAGATCAATGCCAACTCTGTACTGGGAAGTGAAAGTAACTGAAACCAACTCATTTTATCCGTATTTTATCATGCATCATTTTAATTCACTTGAGATCCTTCCCACTTAAGACGTTTCTTATTAGACATTTCTCATTCGCATCGATGCATTTGAAATGAATCGAATTTGGGGAAATCGGTAATTGAGTGATTGATCAATTGACTGATTAGTTGATATATTCATATACCGCTCAACAATTCGTTAATTAATTTTCTAATTGGTTTATCGTTTGGCTAACCCATGGTTAATCAATCGATCAATTAATTATGTGTACGTACTTGTTGTTGTACTGCCTGGTCTGTTAGGCTAATATTAGCTATTTCGGTTCGCTTTCGATATAACCTGTGTATATATACATGTAACTTGGTCATGGGTCTATAGTCTAAAATATCATTCCTAGCTTTCAACAACACTGAGCACAATACACATTTCTCTGCTGTTTCTCCTCCTTCACCCATTCAAACAACAATGTTAAAACTATCTTTGATGAACACCTATGACTTATGGCCGTTTCATTCTGTAGACCTCCAGTAGCATTGTCTCTCTTATCTTATCCCAAATTAACCTTTCTTTCCCCTCTTTCCATCTTTCCTTCCTTCATATAGAGATATGTGATGATAACAGTGGTAGTGGTAGTGGTAGTAAGGAGAAAAAAGTGACGGGACATTGTTATTCGTGCAGTGGGGAGACGAGCAATGCAAACTGTCAAGGTACCGAAGAATGTACCATGAATGACGTAAGTAAACTATACATTGTACGTCATCGTAACTGATACACACCTTATCACATGTACATTGTAGTTTAGTGTAACTGATACACACCTTGTCACACGCACATTGTAGTTTAATGTAACTGATACACACCTTGTCACACGCACATTGTAGTTTAATGTAACTGATACACACTTTGTCACACGCACATTGTAGTTTAAATGTGATTCAAAATGCTCACATTCACTATCGCTAATTTGCTAGACTACATTTTTGTGTTTGCAGACGCTTTTTAAAAGTTTTAAAGCCAGTATGCATTTCACAAACATGTCGTCTAGCAAATTAGCGATAGTGAATCTGAGCATTTTGAATCACCTGATACACACTTTGTCACACGCACATTGTAATTTAGTGTATCTGATATGCACCTTATCACATGTACATTGTAATTTAGTGTAACTGATATGTACCTTATCACATGCACATTGAAATTTAGTGTAACTGATATACACCTTATTACATGCACATTTTAAGTTAATGAAACTGATATGCACCTTATTACATGCACATTTTAAGTTAATGAAACTGGTACGACTTATTAACGTGTATGATTCCAACAGCAGGACAACAGAGGTGAAAGTACACTTCAACTCCTAGTTCTTCCTCTAGTAGTAAAACGTGTACAACACCACAACCGTAAAACTCTGTAGCTCTGTGTGGAAACGCTATTTTTCTAGGACTTACATTTCACTGAATATATGTATCCATCCAGATTTGCTGGAGACATAATATCACCACTACAAGAGCTAACTAACCAAATCCATACAATGTGTGTCAAGTAACAAATAAGGCAGAGGTATCTTACCACGCCCATGTTTTGTGTGTCAAGGCATATGCATAAATTAATTAAATGATGATTCTGATCTTGTTTTCAGCCCAGTTGTCAGACAGAGCTAACGAATGTTGATGGAGCAATTTACATATCAAAACGATGCAAGCAGAGTAACGTAAGGAAAAATTTCGAAATTGTTATTTGATTGCAGGAATTGTTTTAAGTTTACAGATCAGTTTTAAATGAAATTGAATTAAAATCGTAAATTTGCATAAATGGATTTTACTTTGAAACGTTCCTCCACAACTTCATCAAGAAAGACATAACGTACAGATTTGAAGGAAAACATGACTCCGAACATCTTAAGTTGGAGAGCATCTTGCATGTCCCTGAAAATCAAAAGTAAACTGTTCTTAAATTCAAACTTCGCCACATGACAATTTTTTATTTTTCCATAGAGTTAACATGATATATGGCGACCGTACGTATAGATTGTAAAATATCCCAATTTTTATATCAATTTAACCTCAAATTTGGAATTTTGAAAATTGGTGAGTTTTCTTGAAGAAGGAAGAACATGACCTAATTCGAACATCTTCATATACTTATTTCTTATTTATTCATATATTATTATATATTATTCATATATGACATTTCTGTTCGTACTCACTATTTACTCAATTTCTTTCCAATTATTCTGAATACTGACAATACCAGGCATGTGAAAACAATGAGAGAAATAACAGAGAAAGTTGTGACGAAGGCATAGTTGAAAATAAATGTCGATACTGCTGCAGTGAGGACTACTGTAACTATGAAATCCCAAACTACACCGAACCAGGTACACAATTAATATCACATGATTACCACGTGTGGATCACATGTGCAAAGTTGTTGTTGTTGATGCTGCTGCTGTTGTTGTGTGTGTACATGCGTGTGTCTGTGCTGTGTGTATGTATGTATGTATGTATGTATGTATGTATGTATGTATGTGTGTGTATGTGTGTATGTATATGTGTGTGTATGTATGTATGTATGTATGTATGTATGTATGTATGTATGTAATGTATGTATGTGTGTGTGTGTGTGTGTGTGTACGCACGCATGTGTGTGTTGTTGTAGTTGTCAATTTGGGTTATTCTCTACCGACAAAATTACATTTGTACTAAATCAATTCTAATATTCATTCACATAAGTACGTGAAAACAAACCTATTGAGTTAACTTAATCGATAGAAATAAATTGTGGTGTTTGGGAAGACTGGACCTCCTGTCAAACTGACTGTACAAGAAGTCGTACCCGTAATTGTACGTACGAAGAGGAGGAACTAAGCTATGAAGATGTACAGAGGGAGTCTTGTGAACACATTGAAATTGATTGCAGTAAGACAATTATCAAAATTAATATTGTTTAAAAACATGTATTTTCTTTGTCCCATCCCCTTCTCCGTCTGTCTGTCTGTCTGTCTGTCTGTCTGTCTGTCTGTCTGTCTGTCTGTCTCTGTCTGACTGTCTGTCTGTCTGTCTGTCTGTCGGGCTCTCTGTCTGTCTGTCTGTCTGTCTGTCGGGCTCTCTGTCTGTCTGTCTGTCTGTCTGTCTGTCTGTCTGTCTGACTAAAACACACACATACTCTCGCTCGCTCTCTCTCTCTCTATCTCTCTATCTCTCTCTCTATCTCTATCTCTCTATCTATCTCTATATCTCTCCTTCTCTATCTCTCTATCTCTCTCTTTCTCTATCTCTCTCTTCCTCTCTCTCTCTTTCTCTCTCTCTCTCTCTCTCTCTCTCTCTCTCTCTCTCTCTCTCTCTCTCTCTCTCTCTCTCTCTCTCTCTCTCTCTCTCTCTCTCTCTCTCTCTTCGAATCGAAGTCTATCAACTGATGAAGGTTTTACCTGATCTAGATATGACCTAAAACTGACATTATGACGTCATTTTCGGTTGCCAAATCTTTGACAAACGCCTCAACAAGAGTCAGTTGGTAATTTAACCTGAGACTCGAGCTCTTTGTGCAACCATCTCTGCCTAGCTGTGTTGATACCAATACGTGTTAGCGTATATTGCGTATACGTATTTGTACACTAGTCTAGTTGAAAATGAGGTTTTTGTTAATTACAGATCTTGACTAGAATGCACCACTTTAATTTTAAATTGAGCATATACCCTCAGACGACTATTTTCTACAGGGGTCTGAGATATATAGATTCTGTATCCAATTAAACAAAATATTATTTGAATTTTTCATAATTTATCTAAAATATTTGGATCTATAGGTTTGACGTGCTACGTGTGTGACAATGAGTATGATAATTCGTTCTGTGAGGAAGTTACGGAGTGTCCATCGGGTCAATTTTGTCAGAATATTATTGATAAGGACTGCAATGGCAATGGTTTCATCAGCAAACGGTAAGCTGACGACACTAAGCTGTGTGATATTACATTACATCAAGCAGTCGGAAAAAATAAAAGTTTTTATAATACGTTTCTGAGTAATATGCGACATTTCGACGTGGTCAAAGGTGACTGATAATGAGATATAACATGAACTGTTTTACGAAAATATTAGTAAATCAAAAAACCACACAATTTTCATAAATGATTTTCCAAGCATAGTTTTTTTAAATTGAAATTACGTCTCTTGTTGTAATAACATGCTCATTCGTCCACGTTCGGCGTTGTCTTTGACTTTCATGAAGTATATCATGATGTCTCAGTCAAAATTCTACGTCAAAATTCTGCTAAAGTTATTTTATAATGCAAAATAACAATGTCTTGATTCTCTGCAATCAAATCCATGAATTCACCTTTGACCTTTACAGGTGTATGGACTACGAGTCGTGTGAAGCAGCATCCAGAGAAAATCCCAAATCCTGTAATGACATGAATGTATTTTGGGATTTGACAGATGCCACTGATCTGTCGCTCAAAGATGACGAACAGTGCTCATTCTGTTGTACTGGCGACTATTGTAATGGACCGGCCGTACCAATCAAACCTCTTCAGATTGGAACAGGGCACGCGACAGCTCTGCCCGTTATATCTACATATACCGTTCTCGTGGGTTCTATCTTTGCCGTACTTGCTGCAAAATTTAATTAAAAGTCTTAGCTTTGGTTACAATATATTTTACCATGACCAGTGGACAAATCAACCACAACCGTATGGTATGGAAAACGGTCAAGTCCGCCAATATTTACTGTTTTTTTCTAGACCTGTCACTACGTTATTTCCTACTAGCAGCAAATGAGCCAATAGTCGATATAGATAGAGGGGACAACAGCGGACCCTTAGTATTGACAGAGGCATCACTCCACACACAGAACTTACAAAATGGCAAAGTTACAGCAAACTTAGGATTTGAGCACAAATACTAGTAAATAAAGATGCACCAAGAGTTCCAAGATTCAAGGACACATGATTTGTTACAAGACTAGTTGTGTAATCCCAGAGTAGCGTTTGATTTTTTTCTTGGACACTAGTCCAGATTGTTACGTATACAGTCATGTACATATTAGGCTCAGTAAGTAAATGTTGTTTGTTTACTACATGTAGTAGCTTTCAACATTCTAATTTTGGTTGTAAAAATAACAGAAATACATTTACAGTTTTGGTTATTGTTTCTAATTTATTAGTCACTGATGACTTTAAATATATGTAATAAGCAATATAAATGATCGACTTATTAATTTTATTTTGGGGGGATCGAGTACTATTTCATATAAAGGTGAACACCACTCCCTGAAAAAAAAGACATTTTCCTATGTGTTCTGGAGAGTCATTTCATAACTTAACCTCACCTACAATTACTATCGATTTCCTTTTCAGGGTATCTTTGCTATGGGCTATTGCATCATGGGAGTCTGCAGAAATAATACATTCATGGTTGCACAATGAATATTCATGACTCCTGAGTGTTTATTCCCTTCAGTGTAAAACATCTCTAATGAATAGTCTTTGTTTATAACACTACTGATCCGTTTTTCACCCATGACCATAAAATCTGCACTCTATGGTCAGTATATATGTATTTCCCGCCATTTCTTAATTTGTATTAAAAGTTTGTTCTTCAGAGTTTTACACCCTGGAATGGCCTGGATCTAGGCCTCCATAGTTTTGAAAAAATTAACATCCGGTAAAATACAAAAAAATAGGGCCTACACATGTGGATTTCAATAAAAACTAGTTGTTTTCCATACCTCATTAATATCATTAATTGCTGGGTAAAAAGGATTTTCAACCTGATTTTACACCCTTTCCCGTATTCACGGGGGGGATGAGGGTGGGGGTGGTGGCATAGGGGCGTGTAATATTTCATAGATTATTGTTTTCCAGGTCTACAGACTAAATATAACAACCTCTTGAATATATATTCCTACCTGTAAGGAGAAAAGAATATTTCTACTATTATAGAGATTGATACATTTGTAGCAGCAGGATTCGTACGATATTTTCCTAAGAAAACGGCAATCTAAGCAATAATGCGTGCCCCTGTGGGTGGTGGTGGGAGTGTCAGTGGGGAATCACGGTAATATTATAATATTGCCAGGGTTAAGCGTTGTCACCATGCCACTGATACAGCGCCCTCAACGTACGATCATGCCACATCCAAGGTCATCATTTGCCAAGATGGCGACTACTGCTGAAGATGTCATGAGATCTTCCGTAGACGAAGTTTTAGATGATACGGTGGACCTTCGGTAAGTTAACATAATGTAAGACTGTCTGATTGATTTCATACTCATGATTCGAGCACATGTATGATTCTTAGTTGTTTACTTTACCGTCCGTAATAAGGTACAGCAAAATGGCGGGAAAGTTGAATTCAAGAAAGGAAGAAATGTCTTCCTTGTGTTATCCGTATTCTAATATCTAAACCCAAGCGGAGAAATCAGTATCACTGGATTAGCCCATGGATCTATTATTGAGATTAGCCTAAGTCCTCCATAATTTGTTATTTTTTATGTAGCATTTTTTCACAGTGGTACTGCATACTCGAAGAACTTTGCATCCCTGCACAGACCTAAATGCCACCACGACCCTTTACTACTTCCGCAATTTTCTACTCAGGGCTCTAAATTAAGTTTTTCCTTTGGTAGTCCTTATTTCAGAAATTGGTAGCCAAGGATGGTGACCAATAGTCCTGTGTTCCTGAACTGAAAACAGAGTTCCTCTAAAGTATGTGTTTATAATTAAAATACTTTCATGTCCATAAATCTTCCATCTTCATCACATGAATGAGTGGGCTACCTGTTGCAAATTATGGTAGCCCAATGACAAGAATTGGCAGTCTGTGGACACAGGACTACTGTTAATATGACTGTTAATTTAGAGCCCTGCAATTGAACATCCAATTTCTAAAATATATATATTTGTATTATCAGGTCTATCACATTAAAGGATATAAGACATAGCTATCTGAAACATGTTGGCAAGGCGTCACTCAGCAAAGAAGAAAAACCTGTATTTAAGAAAATCGTCAATGATATCTTTGCAGAAAAATTCAAAGTAAGTTTTACCAACAAGTCCTCATCTAAATACCTACCAATTTTGCTATAGTATCTTGATGTTTCCAGTTTTACATTTGAATAAAAAAAGTCTCTAATTTTCTCATACAGTGGCAAAATAGATTAAGAGACTCCCAAAAGCTGTTAGTCCAAGCCTAGCCTTCATTATCCTTCTAGGTAGCTGTACTCCTGTTTCCCATAACCCGACCAACACTATATTTCTTTAGTCTGGCAAATTAACATTTTTTTAAATTGACGCCCTCTATGGTAGGATTGGAAAAAATCACATGATTGGCTTCCCAAGGAGCACATATCTGAACAGAAATTATTGTTTATTTTGGAACTTTACTAAAACAAATAGTGAGAGAGAGAGAGAGAGAGAGAGAGAGAGAGAGAGAGAGAGAGAGAGAGAGAGAGAGAGAGAGAGAGAGAGAGAGAGACAGAGAGAGAGAGACAGAGAGAGAGAGACAGAGACAGAGAGAGAGAGACAGAGAGAGAGAGAGAGAGAGAGAGAGAGAGACAGAGAGAGAGAGACAGAGAGAGAGAGACAGAGAGAGAGAGACAGAGACAGAGAGAGAGAGACAGAGAGAGAGAGAGAGAGAGAGAGAGAGAGAGAGAGAGAGAGAGAGAGACAGACGGAGAAGGGGGAGGGGACAAAGAAAATGTATGTTTTTAAACATATTAATTTTGATAATTGTCTTACTGCAATTAATTACAGTTACGACTTCTTGTACAGTCAGTTTGACAGGAGGTCCAGTCTTCCCGATGACCAATTTTTCTATGACTCTGCATGACAATTGTTTTCATACCTAAAATTTAATGCTTATCAGAACTTAATCTTTAAAGAACAAAAAATGAAAGTTACTTTTTCTGTTATTGGTGTTGTATGCTTAGAAATCAGCACACAGTCCAAAATCACCAGGACATAAGAAAAACACCCCAAAGAAAAGTTCACCACTGAAAAGAAAATATCCAACAGAAAACACAGACAGTGATGGGGAGACTGTATCCAAGAAACAGAATTTTAGAAACGGCCAACCAAAAAAGAGGAAGGGGAAAAGTGATATCGGAAGTGATGAAGAGAACATCAGACAACCACAACGAAAGAAGAAGAAAGTTACGGAGAACAAAGAGTCATGTGAGTAACTAATAGTGGTCTGTCGTTTTATGTAAAGTAGCACAAACTGAGTTTATAAGCTGTATACTCAAGTGAAAATAATTACACATGGAACTTGGATTGACAAGTCTAGTATAATGTTTGTGGTAAATGCAGGCCTTTGTTGCTATTAAAATTATCATACAGTTAATAGAGTAGGGATTTTATTGATATTTTAGTAGAAGTATCTGAATTATGTCATCAAAGCCTTTATATTATGTACTAGAGATTTCTTGCACCGTTCGCATATACTAGTGGTATTTTCACTCGGACTGCAGTGCAATATTAAAAAACATTATTGCATACCTGCATACAAATGATATATATAGTTTCCAGGTTACCAATTTTCAAAATCAAGGTTTTTGACTCCTATTTTCTGGCAAAGTGTCCACATTTTACTTTTAGCTTCTGGCTGAAACGTGACTTGGGACCTCTGTATGGAAATTTTGTTGCATTTGTGCTTATAATTTCAATCTGCCAGGGTACATGTACCCATTACCCAGCCAAGATCACTATATGTAGTAACACTGAGAAGTCAAGCTCTGTTTGTGTTCAAGACCACAGAAAAAAAAAGATATTTTTAGTATCATGGTAGGCCAATTTTATACCTGAGATCTAATGTTAATCCAAGTATTGATGATACAGTAGGTGTTTATTTCTGATTGAATTTGTATCTTATCACAGGTGAAAGTCTTGAAGAAGATGAGGACAACAAACGAAAAAAAACCAGTAATATGGAAGACTTGAATAGAGAGACACCAGTTAAGAGAGTAAGAAAGAAGAAACTAGTTGTTATGTCTTCTGATGATGAGACTAATGATGTCGTGAATGATGATAATGATGATGATCAGTGTGGAGTAGAAGACAAAGAAACAAAAGCTGAGGGGTCTAGTGATAACAATGCTGATCAAGTTGAGGAGTCTGACAATAATGATGAAGCTGAGAAGTCTGAAGATGATAAGGATGAGGAAATGAAGAATGAAGTGTCAGATAATGATATGGCTCAACAATCTGATCATGGGGACTCAAGGTGTAGAAAGGAAAAGGTTAGAAAGCTTAAAAGTCATAAAAAGATGGACTCTGATAATGACAATAGTGACCAGTCTAGGGAGTCAAGTGATGAATATAATGACAAACTTGGGGAGTCTGACAATGACAAGAATGATCAACCTATGGAATCTGAAGATGATAATAGTGGCCAACCTAAGGAGTCTGGAGATGATAACAGTGACCAACGTAAAGAATCTAGCGATGAAGCACATGGAGAATTGTCTGATGATGGAAGTATTGATGAAGAAAATGGCAGTGACATTGAGGAACATCAAACCAAAGCAAAGACTAGCATAAATTCTGATAATAGTTCTGATGAACATGACGTGCTGCAAAAGAAAAGAAAATCAAAGAAAGGGGAAGATGGTAAGATTTCAAGACGTTTTGATCATAGTAGTGATGAAGATCTCTTACCTAAGAAGGAAAAAAGAAGAGGCTTTGATCAAAAGCAAGATAAGAAAACAAAGACTGCTGTAACAAAGACAAGTAAGAACAAAAAGGTAGTCAATAAGAAACCAGAGCATTCCACTTCATTTGATAGTAGTTCAGAGGAAGAGATTCTACCAAAAAAGAAATCATCAGCCAAGGATAGGAGAAGTGAGAAAAACAGGAAGGACTGTGCTAGTAGCTCTGATGAAGTTTTTGAACGTAAAGACGTAAAGAAAAAGCAACAAATTAGAACACAGAAATCAAAGAAGTCGAAAAGCAAAAATGCGAGTGATTTAGACAGTAGTTCAGATGAAGAACTGATACCCAGGAAGGGTATAAAGGGAAAAGAGCTAAAGAGAAAGAAATCAATAAAACAAAATAGTAGCTCAGATGGCGGCAGTTCAGATGAAGAGGAACAAGACACAGGAAAGTTGAAAAAGTCCTTGAACAGGAATATTTCTGAGAGTAGTTCTGATGAAGAACTCAAACCAAGGAATAAGAAAAAGGGTAGTGAGATATCACATGCACGGAAGAAGTCTGTGAATAAGAGTGATAGCTCAGATGAAAGTAGTTCTGATGAAGAGCTCAAACCAAGGAATAAGAAAAAGGGTAGTGAGATATCACATGCACGGAAGAAGTCTGTGAAAAAGAGTGATAGCTCAGATGAAAGTAGTTCTGATGAAGAACTAGTACCAAAGAATAAGAAAAAAGGTAGTGAGATATCACATGCACGGAAGAAGTCTATGAATAAGAGTGATAGCTCAGATGAAGAACCCGTACCAAGGAATAAAAAAAAGGGTAGTGAAATATCCCGGAAGAAGTCTGTGAAAAAGAATGAGAACTCAGCTGAGAGTAGCTCAGATGAAGAACTCGTACCAAAGAATAAGAAAAAGGGTAGAGAAATATCACGGAAGAAGTCTGTGAAAAAGAGTGATAGCTCAGATGTTAGTAGCTCAGATGAAGTAGCACGAGACAAACTGAGTGAGAGGGATTCTGACAGTAGTTCAGATGAGGAACTCATTCCTGAGAAGAGGAAGAAGCATAGTAGTGGAACAAAGACACAGAAAACAAAGGTGAGAATGTTTCTAACAATCCAGCTAGTTATTTAAGTATTGACAAAATGTTGTTTAAACTTACACTAGCTGTGCTGGAGTATTATTTTTTCCATCAGACAATCAACAGTTATTTACTGAGATTGTTAAATACTTAGACGTTGTACTTGTAAATTAGAGGTCGGCTTTATCTTTGAGTAGAATAGTAATAAGTTTCAATCATGAATCATTGGGGCGCTGATTTTTGGGTGTGGACCATATTGCGTTGGTTATCATAGATTTGGTAGGTAGAACCATACTTACTTTAAATAAAATAGCAAACTCAGTATGAAGTGAATGACCACTTTGCCACAGTGACATGCTATAATACCCAACTGTACAAAAAAAATTGGGCAGGTAGAAATTGTGGTTGGGTATGTAATTTTCAAAGTTACCTGCCCAATGTGGCAGGTGGGTAAAAAAAATTATTTCGAGGCCTGCTGTTTTGTAGAAACCAGAGAGGAAGAAATCTGGAGAGAGGAAGACAACTGAAGAAGACAGCAAGAGACTAAAAGAGCTAAAGAAGTTCATTATTGCATGTGGAATGCGTAAAATCTATACCAAACTGTTTGAGGATTGTCATACCATGATGGAGAAAGAACAGTGTTTGTTAGGTGTACTGAGAGATGCTGGAATCAGAGGTAATGTCCTAAGTTACAGTCAAACTTGAAATACAGTGCCATTTCACTTTTATGGAATTATGTATATGAGTAAGCTTATATGACTTCAGGATTGTACTTTTCATTTGTAGCTTTGAACCTTCACTATGCTAGCCTAGAATCCAGTCCTATGTGCATTTTGCTGTTAATTTTCCCCTGCCACGCCTGGCATTTTACTGTAATGGTTGTATATTCAAAGCTAAAATTACGTTACAATTTCTTGCAGCGATGTTGAATATGGTAATCATGTTTACATTGTACAGCTCAACCCTCATGGTTGGTCCTAATTGTGTGGTGATACTATTGTTGTCTCACAACAGTAAGATTTAATAACCCATGAAGAATTTACACCAGTTTTCTGGCCAAAGCTTCATTAAAGCAGTGTGAAATGTCAGGCATGGTAGGGGGAAAACGAAGGCAGACTCCCACATAACACGATGCCGGGCTATCACTGTGTTGATGTCAAATATATCTGCTGGTGCAAATACAAATAACATTAATATAATATTCACATCACTTGGGGCCTTGGACGTATACATCATCTGACTCGATGTGTAGATTTAAAATCCTGTGACACTTAATTGTAGTGAGTAAAATATTGCATTCAATGGTTCTCACAAAACAGGTCAACCTACCATTGGTAAGTGTAAAGGACTGAAACAAAGAAAAGAGGAATTGGCCGAGTTGGAAGCACTTGACACTGATAACATCATCCAAACACCAGAAAGAGGTTAGTCAATATGCTTCTAATCAAATTAGAGGCATCAATTACTGTCGAGAGTCAAAATGATAAAAACAGAGTTTCCTTGTTAGTCACTTTATAGTAACGAATTGGCAAACATCAACATTTTGTGTGTCAGAAAAAAATATTTTGCATCAGTGGCATAGTGGCACACTGGGTCAGATATAGTAAAAAAAAAAATGTACTGTATTGCATTGTACTGTACTGCACTGTACTGCATTTCACTGCATTGCACTGCACTGTACTGCACTGTACTGCATTGCACTGCACTGTACTGTACTGTACTGTATTGCATTGTACTGTACTGTACTGTACTGCACTGCACTGCACTGTACTGCATTTCACTGCACTGTACTGTATTGCACCTTACTGTACTGCATTTCACTGCACTGTACTGCGTTTCACTGCATTGCACTGTACTGTACTGTACTGTACTGCATTTCACTGCACTGTACTGTACTGCACTGCATTGCACTGCACTGCATTGTACTGTACTGCACTGCACTGCACTGTACTGTACTGCACTGCACTGCATTGTACTGCACTGCACTGTACTACTGATAATGACATGCTGTACTTGGTCTTGGTTTCCTGTAGGTAGAGCTAGACGACGAGTACTCAGTCTGTACCAAACAGACAGACCAACAACTCCAATCCAGAAAAAGTCCCGAAAGAGAATAGTAAGACCATCTAGCAGTGAAGATGATAGTAGGGAAGAAGATGAGGAGGAGGAAGATGAAAGAGACAAAGATCCATTTGCCAACTTGAAGGGAATTATTTCTGATGATTCCGACAGTGACTAGACTAGTAGACATAGTTGCTAGAATGTGTACTGAAGTAACTCTGGATAAAATCTTGTAAATATTTATATTATATTGGGTATTATACAAGTTGTAACACGTATGTAAAGCGTTTAAATGATTTGCCACACTTGTCTAGGTAGCAGCCATATCAAGTATAAAAGTATACTGTTTCAATTGCTTTGATCATAAACCCAGTATATGGTGTCTCTCAATGTAATTAATCTTTAACAGTGTCTAAGGACTTCTACTTCTATACTGTGTAAACATCCAAAAATGATTATTATCACACTGACCATAGACCCTCCACCAACTGACTATGCACTAACGTAATGCTGAAAGCATCCTTTAGATCTCACGCTGGCAGCATCCTTTAGATCTCACCTGTGTTTAGGTGAGCATGATCTATGAGATTGGTGATATCAATGCACAATGATTGATGATAGCAGTGCAAATCAAGTAAATAGTCAATGACTAGAGTGTAAACATAGATGCCATAAAACTTTGTTGAGATCTCTAAATATGATCATAGTTGTGACAGCTGTCATTCACTGTAATCAGTAATTTGTAAGCAGAAAACACTGTTTACAAATTGAGGAGGTTAGAAAGACTACACACTAGGCTTCTAATTAAAGCTATTGAAACTTGATATGAATGCTGAAAATGAGTGTAACACATAGAGAAAGTGCTTGACTTCAGTGTTAAGGGTTGTATGCTAGCACCAAGATTACTCCTCACTCACACTCGTGCATGTATGTCGTCACCTAGTCATAATCTCAGGGTATACCATCCCCAGAATGTTTGACTTAGTTTATTACAGAAATAAAAGTATGGTACTAAGTATGGAACTAGTATGGATAAATGGAAGGAGTACCATGTTAAAAAAACAAAAAGTCGAACTATACAAGTCGAACTATATAAATATTCATAGTATTTTCAGATTTGAGTTTTTATACTTCTTTGACTAGTGTTTATAGATAGTCATATTTGAAAGAATCACTTGATTAAAAAAAGTAAAAATAAATGAAGTGATAATAGATGTATACTGAATAAAAAACGGGACAATTATTGTTATGGTGTGGACATCTCTATTCTAGTAAACCTCAGAAATGAAAATCTGTTATCCTGTGCTGTTACTTTGTTGAAGAAAATTGCAACTCGTTCTTAGCTTAAATCAAGAACAGGAATGAGGAGAGTTCATGAACACTGTTTAACTATAGCTGAGGGGAATACCACTCCAGGAAATAAACTAAGGATTCTAAAGAGTCATTTCATGATTTGACATCATTTACAACATGCATTAATAGCCAAGAAAAACAGTGTTCAATATGTACCTCATCTATTGTAAAACTTCAGATGTTGCTGTTGACCCTAGTGCCTCATGGGAGTCAACAAACATAGCTGATTAGCATCTCAATGGCTGTACTATGTGATGGCAACATGGAAAATAATCAGTTGTTACTATGACACAGGTGGCTATTTGTTATTATACCCTTTATCTGTCATAATGTTGACACATTGTTTGACATGTACGGGATTAGCAGTCCTCTACTGGAGCTAATATTAAAGTTTGGGTAGCGGGTTATGAAGTCTTATCAGTATTGGATAGTGTAAGACAAAGGGGGATTTAGAAGGTGTGAATTGGGTTGACCTTTGTAGTTCAAGTAAAACCAGTCCAGCAAAGTCAGAAACCATATGCCTGCACATGGAAGTATAAGGGAAGCCTCCATGGACTCAAGAATAAAATGCAAGAGTATGGCCCGGACCAAAATAGTTTGCCAAAATTACGAGGAGAACTTAATTACGGAGAAAAATAGTTGTGGCGAGTAGTATTAAAAATAAATCATACTACTGTACCATGAATGGAGTAGTGACTTGTGAATGTTGTATGGCTTATTTGTTTCGCCGTGAACACTACATGCTGTGTGTGTCCCCATCCGAATGTCTACACTTTTATCTAAGTATTATCATCACCTAGCCTGGCAAGGGGTGAGACAGTGTTACTTTATCTTAATCTAGTCTAGCAAGGGTGTGATGAACTAATCCTGCTATCCTGTGAACTTGTCGGGCATAAGTACAATAGACACCGGTGGAAATATAAACAACGCGGCTCCGCCTTGTTGTTTATCTTTCCACCGGTGTCTATTGTATATGTACAAATGGTGGAGGGTCTATGTGAAGACTAATGGTACACTCTAACCATAGACAGTGGAGGCATCTATTGTCTATGCTCTAACTTTGTTTATATGGCATAGACAATGACTTCCTTGTCTGTGATCGGGGTACAAATACATGCCTCATTCTCAACCCAACAGTCTGTGTAATCCAAACTTGTCAAAAAGAAAAAACCCTAAATTAGGACATCTGTGGGAGATTTCATGAAACCTTCCTAAACTTGAACTTGAAGGTTTATGTTTCTTAACTCCTACCTGAAGAGTGTAATGTAAACCATGTTCAAAAGAAACCTAAAAACACCCTAGCTTACAACACCTATGACAGGTTTCCTGACACCCTCTTGAACTTGATTGTACATGACTCCTCATTCCTACTTTAGGAATGTAATGCAAACTTGTCCAAAAGAAACCTCCTGAACACCATCTTAACTTACGACACCTATGAGAGGTTTCCTAAAAATCTAACCCATCTACCTGTGAAGGTATGTCTATCCTACTAATTATAAATGCAGTCATTGTACCTGAAGTTAGGAACTTAGAAATGTCTTATGCAAAATACTTATATGTACACAAGGGTACAGTGTGACAACTGTATTTTACATTTGTTGGTCCATACATAGACCCTCCATCCTTGGTGGAGGGTCTATGGTCCATAGTATCTGAAAATACTTTTGATGATTAAAAAACAAATCCAAAATTATGGATATCAGTACTTATGTAGACTAGAGTTCAAAAGTTCAATGAGTTAACTATATAGTGTTTACAGACACCCAAGCCATTCAAGGCCAATTCACTTGATTGGCTAGGAATAACTTTTGTACGTACAATATGGTTACGTATACATTATGGTCTGTTCATTTGTGTAGAACCACAAACTTAAGAGTCACTTTGTATAGAACACTGTGACTTGTACTAGTAAAGTTTATCAGTTTGTGATTTACACCCAGATTTATCAGATGTTCTTTTTCAATATCCTGAGTCATAATAATTCAGATATATCCTTAGCATTCTCTGTCTCTAGAGAGAGAGATACACACACACATACTCTCTCTCTCTCTCTCTCTCTCTCTCTCTCTCTCTCTCTCTCTCTCTCTCTCTCTCTCTCTCTCTCTCTCTCTCTCTCTCTCTCTCTCTCTCTCTCTCTCTCTCTCTCTCTCTCTCTCACTCACTCACTCACTCACTCTTTTGTGCAGGCGCTGTCTCTGTCTCTGCCTCATATTCCTCTCTTGTGCAGTAACACTTGTATTTAGCACATACACAATATTGATAACTCGTATTTGAGATACTTGGGTAAGGATATTAGAACTGTAGAGTTTTGTTGTAGTTTTTCATACATACAGTATATATATTTTTGAGTGCCTACATAAATGTTCCATGTAGAAATATGTTCAATTATACACTATTAAATCTATGTAATAAACGTAGAAATAATTTTTTACAATGCTGTGTGTTCGTCATGGCAGTTTTTAAGGCAAGAGTATGGAAAAGTGAATTTACTGTACACAATATCTATATGTAAATTAACGGTGTCGTATATTTTATTATAAGACATGCATACAAATAAGACATTATACAGTCATGGTACAGAAATGATCTACAAAAACATATAAAGACAGACATGGCCTTGAGAATAAAAGTTTGACACCCCCACCCCACCCCCATCAACACGACTCCATTGGACACTGGAATCACAAAGTCCCTAAACGGTAAACCCCAATGTGAAACCGTTAGGATAAGATAGGATTATTCTTTAGTTCAGGACCAACTTTTCCCGTAACACTCTCTGTCAGACAACTTTTTCTCACCCAGATTTCAACCCATATCCAATCTCTTGGTTAATTTCAGAAGATATTTGTATGACCATAGACCCCAATACAAAGTAGTGTAAGTATGTGACATTGTAAAGCACGGTCTCTATCATAGGTTACGAGAGACCCTCCCCGTGGCCATACATGCTATAAACCATAGGTTTCAGCATAGACCCTACACCAGGGTAGGGTCTATGGTTTCAGTAACGGTATGACCCCCTCTTGTTCTATACCTACTCTAAATAAATGTACAAAACCACTTTGACTGTTTTCACATCGCATAGACAGGTCAATTGTATGGTAATTAGGTGTCGCTGGGTAAACATATTGTCTGTTATCGACGGTTCACTGTCTTTAAATTCACTCACAATGATGTCGTCTGAATATAGCCGCACGACATTGATTCTTTGTCTGGGAAGTCATCACGCCTTTGTGTATATTTGTATATCTTACAGTACGTTACATGTGTATCAGACAGACAGTCGATATTTTTCAATTACAGCGATGAAGTCACGCTCATGTCAAAACTGGACGTGTGAAAAATAGAAAGTTCATTTTCTCATGAAAATTATGTCGCGGTTTTATTTTTTCCAAACTTTTTTAGAACTAGTCAAATAGTTAAGTTTCGTCCTACGGTTCTGATCTAACATTTAGTCAAGAATTTTTGAATAATCATAAAGAAAAAGGGTCGTTCGAGTAGTTTGAGCGGGAAAGTGGTTCTTCGCTAGCTGACCCATGGCTATTGTAAGACACTCATATGAAATGGTTCTACACTGAAAAATGGCGTATACAGACTAAAAAGATCATTGCCAAGACCCTCGCGGTGATGGATTTAGACTGTGTTCTCTCCACAAACGTTTCAACTTTTGAACTCAAATGAACTTAAATGAACGAAGCGCGACCAGAAAACAGCCGCAAATTCTCACTCGGTTTGTTGCCGAATACTGTCGAAATCTGCCAGCACGAATTCTGTCCAGGCTACTGAAAAGATGGCGCTTAGTGGTGTGGTGTGGAGTAACTTTTGAATAATTTTCATTGATCAAAGCCATAACTTTTCGAAGAATTTTGCAATAACTGACAAACACGACGAGTTTGCCCTTCGCCTCTGTTGGTTCTATCTACCTGTCAGTGTATGTTTGTTTACCGCTGTTGATGAGTAAAAGTGTGTATTCCAGGTTTTACTATCCGCAGTGTGTTGAGTGAATGACCAAGAGGGGAAGGGAATATTTTAAAGTGTATATGCAGTATACAGTATGTGTCCTGAACATTTGAAGTAAAATGTTCAGTGTGACCTGTGTGTTGAACTGGTCATCTACTGTCGTTTTGTTTAACGTTCAGTAAGAATGCGAAATATCTATTTTCAGGATGGTTTGCATGCTACGGTTAATGTGCCATCCATTGATTGATTGATTGATTGATTGATTGATTGGTTGATTGGTTGGTTGGTTGGTTGGTTGGTTGGTTGGTTGATATATATATATATATATATATATATATATATATATATATATATATAGACAGATAGATAGACAGACATGCAAACAGACACAGATAGATAGATAGATAGATAGATAGAATGTTTATCAACGAGGCCCACCACATCAATTTAGAAGTTTTACTTAACAGAACAGCCTTGAGAATCATTGTTTGCTACTTTGCCATGACAGCTTCTCAGAGAATAACAGTGAAAGTTTGGAAGTGCTTCTCAGTTCCCTAGAAGTCTAGTTTCTCGTTGAATTAAAAAAACAACAATCTACAATACGATATTTTTGTGTTTTCTAACAGGACAAAGCGCCATAAACCACGTTTTGTTTAAAACACGTAAC
The DNA here is from genome assembly GCF_964340395.1 of Glandiceps talaboti. NCBI lineage: Eukaryota > Metazoa > Hemichordata > Enteropneusta > Spengelidae > Glandiceps > Glandiceps talaboti. The sequence continues at coordinate 5,952,260 of NC_135566.1, forward strand.
CTATGGACAACAGTACAAATATTTGTCTATGCCCTCTCAGTGGATGATGTGACCTCTATATAGGTAATTAGAGTGTAGCTAAAACCAAAATAATATTTGTTTAAACTGAATGGGTGAAACTAGTGCCCTGAAACTCTATCCTTCCGTACATTAGGAAACAAAGGGCTACCATTACTCTCTTTGTGTGTAGCTGGGCCAATATTGTTATTTACTACAATCACAGTCTCTCTATCTGCTGAAGGGACTGTGCTACAGGTTATGTATGATAAAAGGGGCTACAACCCAACTCCAGTCCCTCGAGCGCCAGGATGATGATGTCCCGGAGACTGAGTGGAAAGTGAACGTCTATATACCCCATCTTAATGTATAATGATGGTTGAAATTGTGTAAGCTTACTCGTGTATATCATAATGCCCATAAAATAACACCTTTATGATATAACATTATTTTACCGACGTAGTTCATCACAGTGTTACCTGTATATATAGTCTATACTGTGTGACCGTTGGGCTGGCTAATTCCTTGTTTTGACTTATTTTTTGTTACTTTATGTTATGGGATTACTTGTCACTCTAATATTAAACATACCACTACATCACAGTTTATTGCTGTGGTGGAATTTGTTCACCGTTCTCCTTTTCTGATTTTGTTTAAAAAGTAAATTCCCTTTATCGCTCCGACTTACTCTAATTCCAGTCACCTAGGTTTGTGTTTGTATCTCTTATTTGAAATTTCCATAAATGTCCTGTCCTCAGTCAAGTATGTGTTTCCCTCGTAGTGTATGTCGATATCCTGTATTCCTCTCAATGAGTCAGACCGGGTGTATCTTTATGTATGTATTTGTTTTCCACCTTCCTTCTTATCCGTTGTTAGACCTCTTCTGCTTTGTTTTCATATTTCATGACTTTTTCCTGTTTTGTTTATTTCGTTCTTGAAGACAGGTTGAAGACCTTGTTGTCCTTGTATTCTTTGTATCACTATTACTCAGCTATATCACACCAAGGCAATACCCGGCAAGGTTTACGACCGTCTCGCTTGTGAGCATGCGCACAACCACCTGTTGATCATAACAATAACACGGTACAACAACTTTAATAGGCCCCTTCTTTCTCGGCGGTTAATCAAGGAATCATCAACAAAATACACATATATAGAGGTGTTCGTAATTACCTGGAATATTACAATTTATGGTAGGTGAACGGTCAGAACAAAACTCAGCTAATTATAAGATTTCCAAAACACTAACATGCATCTTGTTATATCGTCGTACGTAGGTACACCAGGTCAACAACAAAACAGCTATGTGTACACAAGAAAACAAAATAGTTCATGGCCAATTTGATATTTCAAACACTACCTCCACTTCAATAATTTGCTGAAAAATCGGCAGCAATTTGAAGTCCACTTTCCCCCACCACCACCACCACCACCACCACCACCACCACCACCACCACCACCACCACTAACAGTGAGTTAAGGTTTGCTGGTTGATTAGTCAGTCAGTCAGTCATGCAGGCAGTCAGGCAGTCAGTCAGTCAGTCAGTCAGTCAGTCAGTCAACCTGTCAATAATTCATCAGTCAGTCAGTCAGTCAGTCAGTCAGTTAGTTAGTCCATCAATAATTCATCCCTTCATCAGTCAGTCAGTCAGTCAGTCCGAGTCAGTCAGTCAGTCAGTCATTCCGCCCGTCCGTCCATCAATAATTCATTCATTCATTCGTTCATTCATTCATTCATTCTTCATTCATTCATCTATTCACCCATTCATCAGTCAGTCGAGTTATCAGTTGATTGAGTTGTCAGTCAGTCAGTCAGTCAGTCAGTCAATGTGTGTATAGGCTAACTTTGGATTTGGACCATAGTTAAGTCAGCCAGTTAGTAAATCAGTTTCTTTGTTAGTTGGTTAATTAGCCAATCAGTCCATCTATTAATTAACATTTACTTAGTTGAATATTTAATTAGTAAGCTATAGTCAGTCAGTCTGTCAGTTAAAAGGTACCCTTAACATTGTGGATTATTAACATACAGAATCAAACGTCCAACATAAGGGAAATCCCAATATACATTTCCAGAAATAAGAAATATAGAAAATATCACAATTGTATTTATACCAAATAAATATATTTTTATAATTATAAATGATCCAATGCATAGATTCAGTTCAGTGGTCAATGATTTGTTTCGAAATGAACTCGTTTATCAGTAGGCCGTAAAAGACCACATTGAACGACTAAAGTGGCCGTACGGATGACAAATTGGTGTTTATTTTGGATTTTTTATTCTTGAGACAACTCTGCTATGTTTTCCTACTTGAAAAAATAATGTGAAACAACATCAACCAAATCTGTGTTTCAATAAATTACAAAAAGCTAACAAGTGTGTAAAAAGTTTGTTATTGTACGTACAATAATAACTATTTTAAAACATTTAATATTTGTTAATGTTTTGTAATTTATTGAGTGACACACGGATTTAATACAATATTATGTTGTTTCACATTGTTTTTCCAAGTATAAAATTAATAGAGCTGTTTTATGAATTAAAAATCCAAAATGAATATCCATTTGTCAGTCATCCATATGGCCACTTTAATGATATGTATAACATACAAGCCATGTGAGCCTCAAAATAAATGCACGTGGTACAAGCGTAAATTCACGTTCAGTTCTAAAAATAGCATACAGAACCGACCAGTAATGGTTAGTATAGTGCAATATATACTATATCGGCTCTGAAAGCAATTTCCTTAAAGACACATAGCTTTTCCATTTCCAACTTCCGACTTGATCACTGTGATTGGTAACAGAAAGGAAATTTGCTTACGAAATATAACGTGGTAACATAAATCTTTGGATAAAAAGGGTAAAGACTATTTTTTTTTAGAAAAATCATATTTTTATTGTATATTCACAACGAATTCAATCTGCTACCCGTTTGATATATAGCTGACCATGGCCGGCCTTGACCTTTGAACTCTGTAAGGCCACTAAAATCGATGACGGAGAAAATCCAATAAATACAAAGAGAGCCGTATTATCTATTCTGTAACATTTTCGTGTCATCGACTTTCTGGACATTTCAGAGCTGTTTTGAGGCCTGCTAACATTTCTAAATTTGAAAAAAAATGACTCCGTGGCATTTCACCCTCCCCCCTCCCCTTCCCCTTCCCCTTCCCCTCCCCCCTTCTCCCGCTCACACATCCAAACACTGCCCTAAGCAACAGAAATCGATGTAACCTCCATTGCCCCACAGAGTTCCTTTGTACTGCATTTGAAATGTTAATATATGCGGATTTAAGTGTTCTCCGAATCTGTTTATGAATAGGCGGGTCACAGTGAGTCCATCCTGGCGAACAATAACTCAAAGTCGGCCATTGCACAGTTTTGAATACCTCGGGACAGTCTAAGCATAAGGTAGGCTGGTATATAAGAAGGAAGACATCACCGGATTTCTATAATTCTTCCTATTTCAAGGACTCGTTGGAGTTGTTTTTCACATTTATAAGACCGGGTATAGATTTTAAGACTACTTCAGTTTTGGTGTTGACGGTGAATGACCACGTCGTCGTAAAAATTGACTTCTTTAATTCGTTGTCCAGAAGCTGCCTATTGTGTACAGTGTACCGATCAATGGTATATTTACAAAACCGGAGTTATATTTTAGTGCTGGGAGTTTTTTCCTTTGGTTATTTTTAACAACAAGAACGGCAAACTTTGGATTGACAATTCCAACGTTCATAGCTTAACATAGGAGCGAGAGATGGCGTCATTTTTCAAGCGATTATCGAGAAGTAAAAGTGCTGATATAACTGACATTGGGTATCATGGCGGCTATGTGGACGGTGACCTGGTCAATAAAAGACGAACTAGCAACACGAGGGAACGTAGTGGCAGCGACTCTAAATCGGAGAGGAAACAACAACAAGAACACATCAACGCCGTGATGAACGACCACGGTCTGCTACGGTCGCCCATGAAATATCCTACTTTCACTTGTCATTACCTTGGTAGGATGCCTGCTTCGGGGGAATTCGGTCGAGAAAACGTTGAAGGACCGGTAGACTCGCTTTGTAAATTAAGAGAAAGACAAAAACTTCCAAAAGTCGTTATGAAGTTTGATAAGGATGGTATGCACGTTAAAGAAATAAGTGGTCCTTTCAGTAAACCAAAACGGGAAGGAATTCACCAATTTGTACCTTTACATCATGTGAGCTATGGTGTCGGTTCGCTTATACATCCATATGTTTTTGCTTGTATTACTCGTATCATGGACGATCCAGACGAGCCCAGCAATCAGGTATTGGTCCTGCACGCATTTCTTTGTGATAAACCTGAAACCACTCGTAGTATAACGTACTGGCAGCTACAGAGCTACATCGAAGCGTATGAGGAACTCAAGAAGAAGAAACTTTTACGGAAAATGAGAAAGAAGGCGAGAATGAGGGCTAGATTAGATGAGCTAGACAACATGTCTACGCACACGACGACCACAACACTCTCCAATGATAGCCAAGAATCAAGGAAACTCGATGATGAACCTTCGACCGAGACTGCTGCTACTGCAAATAAAGAAAACAACGACACAGAAAAAGCACAACTCCCAGATGTTACAAACACCGCCGAAAAACAGGACGAACCTGAAAATGTTACCCCTGAGACAAAGGATGTACCCGCAGCAACCGAAACAAAGACATGTACAGACAAAGAAGAGATAGAGGATGATACACAAAAGGATGACAAAGAAAAGATAGAAAATCGTGAACCTGAAGAGGACGACGAAAACGAAGAAGAAGAAGAAGATGAGGAACGCGACAATGGAGAGGCGGGAGTGGAGAACGGAGAGACCGGTGGAGCACAGGGTGATGACGTATTTCATCAAACAGAGGGGAGAAATCCTAGAGACATTGCCTTTGAACGAAGGATCCTAGAACTGCAGCAAATGTTTGATATGGACCCTGACGATTTGAAACAATTACTACTCAGAGACAACCCAACTATAAAGTAAGTAATGAACTGACTTAGAAGTTTAAACACAACAAATTATCACGTGTTATTTACACGTCAGTGGCTTGGAAACCATCTCACTTGGGTGTTTTTTTTCATCTAAGACCTCATATCTGAGTTTTCATAGATGGAAAAATGAAAAACCACGTGTATGGATTCTAGACTGACTTGTCATTGTTTCAAAATGTCCACGTCAATATGTTCGTGAAACACAACTCACAGATGTTACACCAAATTATTCAATTTTTGTATGATTTATTCATTGACTTGCCAACCCGTCAGACTGCCATGGAAACATTTATTGTGCAGGAACTCACTCGTCGCGTCCTTACTATATTGGAGGGACATTATTACTTTCCCCGGTTTTTGTGCCAGCCCTATATAAGAATGCAAGGTGTTTGCGTAATTCAAGATTTATTTGTACTTTATTTACAATATCGTGTATACAGATTGTGACTTATTTACCTTCACAAATGTTAAATAGGTCAGGCATTCATACCAGCAGTGTATCGAACTACGTACACTCTTTTGATAATGCATCGGAATGAATACTCTCTTTATATTAAGCTGTTACGCGTAAATTACAACCTAAAAAATGAGTTCACTCAGGTATGCCTCAGACAACCAGTGACCCGGAAAACACTAAGGCGTTCCTTTTCGACCTTCTATGTCAACCCAATTTTGATTTTAAAAGCAATGGTTTGAGTTTATTTTTTCAAAAAAACCACAATGCATTAGACTTATCGGTTGTATTATTTGTTTTATTCCTAATAACTTTCTTGTGAAAAGTATGTTAAAATTTTGGGTAAAATTTTTTGATCCATTTAAATTTATTTCACATCGTGGTATTTTCATACAATTATTCATTTAAAAAAATAAAGACCAAAAGTTAAAAAAACGGATTTACAAATTGCAAAATTTACAAAGAATATGGCTCCAACTAGATCATGTATATAATAACCTTGAAGGATAAATAAACAAATGGGTAGTATGTGCCTCTGAAATAAAAGTCTTGGAATTTTGCTGTAACTTTGTTCACGAAAAATCAGAGGTTACCGAACAATATTTGAATTAGAGATGAAATAATCAAAATTAAGCCATTTTAGAATCCAATATGGCCGCCGAATAAAAAATGGCGGCCGAATACATTTAGTAAATTAAATTTAATATTGTCCAAATTTCTTTTATCATTTTAGAGTACGGTAACAAACTTTCATGTGGCAAGGTTTGGAGGGATTTTAAGAATTTTTCTTTTCAGGGGAATTGGTCCCGGGTGTATTCTACCTTGAGGCCAAGTTACACGAGGCAATTCGTTGCATGGAACTAATTGCTTCGTGTACGCACATCATGGCCTTTCTTTTAAAGCATGATTTGTCGTCTGCTGTTCTGTCGGTGTTCGGTAATCTCAAAAAATCAAAACGAACGTAGATGTTTTCGTGTCATCGATATAAATAACAAATAGCGTAAAGTCTTTGTTGGGTGGACATCTCTTTTCTTGACTCTTTGTTCTAACTTAATTGGTAAAAGTTAAACAACAAAGACACTTTTTTTTAAATTTATTACCGGTCTATTGTGGTCTCATTGAAATGTGACTAAGTACCCTGTAGTTTGCGTAAGCATAACAATGACCGCATGAATGATCGCACAGTTTCAACGGTCGTCTGCCATCAATTTTAACTGTTTTCCTAAAGTAGTTGAATTTAGCACCTCTGATTTGCAAAATGACAACAACAGTAAACGTCAAGTCAGTTGAATAAGTGCAGAAGGAAGGTTATTCTTTTGTCGTAAGTGACGCCTTTGATTGGTCATTCATTTTCTCGATGTTTTTTTTACCCCTAGACCTTGTGGTGTAATGTCTTGGTGGATGACCCAATTTTAATTGCACAATAGTCTATGATTTTAAAAATCTGAACAACTTTCCAACTTACATGTTGATAAATGAAAATAAGAAGATATGTATACCGTGCAATTTCACTTTCCTTGTTTGTTTTTAGAGTCCAAAACTGTATGAAATTCGGAAGGTAAAGTTTATCAACACTCATGACCTAGGACAGGTCTCAGGAGAGTCGCAGAAATTTCCCCTTTCTTTAAATTAAAGGACATAGTGAGAACTCTTCTGAGCAGAAAACGCGCCTTTTGAAATGGCAGATATTGGAGACAACTACGCCCATCAAATAATATTAAGACGTTCTCTCTAAAAAACAGCATGATTGACCCAAGACAGACGTAATTTAGAAAGATTTGTTATATGGGTGGAGTCCTTCAACAGACACCGTACAACCTTTGAAATCAAGAGTTCAAACAAAATAAGTACATGCGTGGGTGTTCACTACTTCATACCCTATTACAGGGCGTAGATCTAGATCCATCAATGACATCTATTTTGTTTCTAGGACTCTAAACATACACAAACAGTTAGTTTTCGTTGACTTAGATCTAGATTGATGTACTGATTGACCCAAACACTAGGCGAGGTCAGATATAAGGTCATGATTGCCGATGCTCCTCAACTATGACGCTGTCATTCCCTTCTTTGTCCAAAAATCAAGTTCATTCTTTTAGTGGTCTGAGCCCATGGAGAATATTGTTGTCAACAAGTTAAGCATACTTCAAGTTTACACTTTTCGTTGAGACTCTGTAGACGTGGTCGATACTAACACAATACTGACCTGCGGCTGTCATCCTTTAATGTCATCTGACACAATTCAAAGTTCCAACACTTTCCAATATGTAGCAAATTGAACCATTGTTGTGGTCTAGAAGTGATCTACTGCTGTTTTCAATAATGTGTCAAAATAACCACACAAAGAGCTCTCTCGAACATCTGTGAAATAAGCGATTTGTGTACGTGTATGGGTGTTTTCATCAGAAAACATTTTTGTGTCTTAATGTTAAAGTGGCCATATGGATGAGGAGCGGGGTATTTATTTTGGTTTCTAAAACAATTTTATTTATGGCTTCCTACTTGAAAATTCAATGTGAAACAACATATGCCAAGTCCTTGCAATTGTTTGTAACTCAATAAATTGCAAAATATTAATAAAATGTGTAAAACATTTGTTATAGTACGCAAATGTTGTCTATCTTCCATTCTTGTAGTTTTTAAAACTCTTTGAATAAAAATGGGACGTGTTCCATTACTAGACGAAGTGAATGTTTGACAGAGTCGTGTTCAATTTTCATCATAATTACCTGAACAATACCGTCCTAATGGATGCCTTGCTTCACTGAATTCACGTTCCCTCGTGGAATTTCCATGAAAAAGGAAACTTGTCCTGGTATCAGTATTTCACCTCCATGACGTCACAAAAGTGACTGTATACACCTGTTGAAAGTCGTAAGTTTCTTAAACCAGTGTCACAATCTGTAGTTGTAATGGCTAATCTTTAGGAATACTTTGTTTACATTATACACACAACCTTAAGTTTTGAATGACCTTTCCCTAGAGAGCAGTATCGCCGAACACCAATAAATCAAATAAATCCATTTCAACATCTAGATAACAAACAAAGTCAGGGTATGATTTTATTGTAAGCAGTTCATCATCAAACATCTGTCTGTCTGTCTGTCTGACTGTCTGTCTGTCTGTCTGTCTGTCTGTCTGTCTGTCTGTCTGTCTATATATCCATCTATCTTTGAAACTAAACGACTAATCAATAAATCACTCACTCACTCACTCACTCACTCACTCACTCACTCACTCACTCACTCACTCACTCACTCACGCACTGACTGACTGACTGACTGACTGACTGACTGACTGACTGACTGACTGACTGACTGACTCACTCACTCACTCACTCATTAAATTAATTAATCTCTCAATAATTGATCAGTCAATCGGACCGTTAAGCAGTCAACCATTCATTCAATCAATCAACCAACCAAACAATCAATCAATCAGCCAGCCAACTAGCCAAACAAACAATCAATCAATCAATCAATCAATCAATCAATCAATCAATCAATCAATCAATCAATCAATCAATCAATCAATCAATCAATCAATCAATCAATCAATCAATCAATCAATCAATCAATCAATCAATCAATCAATCTATCTATCTATATATCAATATACGTATTAGCCAACAAATTTACTAGTTAACCCATTAATAAAACATTCTGGCTATGGCGCCCCACCCCATTACACAGACACGTACAGAGCATATCCACACACACACACACACACACACACACACACACACACACACACACAGATCGTTAATAAATAGATCTTTACAGAAAAAGTAGGGGTACTATCATAAATCTATAATAGTTTCATTTATATACTGATGTCCATTTTATTATAATTGCTTTATCATTTTTCTGACTATTTCTTTTCATCAAATTCAAAAGCAATAGTCTAGCCAATAATGAGACTAACCAGGGAGTTAAGGTACATTCATTGCAATGAATAAAGAGCATGACCTCTTAAATAGTTTAGCCTTTAGGGAAGACTTTTCTAGACATTCTGGTGAGAAGCTGGCAGCTTATCTACGTGCAATTCAATCATATTTTCTTCTTACTATCACTAGCTTTTCTAAGATAACATCAAATCAGTGAGACCTTTTAAATGCATTTCTATTTTGGGGGAAAAATGAGAATGATTTTTCCAACCATACTATTAGTGTGCACTTAATCCTGCTAATATATAGCTTATATGTATGAACTAATAATATTGTTTTTATCACATTATTACTTTTTTAATACGCCAAGTTTTTAAAATATGTTTAATGGCTGCCACAATTTACAGCCGTTTCTGTTTAGTTCATCAACAAACAATATGAACTCACACACTTTTTCCCAAGACAATGTACATAACATATATTGCATATAATTGAATACACTCACATAAAAGGCTGTTTTCAACATTAAAATCTGATACCTGTCATTGCTGAACTATCCTGCAACAAAAATATACATTTCTTAAAGATGTTACATAGGTTAGGTGTGTGTTTTGTCACCCTTGTAACTCAACTCTAGTGTATATCAGGAAAGCTGGTTAATGAGGGAGGGGTTATGTTACAAAACATACCAATAGAAGAATAAGGGTTTATGAAAGTGTCTTTGAGACAGAGAACATTTGCCAATAACACATCTGTATATGTTACACTACCATAAACAATACAGGTAGTTGCTACACTGACCAGGTATTGATTAAACAGTACATGAAATGATAAAAATAATGAAATTTAGTAATATTAGTGCAAAGTATATAATTGTGAATGATAGGTAACATATTTGTATAAACAAAATGGGACTTTATTTCATTAAGTTGTGCAAAATATTTCATGACCAGGAATGAGACTTGTCAAGGGTGACAGCAAACATTTTGGATTTTACTGAATGTATGTAATTATCTAGAGCTCTCCTGAGTCAAAACCAAGAAGTAGATCCTCAGGACCACTAGTGCATGCCCAATTTATTTCAACAAAAAGTTCTGCAAAGTATGCTATATCTCAGAAAATGGGATTTTTAAGAATGATGGTCGCCCTGTTGAATTTCATTGATTTATGCAAATGTCTGCAAATATTCACAAGGGCGCCCACTCTAAATACAATAAGTAGGTCCTCAGGATCACCCATACCCAATTTAGTGCTTTTATTTCAACAAAAAGTTCTGCAAAGTATGCTATATCTCAGAAAAATGGGATTTTTAAGAATGATGGCCGCCATGTTGAATTTCATTGATTTATGCAAATGTCTGCAAATATTCACAAGGGCTCTCATTCTAAATGCACTGGGTCCTCGGGATCACTCATACCCAATTTGGTGCTTTATTTCAACACACAGTTCATTTCTGCAAAGTATGCTATATCTCAGTAAATGAGATTTATTGTGAATGATGGCGGCCATTTTGAATTTTATTAATTTATGCAAACGTGTGCAAATATTCATGAGGGCTGCACTCCAACATTCAATAAGTAGGTCCTCGAGACCACTCATGCCCAATTTGGTGCTTTTATTTCATCACAAAGTTCTGCAAAGTGGGATTGTTTGTGAGTGATGGTGGTGGCCATTTTGAATTTTATAAGTAGGTTCTAAGGAACTTTCATGCCAAATTTTCATGTTAAGCCACCTGACTATAAGGACAATATTGATGCTGATTATATGAGGTGTTTACCGTCGCATTACAACAAAGGCGCTTTAGGCATAGACCCTAACTGGTCAATGTTCCCATTGATTCATAGGAGATATGACTATATATCCACAAATAAGGAACTTTGCCTTTTCTATGCTCTAGCTCTATGCTCTAGCTACTAATGAGGTCTTCAGGTCTAACAATAATGACGTCATCGCTGACTTATTCACTTCAAACAAAGCAAAAGGTTTGTAAGCACGTTATGTAAAGAAAAACATTCTTTGTGCCTAGACATGTAAATCTCTTGACACTGGAAACTGTACATAGCTGAGATACCTGTCAGAGTCCGTCTGAACCAAAATATGTCAGCACTAGACTATACTATAGAATAAATGTAGGTACCAATATGATTCAACAATAGTGTTATTTTAGAACGTCCCGGGCCTTGTCGGCATCGTCAAAGAAATATTCAAACAATTGCCACCGGTTAAACTGTTGTCAAAACGTAACAAAAGAGGAATTTAAAAACAATAATGATGAAATATAACGATAAAAACTTGGATCTGCTTATATAGTAGTTAAATGTTGCAAACATGCGACTATGTTACATGATGTGAAAATCGGCATGTCTGTAAAGACAATAGACTGGGATGTAAAGACGACAGGACACCCATTCCTGTTGACCATTCCAGGCTTCCCGTATCGTCGTTTGACTTATCTCCCGGGAGTAAGCGCGATTGCGACATTAAAGTCGGGTCGCGTCTACTTTCTTTATGTACAGTGGTAAAACTTGAAGCCAGTAGATGTACACTGTTTTTTTTTAAACGAAGGGAAAATTCTATCTTAAAGATGTCAAAGAGGGCGCACAATATGGTGAGAGAAGTAGCCACAACTTACAAGGAGCTCTTCCTTTTCTGTGCTCTAGCAACTAATGAGACCTATCATTACAGAATGTGACACGTTACGGGGAAGACACGGATGTAAGAAAAGCAACCCCTCATTTTGATCAAAGCTGATAAAATATCATTTCATGATTAAGTATCGACAAAAAACTTAATGCTTACATTAGACATTTTTTTAAAAAAAGGCATAAGTTGGGACACTGTTCAATAAAATAGTTCAAATTTCACTTGTATTATTTTTTTTATGATGATATTAATTTTAGTCTCGGCAACTCTAGAGGTGTCTGTTGTGGATCTCCTACGAATCAATAAGAACAGTAACCAGTTATAGAAATGTTGTTTTAGTCGAAAATGTGATCATATATCGCAGGTTTCAAATCAGATAACAGGTATTTTGTTATTTTGCTAAAATATGTTTCTGAAAATTATTGTAACAAAAGCTAAAGACGACATCTACATTTCCAACATCAAGAAAAACTTTCCAAAAAGTATGTCAGTGTTTTATCTCAGACTTAATCTTTTCTTCATATGTAGTGTCCTTCATTCATAAAATCCACGAGGGTTGAACTCTTGAACTCTCTAATTCCATCCACAAACAAGTTTTTCTTGTATGTGTCCCATCCTTTACAAATATTCAACGAATGAGGGCGCACTAATTCAAACTCAGGCTGGCCAATGGTGTCATTGACATTATTGCGCAGGGTACCAGCAACATATGACGATTGTCCTGGAGTTTGATGAGCACAAAAGAAACAACTATATAATAACATCATGTTGTATTATTTCCTCTGTTTTTGACGACAACTTGCTGCTCTTTTGCTTAGCAGAGTAACATACGATTATTAGAGTATTATTTTGTTGATCAGAAAACGAACATGTATTCACTAGGAATTAATTTATTAAAATATACAAATTAGACATTGTGCATATTAATCAGAGGGCGATTTTATCCATAAGTAGTACAGTGACAGGTGGTTTTTGCATTGAAGGTGCTGATTTTGGGTGCGTACCCAAAAATTAATTTGTTTGGACTTATTTACCATATTATATGTAGAGCTAAACAAATACGTTTACCAACAGGTGATTTAATACAGTTCAGTGTGTACGATATTACAAGACATAAAATCTGATAAAACATTTCCAAAAATTGTTCCAGTTGCAGCTAGTGCACATTCATTTATAAATGACACAGAAATTTAGTGTGAGGTTAGTTTCGTGTAACCCAGCAAATTGTCATGGTCACTACCACAACCTAAACCACTCATCACCCTGTTTTATAGTAGCCATAGCAAGTGTACGTGTCTGCCCTATACACGGTGTATAGGTTTCCCCGTACCGTGGACCCTACCCTACCATATACTCCGTGCTCCTCGGATGCCGGGTCAGACTTTGAGCATAGCGCAGCTAGTCACCGAGTGGCAATAGTCGGACTACTGCAGGTGTAGTCGATGCAAAAATATTATTACAGTGTTTACACGTAGAATGTTTTGGTGCTATATTCAACACGTTCTTCTGCATGGCAAATGAAATCTCGTCTATTACGTGGTAATTCACTCACATTTCAGTAAGAAGATTTACCATAAAACATACAAACCAAATTAAATAACAGAAGTTTCAGTTTTATTTGGGTCCTTGAAAATAAAGTGCATCAAGTTACAAAGTAGGCCGTAGACCGTAGTTTACGAGGCTACACAAGGACATACCAACTAGACGGCCATTGTGAGGCATCATGACATCTAACCATAAAATTTAAAAAAGTTATAGGAGGGAAAGTACACAACAAATGCAATTAACTTTTTATGACTATATGCACTGGCCATATTACTGGACATTACGCTACTCGACTGGTTTTTATTTAAAGCTACATCACAGACGGTCGTTGACCCGAAATCAAAATCAAAGCAAAGATGATGACGTTCACGTAGGTCTTACTCTTTTGACGACAAATCTGTAAACTGATGATGTTGCACTGACGCGTCGTCGGTTACCAGCCAAGTGTTGTATGAGTAATCTACATAATAAACATATTTATCAAATTTTTCTCACAAAATGTATAATAAATTCAAAGAGTTATAAGGTACACAGTTTTTTACTCAAGATTGAATGGTAATATATCGTAAGAAGGCCAGAATGCACCTTCATAGACGTTTATGTGTGTCATTGGACGACAGCCGAGGATCACGTGAAGGTCACATGACAGCACATGCACGTTCAGAGCGCACTATAACTCATTATGCACTTTGAAGTAATAAAAGAAATTTTTAAAAAAAATATAATTTATACCTTTATATATACACATGCATTTGTCTTTTACATGTAAACCACTTGTTTCCATGGCAACTAATTTTGAACTCTTTGAAATGAAAGGACAGAGGATTGCGAGGAGAGCGTGAAACCAGATTGGAGATGGCTGGAGCGAGAGGTGTTGTTGGACCAACGAAATGATCAAACCAGATACCAACGCATCGGACTCGATATAGAGGATGGTGAGGCAGATTACATATATGGGTCTGCATGCTTTTAGTAGTAGCACTCGGTTGTATTACAAAGTAATATAGAGAAGCCAAATCCTTACACTTTTCCCATTTCTTTTATTTCCAGGCGTGTTTTCCATGGATCCATAGATGCCGAGGGTACCTTTAGAGTTAAAGCTCTCAACCTTGGAGGCGACAAGGATTCAAGTCACGCGTGAACAGAGATGAACGTAATGCATTGTACCCATATGTGCTGGGTCACCTTCCTTGTGGTAGAACAGCTAACTATGCCAGTGTTGTTCTCTCTGAAGTTTTAGAAGGGTAGTTCAGTAACATTTTTAAACATGGAACATTTGCAGTATGCACGGAGATGTTGGAAACACGATCATATGATTTTTTGTAAAACTGAATATTTCAAGATTATAAACACTACACTACTAGTAATAGAGCGAAATTCCTTTGACAGGCATGTCTGGAGTCACGATGGCCCGCAACAGTATATACACATATATAATAACGAATTTCGTCCCACGATTTTAGGAGCTTCAAAGTGAGGTTTTTATCTGAAAAAATGGAATAAAAATTGCATAAGTCAAAATACACCATAATATAAGTATTAACGTGAGGGGCATTACTTGGGGGTAAATTTCAACTTTTTTTGCAAATTACTCTATAGGGACATTGTAATATAATTTAGTAAATTTACCGATGGCTGCATGAATAATAACTTTTCAGACCATATCATAACATATATCACATCATGGCTGCTTTGTTCAATGTTGGACATGGCAGATTTGCGTATTCTGTTGGTTGCCTAAATAAAAGTAAAACGTTCGTTAATGTTTACAAACTTGAAAACTACAAATGTTTGAAATTTTTTTACACCTACTCAAGTACTCTTAGAATCTTTAAATGTTGTTTATTAGCTTTAAAAGGTTAACTTGTAATTTGAAATATGCTAAAAAAAAAGACACGTGAACTCATTTTACTTCGAGTCACAGATTTACACATACTCGACTGTCGGTCAAGTTTCCGATAAAGAATGATGACTTTGTGCCGAAGCAAACATATGAGATATGTACCTTGTGTAGACTATGGTGAAGTTTTTAATGTTGTTCTTTTTTAAACGTTTTGCAGTGTAAATGACAAGTGTGTTGTATTTATGCTGAAGCGAGGCTGAGTACATGCGCAGATAATCAAGGTTAGGAGCCTCGATTTCAGCCCGAACGTCATTTCTGGTCCAATCGTACAAAATGAAAAATTTGTTTTTAAAAGTAAGCTGGTAGATTATATAAAGTTACATAATAGCTATGCCAAATCTTGTTTATTGTATTTAATTGTTTACCACAGACTAAACCCACACTGTCATAATATGCCAATTTGTATGTACATCAATTTTAAGATATAATTGCAATTGAGATGATCGTCGTCGTCATCATCATCATCATCATCATCATCATCATCATCATCATCATCATCATCATCATCATCATCATCATCATCATCATCATCATCATCATCATCATCATCATCATCGTCATGATCACGATCACCACCACCACCACCACCACCACCACCAACACCATCACCCGGGACAGTACCAGTGGCCAACTCTGTTAGAGGTGTGTGGCACAGTGCTGGAAACCCTTGGCCCCATTTTAGACCCACTTTGACCAAATATCAAAACCCCATTTTAGATCATTACAGGTTTTTAAAAGATGAGAGTTTAGACCTAAAAATACATTTTCCTTAGGACGCAACATTTTGGGACAATTAATGGCAGTTATGATTTGGTAAAGGACAATGGACCCCATTTTAGACTCTTCAGCTCGAAAACAATAAATCCCATTTTAGACCAAAGGGCTAGAAAATGCACCCCAAAGGGCGGCACATATACGTATACTCAAATAAGGGGAGTAGCTCCCCCCGGCACCACCACCGACATCACCACCACCACCACCACCACCACCACCACCACCACCACCATCGTTACCACTATATCGTTACTATTGCCCTCATAGCATATCACCACCATCATTTCATCAGAATCACCAAATCATATCATTTGATTGACCTGCTGAAAACATCTCACTACATATTTTACCACGAGATTTAATAATTTTAACAAACGTGCCGTGATTTCACTTCGACGATTAGAATATTTACTACAATTGAATAGATACAATTAAAGATAAACAACGAGAGTTGAAACCGTTACCTCTCTTTATTTGTATTTCACAGTGTAGTGTTTTCCAATATAAATGTACAGTTGATATCTAAAGTTGAGGTTTTGACGGAAGTGTCCCAGAATTACCATTCAAGTTAGTTGTCAAACAGATAAACAGGGTTTTGCAAAATGACAAAGAGTCATTTCATTAATTCAGTTGTGTGCTCTGAACTTTGAACTCTGAACTTTGAACTGATATTGATAAAGTCGTGTACTTGTAAACACGGAACTCGGTTTATAGAGACACCGTGGTTTAAGGTCGAATGCGGCGCCTGGGTAGCCAATTTGCTAAAAGAAATGGTATTTAAATATCGCAAACATTTGCAATATGAAAGCCTCTTCTTTGTACTTTTGAAATAATAGAATTTTTTGGGGTTCACATCTTGTTTCAAGGAAATCCACAATCTTTTAATTTCCGATGGCAGTTAAAGTAGCCATATGAACGAGTGTTGATGGCTTCCTACTTGAACCGTCAATGTGAAGCAGCATATGCCAAGTCCTTGTTTGAACTCAATAAATTGCAAAAAAAAAAAATTAATAAATGTGTGAAATGTTTGTTATTGTACGTACAATAACAAACTGTTTACACATTTTACAGTGTATTGGGTTACAAACACAGGCTTTTTCAGTGTTACTTCATGTTGATTTTCCAAGTAGGACGCCATGAAAGATCAAAAAGAAACATTCGATCCTCATCTATATAGCCACTTAAGTAAAACAACAATTGTTTGGTAGCATTTTTACCAAATTAGTGAATACTGTGGTGAAGACAAATGGATGTGATAAGAATGGTATACATGTATCTGCCTGGTGGCGGTAGTGCATATCCGTCAAATTACGATGTATTTATTCGTTTTCCGTATAATTGCTGCATGTACTAGGGTAATAAAAAAATGTTTGAATTGTAACACTCTCAAGGGCATCTCGTTTATATCGGATGTGTTGGCAGATTTTAATGTAAGGAATGTGGTCCAGAATTAGTTTTATTTGTGTGTGTGTGTGTGTGTGTGTGTGTGTTTGTTTGTTTGTCTGCTTGCTTGCTTGCTTGCTTGTTTGTTTGTTTGTTTGTTTACTTTTAAATGCATACGCTATTAAAATACTTAGTTTCATCTTCTTATCTCGTTCGTCATCAGCTGTTTTTGCATCATCAATAAATGTTGTCAATTTTTACTGCATACAGTTACGTCATCAAGCCCTTGCCTGAAATATTACACCACATACAACTGTTCTTTTTCCTCGTCTCTGTTCATACTGACTTTGTACGCGTGTACAAGAGTGTTTCAATGGCACGGTTATACGTCATTGTCTATGACCGGGATTACGTCCGGGTGCTTTTTGACCGTGCTGAGGAAACAACACTGATTTTAGAGCAATTTTAATCGATTCAATGGAATTCTTTTTTAATTTTAATTATCATAAGTAGCTTAGAATCCTGACTAGTTTGGCTTTGAATTGATTCAGGCGTACTAATCGTGTTCAAATTTAGTTGTTGTTTCTATTTTCACAATAACTGTTACGCTTCGCAATACTTTTGTAAACTCATTAGCCGTGTCATTGACCTCTGTACATAATCTGACTTTGACAATGTGAAAAACAAACCACGTCCGTCGAAAATCAATACCAAAGGTAACCCAGCAAAAATAGGACGCTGAGAATTAAAAAAGAAAATCCGATATGTATCCGTTTATAAAACAATGCAAATTCCACAACCTATTTCTGAGCACAAGATCATTACAACTGGTAATACGATTACGTCATTTCATTTGTTAGATCAGTTTACTAATGGTTGATTCGTACAACGAGGGCTTGTGGGAGAACAAGTAGCCAGGGATTATCATCTCTGGAATGCAATGAGTGGGTGGGCTAAGTTGTCCAGTCTCATGGCTCAAAACACTATCAACGATAGGCTCTACATTTACAACTCATAACACCAAAGTAAAGTGTTTTCTGTATGTACCACAATCGTTTATAGCATCCATATCGAGTGTACAAGTATACTGTTTCATTTGCTGATTGGCCACAGTAGAAATGTCACATACTAGGCTTGTAATTGAACGTGACTAATTAAAACAGTGTATTTTTTACACTTGATGTGAATGCTATAAACAAGTGTAGCAAGTGTACAAAGTATTTTACTTCAGTGTTACTCGTTGTAAAATAAACCATGAACTAATGCATCAAGCAGTTGTTGTCCAATTTGATTTGGAGCATAACAGTCCTGCTTGTAGTCAATTCTTTCCTACTCCGGTGTTGAAATTATCTGAAATACACCCATAATCCGATTGCAAGCAGGACTAATTCCACTAATTTCATTCCTGCTCTAACCATACTCAAGTTAAGTTATTGTCTTTGAACAGAAAATATATTATTTTGCCTGGTCGTTTTACGTCACGACAATCCATGTGTACGTCACTGGTTTTCCGGTGCTCGAAATATGAGTCAAAACTTTCCAGATCGCCATTATTTTAACCAAATTTTCATAAATTATGCTTGAGGAGGTATAATTATATTCTTCTTCAATATCTTACTTCATTCAGCCGGAAAATAATGGTTTGTGACTACTCGTCAAGCGACTCGTAGTGACAAAGACCCCTTAGATCATTCGCATTTTCATTGGCTGAACGGAGAAAATGTTGGGGACTAATATCTAAAAGTTTACTTCTGGTTTGATATTTATCTAGTCTAGTTCCTATACAGTATCATTACCATTTATACCTCCACTCACAGTATAGTCAAAGTTGTTACCCTAGAAGTCCTGAGATGCATGAGCTCATGAGATGCAATTTAGAATCCATCCACAGCCACCCACACAGTCATTAACATCCTGTTAATCAGTCACAAAATTCTAACCAATAACACAGTCCCTCATAAAGTTACTGTTTATCGGGGCAGTCATGTAATGTCCAAATATGGTGTATTTGTCAGCTCAGGATCACGAGGATGCTACTTATACACCATTTACGTCAGTATAACAGTTGGGGTTCACTGATCGGATGAACAACTTTTTGTGCTGATTGAGGGACTTTGACTAGACGTGGTGTAGTTAGAGACCACGTTGGCATCTAGACTAATATTTGTCCAACAGAGACAATTCGACAAGAAGGCCTAACTAATCGTTGCAAGTAGACAGCACCCTAGCTTATGATGTTCCTTCAATGAGGATAACTGACATCATGATGTGTTTCTCACAGTCGTATTTCCGTTCCAAGAGCACCATGATCGTTATGGTTGGTTTTGAGGTCAGTGACAAAGCCACAAAAACACTTGTACAAAAATAACGTGAAATGCTTTGGTCGTTAATTTTACGGTGATAGGTCCCTGGACTCGGATGTTCATGACATTGATAAATGGTCGGGAATCGCTGGCTATTATCTGGATATTGTCCATATACTAGTGGCCATTGTCGTACCAAAACTGAAGCATGGTTACTCTTTGCTAAACGGAATGAAGTGGATGGACACTCTCTCGCTTAATGACCCATGATGATTTATTTTGTCGGGATTTTTTCTGTATCATAGAATTGAGTGTTAAAACAAGCTTTATGTATTGTCCTGATATTTACCATGACGATTCTATAGAAAACATGTTTTTCAATTTTCCTTCACATTTTCATGAAAAATGCATATCGCAATTTTAATTTTGACATCGCTTACCTTGGATTTACGCATAATTTAACTTCTGTCCAAAATAAATGCAATAATAAGTGAAAAGTCCCAAACGAACGACAATTTCGGTCAAACAAGTTTTCGAACTATACTGTGAGTGGGTATCCATTTCCGTATGCAATGGTCACGTAACTGCTATGGGCTCATACATTGACTCTTAGATTCTCTATAGTTGTCTGAGACTGACTAGATGGCAAGAACATGTCGACGACGCATGTATGATAATACGCTTTGGGGCTTTGAACCATCCTTTCAGTGCGAACAAAGGGTTAACGAAAACGAAATATTGGATAGCGGTTCAACTGTTGAAATCAATGGTGAGATTAAAGTGGGTCAAAACCCCAGCAATCGAAAATCCCTTTATGGGAATCGTTGTACAACTTGTGTTCGTGCGCATGAAAGAATTACCCAAGAATCGATACTAAATTGGATTCTTGTATCAAGTACGAGATAATTGACAAGGGCTTCATTTCCTTCCAATCATGTGTTTTGTGTCCTACAATTAAAATAGGCTTAAACCTGTTCCCTACCAGACTCGAGATTTGCAAACATAGCGGTTCCATTTGATCTTGTCTTGTTCCGAAATTTTATACCAAAATTTTAGAATCATTCAATAGAGAGCGATTTTGATAGGTTACAGTCGAAAAATAAAACTGAATAAGATATAGAAATGAAAAAGACAAACATTGCAGGAGTTATTTAATACTATTGTAAATGATATTAAGTAATACCAGAAAAAAGGTGATGACATTACTGGATACGCCTGTTATTTTAACTCGATTTCAGAGATGAACTCCGGGAATAAGTAGAACTTGACGACGACGTGGGTATTGAGATATGTTTTTTAAAAAAAAAATAAGTTAGGATATAAACGTATTATTCAAAAAATATATAAATTTCACCAGTGAAAGCTCATCTGTGCAAACGTTCAGTCGAAGTTAATTGATTTAACTTCGTATAACACCGAAATTCACAGTTAGCTCATCAAAGCTTTCGCCAGTTTTAAGTTGGTGTTATTTTTCGGAGACAACTTCCGGAATGCGTCGTTTTCTTGAACTATGATAACATGGGTATACGATATTGGTGATTTTTTTTAAAATTCCGAATGTACCTGTATTAGAGAGTAAAAAAAAATCATGTTTAAAACGGTTTCACGGGTGATTAGTTTTAACTTGTCGATCGTAGGGATAACAACACATGCACAGACTTGTACTAAATGTCATTCTGATTATATCAGTATTAAACACGAAATTAACATTTAAAATAGTTTCACCGTAAATAATGTTTTTAAGTTTGTGGTCATTAGAATTGCCGAGGCGTGCACAGACCTGTAGCGAAATGACAGCGGGGTATTCTTTGATTCAAGGTTTGGAAGCAATATATATGATTTACAACCATTTAATTAGCATAATCATTTCATATTTACAATTTTTTTAATCAGTTAATTTATAAAACGTTGTTATGACAAAGGATCACGTTGAGGCTATCATGTTACAGCGCGTAAAAGAATAAATCAATAACAAGTATATGTTTCGGAACAAATGACCATAGGATATCTCACCAAATGATACAACGTTGGGAAATAAATTCAGATTCTGTGAGTCTCAAAATAATCCCACCTGAAATTTTCCGTGGTCTTTATCGTCGCTATCCAGAAAAATGTCAATGTCCATATGGAACCAACCAACCAACCAACCAACCAACCAACCAACCAACAACAAGAATGATTTCCTATGATACTCGTAACATTTAACATCATTTTTATTATACTTTTTTATTATTGCTGAATGTCTTGGTACGTCTATTTAAACATAAATCCTACGACATGATTTACAGTACGTTTAGTGTGTATATGTGTACGTCACGGTACACAGTGGAAGACGCTTCTACAAAGCACACATACAGTCGTAAAAGTGGGAAGATTAGCGTTTGTTTTAGTATATTCATAGTTTGATTTGGACGGTAGGCTCCCCTCTATAGAGTCTATGCAACAACATATTCCCCAAATTATAGACAAAATGTCGTCGGGTTTATATCAGCTGTTGTTTAACAGTCACTCGCGTTTAAATCCTAGTTATGGGCTAGTTATCTGGTATGCAAACATGGTGTTAGCGATACACTTCAGAGCACTTTCTTCGACAAATGGTAGATTGTTCTATTACATACAAAGATGTACTGGGTATATTGTTACCGCGAGTTGACAAACAATGATGTGCATACGTAACACTTCCAACATCTACAAAGTACGTCATGGACTCATGGTTCAGTTTACGAACTGAGTGCCCAACTTAGCATGATCATTTAGGTGGTTACACAGATTTTGCATGATGCGTAGATTTGCATAATTGGGAAAGAAAAACACACCTAAATTTATGATTTATCACCTGAATTATTATGCACATGATTTATAATGATAGAGTTCAGTTTATCGTTTATCCATCACCATGGTGGTCCAAGTTTGACATACAGTATGTTATTTTCGACTATGCATTAGTAACAACTTACATCATATCTGTCCATATAGTTCTCTCCAACTTTTCATTGTCTCTGCGTTTGCTTGTAAATGTTTTGTATGTATGTATGTATGTATGTATGTATGTATGTATGTATGTATGTATGTATGTATGTATGTATGTATGTATGTATGTGCATGTATGTGTGTGTGTGCGCGCGCGCGTGTGTGTGTGCGTATGTGCATGCGTTCGTGTGTGTGTGTGTGTGTGTGTGTGTGTATGTGTGTGTGCCTGCCTGCCATAATATGTGTGTGTGTGTGTATGTGTGTGTGTGTGTGTGTGTGTGTGTGTGTGTGTGTGTGTGTGTGTGTGCCTGTGTACCAATATAATGTAGTAGCAGTTCTGGGTGAACAACCGAGCTGGTAAACAAAATCGTTGGTGCAACGTATGTTGTTTTTCAGTGTTATCACTAGACCGTGTCAAGTAGGAAAGGGAAGTGCTGTTATTATTTGAGACTTTCAAAGTTATTTGCGGAAAGAGAATTAATGAAAATTGTATCCATCAATTCAGAGGCATCTACTGTTCACGGTATTTCCCTATTTCGACAACACAATGGTCACTCTCGCCACTTTGTCGACTGTTTCTGTTTACCCTGGATGCGTACTGTGTTGTTCACTCTCACTTTTGCGCAGACGACTTAATACCACCGTAAGCCTTTTCTCCATAACGAGGTCATTGACGTTGGGATCTATGCTAACTGCCAACCGAATACATCAATAGCCCGCCAAAGTGCAGACGATAAATGAAAAACGGTCACAATTTACGTCAGGGATTGGTATTTTTAAAAAAAAATTAATTCTGTATTAAAAATATATTTTCAAAATTTACACCACTGGACAATTTTCTGCAGAGATATATGTACACATATCACATTTTACATCTATATAATATTTCTTCAGAGTCGTCTAGGCTCGGCTTGCATGGCTTACATTCGTGATCTCGCGCGATTAAAATCGATATAGGCTAATGTAATACAATAATAGATATGTTACAATTTGAGTGTAATGTTCATTGTCCATATTTCCTCCAGTACAATATATGCATAGTTTCTATGCGCTCCTGAAAAGTGGAGGAAAGACCTCAAGTGCCTACAAACAGATATGCAGTCCCAAGCGACGTACGTGATGTCGAAGGCCCAAGGTGCAGAGGCCATAATAACACTCGTAGATTACGTATATATGTATTACCTGCATACCGTTGATGCACCGAAACGAAGCTATGCGATTTTAGACAATAATTGGTCTATTCTTTGTGAAAAATTCATACTTGTGGATTACATGCACGATACAGAAAGCGTAATTAGAGCTCGGTGTCGGCTTGACTTCATATGACACTTCACGTCCGTTCCTCTAATTTACCATTGACCTTGGAAACGAGTGACACAGGTACCTTTCCTGTCAATTTTGTGACGTCACATCGAAGCGCAGGTCTTTCGGTCGGCAATGTTAAAATATAGAGTGTCGTTTGATGGGCTAATTTCGACGCTTTGATATTTTACCGTCATCGTCCGAGTGTGACCCACATCTACGACAATAAATAGAAACTATACACGTACTAATAAACTCGTATATACGTTGTACGTGCAGGTGTTGACTGACTGCGCAACTCAGTAGATTTACATATCGTATCCGCTGTATAGCAACTTAACTTTTCCTGTTCGAGCTTTCTAACTTCTAAACTGTTTTTCTATATGGGGCTCGAGAGTTTTCTGTAATGTCAATGTGAAGGTACAACTCCTGGATACTAAATTCCACTTAGCTCAGGCGGACCAATCATATGCACCTAACAGAACGATAACTGTGAAGCCGAATACCCTGAATGGCCTCCTTGCATACCGATAAGTCTACCTGTTTTTTACCTGTACCTGGGCCCCTTTCAGGTGAACAATAACACCAATCTAGTGGGTTTGCATACCTATGGTCTTTATGCTTCAATGGAGGTCCTATTCACCGAGAAGAATAGATCGTACTTTGAAAAGCGTTTGCATAATCGCGATTGATTTGACTAGTAGAGTTTTTAGACTATTATTTTGACAGCCACCACACAGAGTATGGGACTGGAGTGGCCATACACTACACGGGTATTCGCTATGTTCAGTATGTTCTCACGAGTTTAGATCTTTGCCCAGGAATGTTTACAACGACAGGCATCGACACATCATGGCGTCCAGAGCGCTATTAAAGAAAAAGAAGGGGTCCGGAGACCCAGTGAAGCAATTAGAGGACGGGCTTTCGACTCCAGATGGCTATAGACGACAAACCGAAAGGAAAGAACGGTGCCCTACCTTCTGGGTGCAGTACCTCGGTAAGATGCCCGCTAAGGGGGAGTTCGGAAAGGAATACATATCAGAACCTGTGGAGGCATTGTGTAAAATGAGGGAAAAGCAAAGGCTACCCAAAACAGCGTTGACAATATCAGGAAAGGGGTTTCATTTTATGGATTGCCACGGACCATTCGGTAAGGAAAAACATGTTATCATACCAATACACCATGTGTGCTATGGAATCGCCGACGCACAATACCCCCGTGTGTTTGCTATTATCACTAGGAGTGATTCGGACCCAGAGAGTAGTTTATTTGAATGTCACGCTTTTTTGTGCGAAAAACGGAAGACGGCACAGTTAATCACGTACTGGTTGTTAAAGACTTTTTTACAGGTATTCGAGAACTTACAGCGGAAGCGATACCACAGGAAAAAACGAGAAAGGAGAAAACTTGAATCGCAAATGCAACTGAACTCTTCGGGGTCAGAAACAAATTCATCAACGTCATCAGCACCAAGACCGTCGCAACAGAACAGTGAGTATGTATACTCCGTGATTTTAGAGGGTTCTAAGGATCAGGGTGCTTCGGTGAGGATTTCAAGAGATTTGATGACTTCCGGGGTCTCCGGGAGGCGAACCAGACTGCCAAATTACCTTGCATCTCCGAGAGGGGGTGCCTCCGCAATGCCGGACATGACACCAAACTTTCAACCACCTGTTCACCCTACCGCCGCTCAGGCAAGTTCAACGGTGAAACCATCACCCCCTCAGAACTTTGCTGATCGCTCACTGCGGTATGCTGAAGGGGCTTCCGCTGCCGCTGAGGTAGACGAAATCAACAATCCTCGGTACTTTAAATTTCGAAAAAAGTCACAACCGAGGACGCCAATTTACGAACGCCATTTTTCAATGGATAACGATGCTATGACGACATTTTCATCAACATCAAGCGGAAGCGGCACGTTTTCGGAAAGCTCGTGGACTGGAAGTTCGTTTTCTGGAAACTCTAGTGGGAGTGATAAAGACTTTTTGTATATCAAGATGTTGCAAGATGGAATATCTTCCATAGGTGTGGATGACGAGGAGACAAACAAAACCTCCAAACAAATCGCCCAAGATTTAGGACTTCCCACACGTCTTACAGATAAAGACATAAATGTCAGAATCCAGGAGTGGTTGCGGTTGACACTACGGGACGAAAAGGAAGACGAAAGCGAGGGATATTGCGGCCCTACAGAACCTGAAATAAGCGGGGTTGCATCTAGGGGTGATTATTTCTAAGGACAGTTATTTAACATGATTTTTAAAAGCCATTTTCTGTTCTTAACAATGCAGGAAACACATTAACTTTTGGTTATTCAAACAATGGGTGCAAATTTTTACAACAAAACAAACGAAGTCCTCACTGTTAATATATTCACATCAAAAGAGAGCTGTTATGTGTTTTGTAAGTTATTTTCGATTTGACAGAGATGCACTAGGTCGTGACATACTTGCTGATTTCTGCAGAAATTTACGACCCTAAATATAGTACGTGATTGAGCGTTTACATTGTGGTCGCCGTGAATTCTGAATAGGTCAAAACCCCACTATTCACGTTAGTCAGTGTTTCCCACATCGCATTAAATTGTCATTTGTAAGTGTGTCAACAGATCCCCAAATAGCAGTACGTAAATGCTTCGGGTACTGTGTGCTCAAGACAGTTTTACAAACACATTGACTGAAATACAAACTTTACTCAATAATCTTAAGTTAAGCCCCCAAAAGCTCGCCATATCTGTTTTCTTAATTTTGATAAAAAGATTATAAAGATGTCCCAAGAATTAGCGGTCGTTCTGCTACCGGCAATCAAAGTATCGCACTTTATTGGACAGTTACTTGTATATGCACTGTACTAATCCTTAGAGATCAAAGTCCAATCAACACTTTCTCAATCGTCAGACAACCAACGTCTGTGCTGGTTATTTGAGATGAATCATGTGGACAGTGTTATCGTACCACTCTCTCTTCCCAAATTACCATGTGTCTATTTTCCAATACAACTGGAGGCACTTTGAGATCTCATTGGTTACTATACACACATACTGAAATGTAAAAAACAATAGTCCTGGTTCTCAAACGCACACTATAACTATGCACTGATGCTCGGGATACGTCTTGAGTAGTAGCATTGTTGGGGTTTTGGGTGACTGCCAAATGCCGCTGGTTAATCCTAGTGGGGATTTTAAAGTGTTTGGAAATCGTATTTGCACCCCAACAACGGGTATTTCCAGTGTTGCAAATGTAGTGAGTCAATGTAGTACCACCTCACTTTTGAGCTCAACTTCGATGCTCTAAACATGTCTGCCTCTGTTGAAATTTCAAAAATTTGAGGAAATATGTGATGATTGTAAAAGTCTGTAAAAATGCTTAATTACTCGGGGTGTTGATACACAATTTAAACTTTAAGATAATGAACGCAATAAATGGCAATGTGACAGCGTTGAAATCAGGGGAGTTGTTGATAGCAACACACTGTATACAGTGTATCCTGTCAGTAAAATAATGTTTGATTTGACCATTTCAACGTTTAATGGAAAATTCTAATTTTGATTTAAGAAAGTGAACGCAGTTTGATTGAAGTAAACGTTCTTGATAGGATTGTCATCGTTGAAAGTCTGAAATCAAGGAAATGTTTGACATTTACTCAATATATTGCTTCTGTGAGAAATCTTTTATTAGACGAGAATATTTTTGAAAGTTTTTTAATGAACAAAAATAATTTTTTTAATGGTGCTCGAAGTCTGTGAATATATGACAAACTTCGAACGTTTTGGTTTCACCAGCAAAGTAGAAATTGACAGGACTTTTAAAAAATTGGCCTCATTTTATAAATTTTAAAAGCTGTCCAAATGTCAATCATCTAAAATGTGGAAAACTTATAGGGGGGGTTGCAGGGGGGGGGGTTGCAGAAGTAAATAATCGTAATTTGAACAAATAATATTGAAGGCACAGCAAAGGGACACATTATGTCTTCCGAAATAATATCTGTGGAATAAATTTGTAAAATATATAATTGACCAACTGTTCACAACGACTGCATGCTCAGGTAAAAATGAAGGGCTTTCGTTTTTTTATGAAATATTTGTATTATATATAAAATTATAACTAACTCTGTTTTGTATATATCGTTTGTAAATATAACATATATACTCCGAGGATTGGGTTTCTGTTCATCTGATGGGTGATAAACGTATATTTATTTACATGAAATTTATTTCAAGAAAAATGGTTCTGTTTTTTATATAAGGTGTTTCTTATAAACGTTTCTTGGAGTTTTCCATCCGAGGAATCTCGCATTTGCATATGCAAATCATTACTGCCTTTTATCACCCAGATATGAATTCAAATCAAAAGTGTGTTTATTTCATGATTATGGAACGTATCTCAGTTCCCAAGCAATTTTATGTTTGTACAAATATTTTCAGATATTTTGTACTGTACAGTTAGTAAGTGATGTTAACTTCCTCAATTTTTCACCTATTTTTCATATGTTCTTTACAGTCGAATATTAGGACCACTGCAATGTTCCCACCGAAAGCTCATATAGAGAGACTTTACTCTACGGAAACGTAGTGAGGTTGATTTGCACATGAATAATTTGTATTGTTATGAAATATAATTAATTTCTATTAGTAACTTCTGGTGATAACATTGCGGTGACCATATACATGTACTTCAAAGAGATTGCATTTCGGAATTGATGCAAATGATGGCATTTTGAACAAATTTGATATAACTTTGCCCGCCATCTTGTTTTTCTAAATTCCTCCATGTCAAAATTGAACAAAAAACTTTCTAAGGAAAGGTTGCAGCTAAAGTTTCAATTCCGAGGTGCTTCTTGTGTGGAATAATATAGTCCATAACTTGTGTTTTCATTCTGGTGGGATTACCTTCAAATTTTTTTACAGTTATTATATCGCCATTTTGAGAGAATATTTACACGCTAATATTACATTCTATATGTTGAAGAGGGTAACGATAGTTCAAGTACATGAGATAAATCGTGCTTTCAACTTCAGTGGCGAACTTGAACTTGAAATTGGCGGTTTGAAAGGTGGCTGCATTCTGTATTTTAGCTCTTGAGTTGCAAAATTTTGCGGGTACTTAGGTAACAGCTGACTTATGTGTCAACATATACTAAAACAATTGAATTGGTAATCTCCCATAGAAATCTAGTTATGGAAAATATGTCTTTCAAGAGTTTTCTATGGCGGTTCTAGTCAAGGTGGCGCCTGATTATCAAAGACAACAGACCACCCTATTGTCCATGGTTCTATATATGTATGTGGTGTTATATATATATATATATATATATATATATATATATATATATATATATATATATATATATATATATATATATATATATATATATATATATATATATATATAACTACGTTATTTACACCGCTCTACATACCGCTCTACATATATATTGAGCACACACTGTTTACTCCAGCATAGACATTTTACATATGCTGAGTTTATATGTATAAATATACGAAAAAATGACTAGATGAATTCAACAGTCAGTCTTACTTCCTATATATATATGTAGTTTTGACGCTCCTGACATCAAAATGGCTGACGTAACACTGTTCTCATGTAAAGTGGCACAAGCTGAGTTTGTATTATAAGTTATTATTTTACTCGGGTGAAAATGCTTACAGAGAACCTCGGGTAAACTTTTCTAGTATGATGTCAATATTGATATATGCTCTCAAAACCATTGTCATGACAACTTACCAAATTCTAACATTCTGAAAGTGATCATGCAGAACAAAAGCCAAACGTTTATCTCAGAAATATAGATTTATTGTTCTGCTAAACAGAAACTCACTAACCAATTAAAAACAAAAATACAAAACACGATAAAGATTTGGCTATTTTGGGGGCTACTCAGCACTAGTTTGCAGCTGGTGGAGATCACCAGCAGGTGAGAGGATCATAGGTACCTGGGGAAATTGTGAGTAGGCAGTCTATGCAAGAAAGAAATCGATATATGCAGTCGATGGGAATATTATAAACCATCTTATGGCATTGTTAGCACAGTTGGAGGCATATCTATTAGAGTTGCCTTGACATTTTCTACGACCACGTGTAGTTCGATTCGTCTATATCCGAGTACCGGGTTTGAGTATTGCCCAGAGCATGACGTCATTTTCGATGTGCTTAAAACTAGACATCCTATCAATACACAGCAACATTACCCCAAAAGGTACCAAACCAGTATCATTTTCTTTGCTACAAAAATGTGTCACAACCTTATTAATTTGAAATAATTATGAACGTTCTAGAGCCAGTAAATGACCCTCACTGAGTTCACCGCTTTATAACTTGAGTCAGTGTGTACATGCAGCCAATAGTGATTTTGATTGAAAGTGAGCCAAAAAACACAACACTTTAAGAATGTTATGTATTTCTTGGAATACTTTTGTCTTTGCTTTGATATTGGTTCACTGCATCCTCTTTGCAATTACACAAATTCTAGATAACAAAGGTATGGCAAACTCGCTAGGTAAAGTCGAAATTTCAATAAAACGTTATTGATGACACCTATGTAGCATTCTTTCAAGACATTTGACCTTTACATTAGATTAACTTAATACAAGTAAAAATGTGGTCTAAATTGTATTTAAATGCGATACTATTTACGAAATGTCCAGACTAATGCCAAATATGTCTTCAAGCTTACTTCTATTCGAACCATTTCCTTAGAGATTAACAACACATGATGTAATATGCTGGGGGAAGGAGGGGGTATATGATAGATGACTTATAAGAATGATTGCGCATGCTCTAATAATGCGAATTTGTCTTACATACTATTCGAGTTGTTGTTATAATGCTTCTTTCGACAAATGCGACTCTATTTTTCATATTCAATTTCTTCCTGCTTTTTGTGCAGACAATGTATATATATTTGTTATTATATGAATTTTATGCTAACTATATACTAATAATAATACTGAAGTTGAGCGCTAAACTCTTCTTCAATCATGACTTTTGCAATATAAAAAAAATGTTAATAAAAACGAAAGTTTTGTAATTGAAAATGCATTGATGCTAATTTGTCTATTTTTTCCAAAGTGGATACAACAAAGTTATTATGTAATTGCAACTTTGAATACCCACTGATTGAAACCGTATCTCTCTCTTCTCTCTCTCTCTCTCTCTCTCTCTCTCTCTCTCTCTCTCTCTCTCTCTCTCTCTCTCTCTCTCTCTCTCTCTCTCTCTCTCTCTCTCTCTCTCTCTCTCTCTCTCTCTCTCTCATCTAGATCGCCCCTATGCCATTAAAAGTTACATGTCAATCAAGCTTTAACTCCAGTGATTACGAAACTAAACCTTCAAGAATTTGCATGCAAACTGAACAGGTATCACTTGATCTAACAATAAACACATACAAAGTTAAATGACTGACCAACAATATACAGCTTCGCTGTTTCTGTCTGCATGTGTCGATGGGGTGAAAATAAACAAAGGGAGCGATGTATGCATACAGACTGACGAAATTTGATAAAAAGGCAAAAACCAAAAACGAATAAAAGACATCCCCGGGTGTGTGGTTCGACAACCTAATCCATTGTTTATTTGTACTTGCTCTTTATATCTTTCGAAATCACTTTCGAGTATAAAAAGAATGGCATTGAACGGCTTGTCAAATTCCTGGAAATAGTGTCATCGTGACGTAATAGTGATTCATGCACGTCAAAACTAACAGGTTGATAACCACTTGAAAGTCATTTATATGTGTGAAAAGCATATACTACGATGCTGTGAGAAGATTCGACACACTTGAAAATGCACACAGTCATCTTAATCGAATACTTTGAGTGGCCGGTTTGGAACCTACCACTTTGCTGGTTAGAACCCCACCGCTATCATTTGTTTTGAGTGGCTCAAGTCCTTGGTCAAGATTTGTACCAGGATTGTCATCAGCTGTATAAATGGGGACCTGGTAGGATAGATGTTGTTTAGATGATTGCTTTATTCATATACACTTACAGAAGCTGTAATGAATTGCTCACTACGGAAGTGAAGAAGTGTGAAGAGTGATTGTGCCGCTATAGGTCCTTACCAGGTGTAATAACTGCACAGGTCTATGATGACGTCATTTATTGTAGAAGGAGTTGAAGAAGTATAATGTGTACCATTGCCTGAGGTTGAACCAAAATGTGAATGACCGATGTGAACTGAAGTAACAGTAGCATGAGTTTGTTAACCTAGAAGATGAGAGAAAACAGTGTTTTGTTCCTCATCCAACATCAATGATAGCTCGGTGCTGTTCTTTGTCACTTTCCCTAAAGACTCTCAGATCAAAGAATGTTGACTAAGCTATCATCAAAACAAATACACAAAGAATCGCGTTCTATAGTCTGACATTCCATCACGGCATCGCAGGTTAATAGTGCTCGGGTCAAAGATCAAACTTTTGCGTACAACTCAGACTTGTCATTCCATCTATCTCAATATAGGCACTTTAATTCAAGAAAAACAAATCAATAAGCAAACAAATGATCATAAACATTTTGGGGGAAAGAGACAGGGCCTTCGTATGACGTCACGTATTTCTTCGTTATTGGGACTAAAACATATCATGTATTAGAGAAAGAAAAATAAAGAGTTTTGTCAACAACTTGATCAATTTGCATATTTAACCTACTTTTATTTATTCGTTCATTCAGTCATATTGTTGTCCTACCTGTAAAGTCTGCCATCGAAACAATGGAAGACTGTATATAACAAACTATAAGCATCCAGCAAGTGTAATAACATGTGTTAGGTTGTCATGGAAATGATTTAAGATCAGTCCCTTTAATTGGAAACCATAAACAAGAATTGACATTTATTACGTAGTAATGTATCATGCATTACATACACACACACTACCTACCTACCTACCTACCTACCTACCTACCTACCTACCTACATACATACATACATACATACATACATACATACATACATACATACATACATACATACATACATACATACATACATACACACACACATGCACACACATACATACATACATACATACATACATACAGACAGACAGACAGACAGACAGACATACATACATACATACATACATACATACATACATACATACATACACACACACACACACATACATACATACATACATACATACATACATACATACATACATACATACATACATACATACATACATACATACATACATCACAAGCATGTCTGGATATATACCCTGAAGACAAGACCCAAACACATAAAATGAGTACTATTTTCGGTAGAACACTAAGTGGGAATTTTCCGCCTACAGGTGACGTGAGTGACAGCTTTGTATAGGCACGTGTACGAAACTACTGTTATTTTAACTATCCCCGTGTTTACGTCAGAGATGTCACATGAACTGAACCAGACAATGCTTGTGTTATAAAAAATGTCTCGAATCCATTTACAGCAAATCAATCAATCAGAACGTTTGCTCTAAAATGTTTGAAAATGTTATACGTTGGTCAAAAACCACATCTAACTTTTTTCTATCTGTTGACATTACCGAAATAATTTTCAAATGGTCACTAGCTGTTTGGTACAAGCTGAGTTTATCCGCGCTTTTATGATGTTAATGTCGATGCATAACTTTCATGGCCACAATTATTTGTCTTCTAGTATTGTTAGAACAATTGATTACATAGTTCGTATACGTCACAGGATTGTATATAAGTCGTGACTTATTACCAGCTGAGCTCTGAGTTCAGTCAATTAATGGTTACGTGTGTACTGCTCGCAGCAAAAATTACGCTCCAAAGACGTCCAAAACCAGTTTATGTCCCTTTAAAGAGATTACAGTTACAAAAAGACCGTGAGAATGGAAAGTCATAGTTTCTTCATATTGTGCATCTGGTCACCATGTGATTAAACGTTGATCTGAGAGGACGATGTACTCCCGGGGATGTAGTATTTCCTTAACATATCCCTACCGAATCCCGAAATTGTAGCCTCCATATAAGGCTGTATGGACGGCCTTGCAAATGTTCTCTACGACTAGGCCGGGGAGGCTGATAACCCAGTCGTAGCTACAGAGGCTAAGAAAGAGATACCGACCACGAATTCCAATATCAATCTTTTTATTGTATCAAGTTTTATAGAAGCTAAAAACAAGACCAAAATCCTCGTGTTGTTGTCCGAATACTTCGTTTAAGTGAGAAAAACTTTCTGGGTGGTGCGCCCTCAAGGTAGCAATGCCAGTCCATCAATACCGGGCCCACATGCATGGCTGGGATCCACAAATACACTGTGCGCGAAATACACTGTATAGACTAGACCAAATCGAATGTTTTCGAAAGTTTTGTGATTCTTGATTGACTCAGGAGAGATGACATTTGGACGATCCGTTTGGGAAACCGACCGAAAACAAAACTTTTCCACTTCGAAGATTTTTTCGTGACTTCACTCATGCAAAACAAAGACTTTTGTCGTGACTTCACTCGTGCAAAACAAGCCATCCGATGATCGCACATATAAAGATTGAATTTACATTCATCATACTTGAACGCCTTAGGTTATAAGTCAAAGGTGAGAAAAGATGAGGTTAACACTCTTCAACTCCATGTAAATTATCAGTTCACCACGTGCTCATTTGAGCGGCGTTATTTGATTTGTGTCGTGAGAATGTAAATGACGTCATAACCTTTCAGTCGACTTTCTAAATGAGAAAGTGATTGCTGACTGGGTCATACTACAACATGTCATGGGTCTAAAAATAAACACTAAGTAGTTTTTTATTGTTGCATGTCTAAAAATCTCCAGTAGCACAGAGTACTTAGACCCAAATTTACATAGTTTATTTAAAACTCATGTTATATTAGCTATATAGTCCCTAGCGACAGCGTCTTTTGTATCCGATCAGCAGTATCAACAAACAAACAAACAAAAAACAAACAAACAAACAAACAAACAAACAAAACAAACAAACAAACAAACAAACAAAAACCCAAAAACCCATACATACATACATACATACATACATACATACATACATACATACATACATACATACATACATACATGCATGCATGCATGCATGCATGCATGCATACATACATACATACATACATACATACATACATACATACATACATACATACATACATACATACATACATACATACATACATACATGTCTACCTACTTAGCTCCCTCCACCTCCTGCCTCCCTTCCTCTCTTTATACCTTCTTCAATCTCCCTGGCTCCTACTCTTTACCCATCGACCTACCATTCGCCATTGCTTCCAGACCTGCCCCGTCCTTCCTCCCTCCCTCCTTCCCTCCCTCCCTTACCCTCCCACCCTTCCCTCTTCCCTCTCCCATCCTCTCTCTCGGGCCATCACTCTCTACTTGCTTACCTTTCCGTTTGATTTTGATTGAAATGAATAGGAAGCTTAATGATTCATTTTCTCTTTATAACTATAAAACATTATTTCGTCAGCGAATTTGAATTCCATACCCACACAGTCATTATATGTCATTTGTTGCTTTCTTGAGAGGGTGACTGCTGGTGAGGGAGTTTTGTGATTAGATTAGATATGTAGTTTTCTGATGCAACTCGATGACATGAGGCATTAGTCCTGGATCAACAGGTGGTTGCATCAAATACCAATAGAGGGCGTCCTAATGAGTGATGTTGTTCGTTTTGTTTAAGTGTACGGAGGGAGAGCACGTAAGGCAGATATATAACAGCGACAGATACATGGAGAGAGAGAGAGAGAGAGAGAGAGAGAGAGAGAGAGAGAGAGAGAGAGAGAGAGAGAGAGAGAGAGAGAGAGAGAGAGAGAGAGAGAGAGAGAGAGATATGACGTGGGGGAGAGGTAGGAAGGGAATAAATAGGCAACAGAATGAATGTGTTGCAATACAATCATATACGTTCGGAGGGGACTTTTCATTTCACCTGATTGTGATTGTATATTTTACAATCTTACTATTCTCAAGAAGTAAATATGTTTCTCAAATTTGAGACACACAGTTTCAGTTATAATATTATAACATCTTGAATGACATTGTGATATCTCCCCGATTATTTATCGTTTAATTGCCATTTCACAACCCATTTGTACCTCTATAAATTCCACAGACGACATTAATGTTTGAAAGGCAGTGCATGTTGCATGACAAAGCTGTGACATAATCGGACGGTAATGCAAGGAAATCACTTGTCAGGGAGATATCCCATGTTACTTTCAATATTTTAATATTGCAGCTCAAGTAATTTCCTGTTCTTTGACAACGATAATGTCCATTTCTGTCATGCTCCATTGTGTATGTATGTAGTCGGTTTTTATTTCCTCGAATTTGCCTTTGCATTATAGATATCGCCGTAGGCTATGTTGTATCAACATGGAGCATGCGCCCTCACTGAGAAAATTTAGGTATTCTTGTGCATATATCTCAACACTAATATTGTATGATGGTAGTGGTGACACGGTTGTTGTTGTTGTTGGCTTCGTCGTCGTTGTTTTTGTTATTAATTTTTGAATGATAGTGGTAGTGTTTGTGGTGGGGTGTTGTTATTTTTGTTTTTTGGTGGTCACGTGTGTTTGTGTGTCATGTGTGTTTGTGGTGGTGATTGTGGTACGGGGTGGTGGTGGTGGTGGTAGTGATAGTAGTAGCAGTGGTGGTGATGATGATGATGATGATGATGATGATGATGATGATGATGATGATACTGATGATGATGATGATGATGATGATGATGATGATGATGATGATGATGATGATGGCGACGACGACGACGACGACGACGACGACGACGTTGATGTTGACATTCGTCGATGTTGAATTCTGTCATTAGTGCTTAGTACATTAGTAAACAAATCTGTATGATTCATTGGAGTTTATGCTCCTCTACATTATATTGTTTTTGTGAATTGTTGTTTCAGCATGATTAGTGATTTTAGTGGCAGATTATTAATGGGGTGGTATTCATCTATTATGTTAGAAAATAATTATGGTCTAAGGACACTCAGTTAAAAAAGAAAAAAAATATATACAGAGATACGACCGATTTATTAATAGCATATTCTACAAAACCTGGCCATACATGCTTAGATAAAAACCTAAAATGCCACTTTCCATCAAGGGTTGCCTATCATGTCCTCGGTTATTGTCCGGTCAATGTGCTGTAAGCCATTTTAGAAATGTAATGGGGGTCGTAAGGTGAGCAAATATGGGTCAAAACATTGCACACAGTGATTATATTGTCGTTCCCCCGTGTGTGTATTTGTCTTCTATTGTGCATGGTAAATGCTAAGGGTCGTTATGTGTTATAGTTGAGTGAAAGTATCGGGTCACGACCCAGCGCGATACCGAGACGCGAAGCCACCATTTTGTGAGTTCTCCTTGTGGCCGGTTCGGCAGGTACAGTATTAACGTTAACCCTTCAGTTAGATGCAACCGTTAAGGCGTGAGAACAACCAATGAACACCGAACAAGACTTGTGTTGCAGATTGTCAAGTTACCTAGTACTCTGTTGTATTGTGGTTGTCTCCTGTTAAATTCCAGTCTTCATTGTCGATGTCAGTAGATCGTGATCGTAAAATTTGCTTCAGATTCGACGCTCGTCTGTTGTGCGACATTTTCTCGTAGTAAGACTTACTTTAAGATCGACATTGATGACTTGTGTATTCCCTGGTGTTCATTTTTGAAACAACTCTACTGTACATGGAGTATCGTGAACCAACATTGTCTTACAACTTGCATTTTTAACTTGCGGGTTGTAAAGCTAGCCGGTGAATGTTATATTTAGATCTATGCAAATGTACAATTAAATTCTCCTGTGTAATTGATATTGACCTGAAGGTTAACATCTGACTCAGCAATCTAACAAAAACAGTGAATTTCGTCGGATGGTTGAATTTATTCATGAATTAAGATTAGCAGGTTTATCTGAATACAACGTTCTGCGAGACAACACATGCTACCTGTATTACGCAGTCGTGGTATTGTTATCAGACTTGCATTTACCACCACCATTATCATTTATATCCGTACATATTTAGCACCATTATTCGACAAAATGAGCGATTGATATAGAGGTCACTCACCGCTTCACCGCTAATGAAAGTGTGATACGGTATTAATTGTCACCCAACCGTAGATTGAGATTGTACTTGTTCACAGTCAACGTTCTATTTTGCTGATCAACATTAAAAACGCTCAGTTAATTATTCCATTGACAGTTAAGCAATCTCTGGTGCACCGACGAAAAGCCTCAAATATTTTATTTACTGAAGAG
Source organism: Glandiceps talaboti (assembly GCF_964340395.1). Classification (NCBI taxonomy): domain Eukaryota; kingdom Metazoa; phylum Hemichordata; class Enteropneusta; family Spengelidae; genus Glandiceps; species Glandiceps talaboti. Next base: position 5,990,714 of record NC_135566.1, read on the forward strand.
ACATCGATGGATTTAATGTACATGGTTCCTACATCGGTAAGAATGATACATTTTATATTTATATTTATATTTATATTTTGGTGTCATTTTACATACTGGTTATTTAAAAATGTCAACTAATTTCGTAATGTATTTCTGAGTGTAGTCAGGGAAAAAGTGCTATAGGTAACAGACAAAACATGTTAATACGGTAGCCTGTTTGTGTGATAGCTCACTAACAAGTAAGAAATGTTCGTCCTGGGAGGCTGGTACGATTTAGTTTGGTTCGTCAGAGTATTATAGTATTACTTTATTCGTCATGAAAAATATGAAATTTCCCTTGCAACACACTCAATGCAGGCAACGAATGTGCAGCGGCACCTTTTTAACACCTTGTTAATTTGTTTTCGATTGCTCTGTCACGATTTATTGTGGTCGTAAATTTGCATATTTATTAAACAGCTGTAATGAAATCGACATAATTCCATTTAATTGTAATTTTTTACACAAAATTTGTTAATTATATTATGTTTATTTTTTGCCATTACGTATCAAGTACAATAGGAACTGTTTACAGTTAAAATTTACAGTTTGAACAGAAAATATGAGATTTATACCCTGTCGTTTTACGTCACAACAGTGAACGTCCATGTCATTGCAATTGGTCACAGTTCAGTGGTGCTCGAAATATTTGTCAAACCGTTCAAAAGCATCATTGCTTTCCTCGATTTTTCATAAATTATGCTTGAGTATGTAATTATCATATTTCCAAATATGTTTCGTCATTCAGTCGGAAGATACTCGGGAGTCGTTACCTGACGGTATTGTCAAGCCTAAGAGATCCGGGTAAAAATGTGAAAATATTAATATTTCGAAACATGCAATCTGTTTACATCTGTTTATACCTGTTTGTTGTCCTCATAGGATGATGTATAGGCACTCACTGTGCCTTGACATGTACATTGTATAAAAGCCAATGTTTGCACCGACGTTGAGTCTGCGAGCCACTCATTATTACATTATTTATATTGAAGCCTTGTATCCATGGCAACAAGAGGTAAACACTTAAGCCAACCGTGAGATAGTAGTACTCTGTAAAGTGTTTTTGCTTGGTCCGTGAAAAATGCTCTTCATTATTCTTTTATTTTGCTTTTGCCAACATTATTTACTGGGATCCGTTTATAATTACCATTCGCTACCGTGCGGTCACAACTCATTGCTTTCATCATAGACCTTTTACCGTGTAGGGTCTATGGTTTCATAACATTCTTGGAACAGGGGAATGGAGAGGGGGGGGCGTGGCATTGCCGGGGGTGTATGTTAGGGCATGGAAGGCTAACAGTTAAACTTCTTCAGGCGTGCTACTAAAATTAGTATTGCAAATTACAATCGAAGAGATCAGTCTCGTCAATGTCTCGATTGTAACACTAATGAAATATCTTGAACTGTAAACGGGACACTACCACCTAAAAGTAAAAAAAGGAACTAAGTTATCAGCTAACTATACAATTATACCATAAACATAGCAACCATTCACTGTGAACAGAACTTTGTAATGTATACAGAGAAAGAAAAGAATCGAAATGTTAACAAACAGCTGTGAAAAAGAATACTGAGACACGTACACATGTATTACCTCCGTATTCAAATATCGGAAATGTTCCATACTTCAAGTGATATGATATCATAGGTAACAATGCATAGATATTTTGGTCACACGACATGGCTTTGAAATATCATATATGTATTTAAATGACTTACACCGTATGGCGACAGACATTAGTGTATATATATATATATATATATATATATATAACTCGGTGAGTATCAATCTGCTATAAGACAGTGCGCTATACCGCAGTGGCAGAGCGTAATAGTTTTGGTAGTACTGGAACTCTTTCTTGGGTGTGTGTGTGTGTGTGTGTGTGTGTGTGTGTGTGTGTGTGTGTGTGTGTGTGTGTGTGTGTGTGTGTGTGTGTGTGTGTGTGGTGTAAGGTTAGTCGAACAAGATTGTATGTTTTCACAAAATTAACTGAGTCACTGTTTTCACCATTAAAATATGAACTAAAACAATACCAAAGCAACGATTTAGAAAGTGTACAACTCTCCCAAGTAATTTTAAATCACAATAAACATATACTGCCCGTTTCATATTAGTGTTTACTGGATCTGCTTGATCCAATCACACAGAAATTACCAAGGGGTTTTACATTCTAAAAGTTTAAGGTAACAAGATCGTTATTTCTTGCTACAGTTTTGTCTAACTGCAACTAGATGGCTAGACACGCGGGCGCCAATGTTTTGATATCTGCATTTCATGTCTGTATGGTGCCAACTTAGTTCCTTTCATTGAGACAAAATGTAGCAAGAAACGTTATTCACTCAATCTTACTTGTACAGTTTCTTATTGGTTTCTGCATGGTTGTATCAAACAGAGTCAGTAAACACTAACATGAAACGGGAAGTAGTACACTATCTAATCTCGTCATCAAAAGTAAAGTCAGCAGCCTAGCCAAACAAATAAGTTAGACTGACTTAACAATTTGCACTAGTATGTTGTTGTTACGATTGACGTCCTGTTTTTTTTACATAAAGATATAAATAGTAACTAATTATACAATGTGTGTGTAGGCTGTATAAACATATATTGTGTTGACAGGTTGTGTGGAATTACAAATGAAGTTTTTTCTATAATAACTTTTAATGCAATTCTTACATCCATTCGGAATCTACCAATAACAATACCAATATCAGTACCAATAACTATACCAATGTCATTATCAATACCAAAATCCAGACCAATACCAATACCAGTGTCATAGCAAAATATCAATACTAATACCATACCATACCAATACCAATGTCATAACCAATACCAATATCAAACCAATACCAATACCAATACCAATGTCATAACCAATACCAATATCAAACCAATACCAATACCAATGTCAATACCAATACCATAACCAATATCAATACCAATACCAATACAACAACAAGTTCAGTATGTAACTTTATAATATCCCAAAGTGTGTAATTTGAGTTTAAGACTACACATTAAAATACAAACAAATCCTTCAAATAAATATCACAATGAATCTAACAATACAAAGAGATACATTCACAATAGATATTGAAGATTGAGAAAGACCATTAAAAGGTCGCACCGTGATGAGAATAAAAGACAAAAAAGAGTAAAATTAACCGTCGTGATCTTGAAGGTGAAACAAAAGCATAGATACAATACAACACGTGACATATAGATAGAAATGAACCCTAAAGAGGTCCGGAAGAATGACCTATCTATTTTGTATTCACTCTGTATCATTTGATAATGGTGGGTGTATGCTGTAAGCTGTGTAGTGGGTTTGGTGTATTCTCAGACACTAGTCACAAACACATGACAAAATGGTACACCTACTTTTACAAGAATGAATAGGTCCTGACATTTTCGAATTAGTCAAAGAGACAGGTCATAATTAACTGTGAAAGAACACTTTTGTTAAAAGTTGAAACCACCCTAACTTTCTTGCGGGATGTCACAGGTTTTGACCTTTGACCCCTATCGTTACTTTATCTCGTGTGAACAACTTGACAGGGTAAAACTAACAAAGACGAGACATCAGTATCCAGTCTAGCAGAAACTGTCCTTTTATACTGATTTTTTAGGTTTACCTATCTTGATGAGAACTGATAACAAATGATTTAAATTGTAATATTTTCAAAATTTATTTTGCTTTTGGTGTTTCACCTGTCGACAAGAATCCAATGCATAAAAGTATGTATAGACAATAGAATTTTCAAATAACTTTCATTTTTAGCGAAAATTTCACGTTGTGCAATATTGAGAGTTTTGTAATCACATTCCAATGATGTACATAACATATATTAGTCTATATGTTTGAATAGAAAAACTTGATAACTTTTATTTCTGGATCCGAACGAGGTTGACCTCAAGTTACGTTCTAAACAAGGAGTTCTCTTGACAACGCACAAACCAACAGAACAAAGACATATTTTGAATGACACTTTTTAAATGTTTACAAAAATGATTATGACAAATGATATTAGTGACATGCGCACAGATATCGCAGCCAGAATGCCACAATAAATATGTATTAATTAAATGCCACAGTTTACCATATCATGTGACAGCATTGACACTATTTCAAACACAAAATAATTAAAGTCGAAGTATAGGCAAATAATGACATTCCTAAATTCCCTGATACTTCCACATTTGTATAGAATTTGTAATACCATTTCTACTATGTTTAAGATAGGCACGCAGAATACAGCTGGGTATCAAATACCACACACTCTTAAACGCTGTGATATAAAGATCACCCATTATTTGTTTTAAATTCCTGTTGGTGTAAGCGAGGGAAGAATTCGAAATACCAGGACTGTCGGCATTCGCTCATAGGATTAAGGTCCTGTTTAGTGATGAACTGATTCAGGTTCAGTTACTAAAACAATTAGAACCATCCATTGGTATAGGTTTGTTATTATCATAATCATCATCACCACGACAAAACGACCCTAAAAGGTGAGTTTATTTTTGACACAGCCTAGTATTTTATGGTACTATCGGAGGACATTCACCGTGTGTTGGTTTGTATTGATTTGTTGACCCCAATCATATTTTGTGCGTGAAATACCTTTGTTAGGACACCTGTGACCAGTAAACGAACTGCACTAATATACCGAGTGTTTACCATCAATATAGGTGGCTATGCATTTAATTTAATTGTACAGAGCTACATACATTTTGCGACAGCTCGTCAGGTGTTTGAAACAATGCAATGCAACTTAGAATTTTTAACTTGGTGACATGGGTTCGACGTTTTATGAAGCAAACAGCACCGTGGACATAACAGCGTTATGTTGAAGTCCCTTTTCCCATGCGGGTTATGTTTATGAGTAATGAATTAGTGGGTAGCCGCAAGTTCTACATAAACTTTTGGAGACGATATTTTCTGATCGAAATTCAAACGTGTATTTATATTTTGAATGTTTGATCGACTTTACACGTCGACTTGTTCTCAATTCACTCTTTCGAGGTGTTAATATACTGACTTTTTTCAATTGTAAACCCCTTTACACTTTATCAAACATAACGATGTGTTCATTTTAATATATTCAATACAGGCCAATCATTGCCTAGGGATAAAGCAAAGCGTAGACAATGTGGACTAGAGTGAGTACAATTAACCCTCGATAAAGCGCTATTTGTACGACACTTTCCGAATTCAAATAAACCGAGGCATTGTATTCGAAAAAAATCTCACTAACAGGGAGCGAGAATCCCACAGGTGGTTCACCCGATATGCTTGTTGCTAGGCGACGCACAATCTTTATTTATTTATACCTTAACACTGAAGTCTTCATAAAAAGTCTTGATATCCAAAGATTTGGGGGAAATGAAAGACAAATACAACTTTAGGATGAAACGATTGAGACATAGAATATTTTTGACCCAAGCCGTCACAATTTCAATCGCCAAAGGCAAGCAGAGGTCAAATGTCACTTCAACTGGTGTTCCACCGCTTCTGTGACTGTTTTGTTGCTTTGTGTTGCTCGTGTAGACTCAACGTTCATACTATTATAGCAGAAATTCTGAAAAGATTCAGTCAAATATGAATTGTATATGTACTAATCACAAGGCATCGTTGTGATCCCAGGGTTGTGTGATCTGCTGGCACTGTACACGTGACTACTTTCAATCTCGGTTAGAATTATTCTATCCTTCGTCAGAAATACTAAAACCCAAAACAGTTCAAACTGATTAATATCAAAGTCTTTTTCGTTTTGTTGCCAAGTATGAATTTGACACAAACAATATTAAAAACTCCAACTTTTGACTTTTTGTCTACATCATTCGGAGCTTTGACACAATTAATCAAGTTCTTCAAAACGGAGTGTACACAATTTCAAAACATAACAAAAATGTTGAACTTTGTAGGTAATTTTTTGGACGAATCAATATCATTTATCAGTGAACGACAAGACTATCTCAACTCAGTGTCTGTCTGTCTGTCTGTCTGTCTGTCTGTCTGTCTGTCTGTCTGTCTGTCTGTCTGTCTGACTGACTGACCGACTGTTACTCTGTCTCTGTGTCTCTATCTCTATCTGTCTCTGTCTCTCTGTCTCTCTCTCTACCCACTGTCTGGCTTTTTAAAATATAGAATTAAATTTGTAAACAAAAATGCGGAAGTCAACGTTGGAATAGATGTAAGTAACAGTACCGTATTACAACACACGAAAAGTACACAAATTTGAGTAGAAACTAAACTGATGACGTCACATATCTGAAGATAATATAGCTGATCCGCCACACCCCAAAACATCTGTTCGATCTGTACACTGCCATCATGGTAATATTTGTACACGTCGATTAAACTATCAATAATTTCATTCAAATCCACGGTAGCTGGCTTTGTATTTGAACATATATACTGACTACAGACGATATATTGGATCGGAATCTGTAATTTGGTGAGATATTTTGTTAATGTTAACTTTTACATTAAGATGTATACTTGTAATGGTTAAGGACAGCTAACAAACTTCTATTCGTTGTACTAATTTATTGAATATATATTTGAACGTTTTGAATTTTTTTTATATTACTCTACATAAGCTTATATGCACTGACTATGATACGGTTGACCCAATGTTGCATCAATCAAGGGCAGTTCTTTATCAAGGACATAGTTGGGTCAGTCTATCTGTCTGTCTGTCTGTCTGTCTGTCTGTCTGTCTGTATGTATGTATGTATGTCTGTCTGTCTGTCTGTCTGTCTGTCTGTCTGTCTGTCTGTCTGGCTTGAAATATAGATAGTTAGGTCTATATTTACATGGAACCCATGCAATGTGATAGCAATATATTCCCTCGATTAATGGGAACACGTTGCTAGAAATGAATGATTTTTTTAGAAATTAATAAAATAAAATAAAAGCAAAACGATGTCTTCAAATTATGTATTTGTACTTTTGTCTACCTTCAAAAATGATGTGTATTCCATTAAATCGTTTGTACAATTTCAGAAAATTATAAAATGTAGTCTGACAAATGATCCATGATTTTATTTTTTGAACCAAGCTTTCCGTCTCAACTAAAAGAGACATCTTTGTTATCACGGATATGGTTCAGCCGTTTTTCACTATTTGTATTTTAACATCATCTTACAAATAGGAGGATATTTATTTATAAATATCTGTTCCAATGTACTATCCGTTAGATGCTATTCGTCAATCTTTTGTTCAAGTGGCCTAAGGGGCCTTGTCACTGCGAGTCCCTAGACAAGTACTGTTTAAAATTCTCAATTACCACCTACGAGACTGTCTGGCGTAGGATGAATAACAACTCCGAGTCTCTCTCTTTACATTGCAGGTAATCGAGTAAATTCGACAGTCAATCATCTATCAAATTGACAACCCTTGAACCAACAATGGCGTCTTTTCTTCCCAGTATCAAACGACGTAGTGGTACGTTTGAGGTGAACGACGAACAACCACACTTTTCTGTTGCATACATGGGAAGTGTACCCTCTGATGTAAAAGGCGGGGAAGAATGTACCAAAACACTTGTAGATAACTTATGTACCGCCCTCAAGGGCCAGTCTCTGCCAAAAATGACATTGAACATCACAACAAAAGGGATTACAATGAAAGGACAAAGGAAAGGAACCGATGAATTTATCCCAATCTATGCTATAACTTATGGTGCGGCTGATCCTGTACACAAACGTGTCTTTTCGTTCATCGAAAGTAGACACCAAGGGAATGGACGGAAATTTTTCTGCCACGCCTGTCTATGCAAGGACGCCACCTCGTGCCGAGTCTTAATTTTGTATCTTATGAAAGCTTTCAATATTGCGTACGACGAATATATGAGAACCAACAAGCGCAAAACTATCAAAGACAAAATTGGAAGCGGTCCTGGTAGGCGCACTAGGAGTGATGGGGACGCCGCACCGAGAATGTGCGCAAACACCATCGGTACGCAGACGATGTTGGCCCTTCCGCCAGGTATGGATACGACTACATCCGCGATTGTTCGGGTGTCTGATTGGTTGGAAAGGTGTGTTTACGTCAGCGACTCATCACAGAATGGTTTCCATGGTTACGACGATAGGCGTTTCTCAGAGTTTGAGAGAAGGGAGAGGGAGTATTCGAATCCTGCACAGCTAAACCCAAATTTCGATTTCAACACCGAGTTGAAAGACCCCAACATCCAAACAGCGATCAAAGGGTACGCTTCGTCGCTCTACTCGGATCCCCCGCCTCCGTACAAAGAATTCGAAGATGACCCGGATGATGTCTTTGAGGGGACACGAGACGGGACTAGAGAAGGCGAAAACCAGCAAGCAACAAATAGGTCTTCATAGGATTGTATTAGATGTATTTGATTCGAAGTTTGTGCTATCTTTCCAACTTGTTATATCACGGTGACCTTGAAGTACGTACCCCCTTCTATATAAATGCGGTCCATTTTTGTTGTGGTAAATTAATATATCACCAGTTGTTTGTCCTTATACATGTGGTTTCGTCAAATTCACAAGTTAAATATCGGCCTGCAAGGTTGCCACGTGACTATATGCAAATTAAAACACGTTTAACCTTCAAAAGGGTAAAAATACATATAATCATACTCATAACTTGAATATTTCTCAAAAGTTAAAAATACTGACTCAATTTCTTTGCTACAAGTCGTATATCTCTAAATTGTAAATTTGGAAATAAGATATGTGTACGTCGTATTGATGGAGACAAATATATATGAAGAACGATTTATGACCATTGCACTTTATCCACCCCTCTCACTAACTCTGTCTGTCTGTCTGTCTGTCTGTCTGTCTGTCTGTCTGTCTGTCTGTCTGTCTGTCTGTCTGTCTGTCTCTCTGTTGTCCTAGTTCTTTTCTTGGTCATCTAGTTATATAAACACGATATATACATATTCATAAAGTTACATATGTGCATACATAGATGAAAACTTCAAAAGTTTATAGTTATAATTTGTTTATAGTTCTTTAAATTTTCACAGAAGACTGTAATATGCAGGTTGTGCTGTACCTAATATATATAAATAACACGAAGTATTTTAGATCTCAGTTGAAGCTAGAGAGGATCGAGTGATCAATGTTCCATCAGTACATTAAATTATAGAGGGTATAATCATATATTCATTTACTGTTTTTGATTAAAGAATATAGTACAATGTTAACGGAATGTTTTAAAGGGACATTGACACCAGAATTCAATATTGACTGTGTGTTTTTTCTCTATGTAGCATATTTTCAGTTTTATGTACACAGAACACCAACCGGCCACAACGGGTCAATATTTGATATACATTGTACATGTAATGTATGTATCATTGCAAATGGATCATTAGGGTAATGAACACTAGTTTTGTGCCTTTTATTAACAAGAAATGAACTTTTAACATTTCTGTTATTTCGTCTTTGAGAGGTTTATGTGGATAGTAAATTGATACTGTCTGTAAGCGATGTTTTCGAATCATAACCAGAACACTTTTACAATGTATGCACAATATCTTATGGATGTGGGAACCGAGACTTGTATTTTTTGAATATTTTGGTAACCAAAATATTACGTCATAACGTTATTTTTATATTGCGCCCAGAGTCCTGGAGAGAGAGAGAGAGAGAGAGAGAGAGAGAGAGAGAGAGAGAGAGAGAGAGAGAGAGAGAGAGAGAGAGAGAGAGAGAGAGAGAGAGAGAGAGAGAGAGAGAGAGAGAGAGAGAGAGAGAGAGAGAGAGAGAGAGAGAGAGAGAGAGAGAGAGAGAGAGAGAGAGAGAGAGAGAGAGAGAGAGAGAGCGCGCTAGTCATCGGACATAATTCGAAATGTTTTTGGTAGTAACAATATAAGGATATGTCAATATGAGACAAAAAATAACCACCAAATACATACATTTTTAGACTGTACCCCTTTAATGATTAGAGAGTGACACAACACCAACGCATTGTGAATGTAAACAGAAATCAAACAGTTATCTACATATGTACTCTCGAATTATTGACAGATTTTACAAAATATCTACTAGATTTTTGTAGGAGTGGAATTTGTTAGATTTTTTGCTACACGTTTACGTTGTAAAGTAAAATGCCATTTAGCTTGACGTTGTTAGTCAATTTGGGTATATATATTTGGCATGCTGTACTCTCTAAATTAACGTTGAACCACGGCTTTATTCATACTATAGGTTTCAAGATAGTATAGAGTTCAGGTCACACAAATAGACATTTCGACAGAAAGACATGATTACGAAAACAAAATGTAACCATCGAAGGGGTCATTTTTAATTAAATATCATTTTTAATTAAATCGCTTAAGTCATAAGAACAATCTGTAGATGGAACGCACAGTATTTTGATTAAATTTAAATTTTATAATCAATAAAGCCCGGCGCACACTAGAGCAATTAGACACGTTTGATTCATAAGAACACATTATAAATGAAAACAACGAGTAATTTAATTAAATTGCACTTTTAATTAAGAACAACTTGAGGATATAAACACGCAATTCGACTCTTTACGTTTTTTAAGCATCCCCTTTAGAACATCAGCAAATGGATTAATGTTCCTTTCCTATTTCGTCTATGATCATTATCTTTCTTGATGACGTCACACGTGTGCCAACAGTTTAGATTCTAGTAGAAGACATTGTGTTACATTGCAAAGAGATATGGAATTCTACAAACGTAATTTTTGGGTGGACATAAATTTTACTTTCTTGTTATCTTCTAAGTTATGCTCGAAATGTTAATGTATATTTATAGCATGCAGTTGCTTTCTGTAATGTAATATAATTTTTAAAAAATACGTGTAGCAAAGATGAAAAACTGAACGTGTCTCGTTTTATTTATTTATTTGACATGATATGCCTGCAATTACAAACACTCAAAAATGGATATAATATATGCAATCTTTACAACATAGAAAAAGACGGAGACATAAAAGGAAATATGGAAAATAACTACAAAATTTACAAGTCAATTAATTTGTTACTGAGACTGGAAAAGATAACAATATCTTGCAAGGAGTTGATAAAGTCAAAAGTCCTAGATAGAAACGACATGATATTGGACGCTGGTATATAGCTAGATGTAGATGTACCTGTAAAGTTTATGGACAGTGATGTTTGTTATTAATCTTAGTGTGTGTCATTTATAACTTTTGTCTTACTTTTTGTCAAATACGCATATAAATTCACTTAGTAACACCATACACCATACTCGGTTTCAATTGCTTTAAAAGTAACTTAATATGTACCAATTTAGTTTATTGTCGCTGTCCGCGTCATTGTAATCAAGGTCGATAGCAATTGATGACAATTTAATTACTCACACACCACACCGTCTTCGCGGCTTTTCCCTGTATTTCCAACACTTTGAGATGGTTATGTGTATGTCGTATTCTAGTGAGAGTCATCAATGTCAATCACCCATGTGAATGTGTCTTGATGACGTGAGACACAATTTCCATCCAATGAATATAATGAAGTAATATCGTTCGATTCCTCAATTTGCGCCTATTTCCTTCGTATTTTGTCGTTTGTTTTTAATTTTGTTGTTCTAGGAGTGATCACCTCTTCCAATATCGCTCTGAGAGTGATCACCTTTTCAAGACGTGATCACTATCAGAATGACAAAATAAAATCAAACAATGAAATAGAGATATTTATAAACGAATCAACTCGTGTTCCTACATCTGATTGCATCGCCATGTCAGACTTCGGCTGTGAGGGCGCTCCTAGCTGCCATGTCTCAATATTGGTGAGTAGGTTGATACGACAGTCCACGTCGACTATAATATGCATCTATCGAAAACAAATTACTAATTCTAAAATGTTTTCAATACGAGTACTTCTACTCTCTGACAGTAGACAAGAGAATGGTAAATTTTACAGGAGAGTGCTTGTTGCCACTGAGCCGTACGAGACTTGATGACTTTCTCGAACTTAACGCACAATAAGGAATTAAACCCGCCTGCACTGTATAGGAATTACGTGTTTGCGTGTCGAATATGATAAACATACTGGTGAACGTCGTCATCAAAGCCTTGCTGTGGTCATTGCACTCACTTTTGGCAGATGTTATCGTATTTTTGTTCAGTCAACTACAAATAGCGTATTGCTATTGTTTTGCACTACTGTATCTTGAGTTATTGCCAGCGATTACAATTTATTCATACTCTGACGACATTTTCCTGGAGTCAACTATCATTGGGCATGGTCGTTCGTGGGAATTTGTACGATCCACTTGTTATGTAAAATATGGGGCTTTTATTCAGTTGTTTTATTTCATACGTGGGTTATGTTTTATGACAAACTTCAACAGAGTGGGATGTAGTTGTTGATGTACATAATGAACACACCTCGTCCGTGTCGTTAAAGGCTTAACTGCAACATTAATTTGAAAAGATCGAATCCATAACGATCGATAAAGACACCTTGATCTTTACACGAAAAGAAACAAAAATTAAAATCACGTGCTCGTAAAACAGTCTCTAGACGTCCTTCGTACCGACAGGTGATTAAAACTATTACGTAGATAGTCACCATTTTATTTTATCAGCTCATTGCAGGTAAACGTTTTAACGATCCTCCAGTGCTGTGAACGGTGCCAACGCTCATAAAAATTGCTCTCAGAGGAACCTTTCCTACAAGCTATAACAACTTGAGATTCCAGTACTTAAATTTGAAAATGAAGACAAACAATGCCAAGGTTAGCGTGCGACCGAAGTTTTAAAAAATGAGAATGTCATTGAAAGTAGGGCCTTGAACGGTTGTCATAATTTTCTTTCAATCATGGCTCAAAATCAGCAAACTCTACGTACTACTTTCAATTTTACAATTCTTCCGACTTGCAAAGATGTGGTGTGTTTCCATCTCGAGAGAATTAGGAATCCATACAAACACATTTAAGTAGACACGTGAATTGTTATGTTATTGAAATATCTTGAAGTTCATTGTTGAAATGGTTATATCGAGGTTAATCAATTAATAACAATAAACAATTTTGACCAACCAACCAACCAACCAACCAACCAACCAACCAACCAACCAACCAACCAACCAACCAACCAACCAACCAACCTACCAACAAATCGAAATCAACCTACCAGCCAGCCAGTCAGTAAGTCAGTCTTCAGTTCCTCCCTACCTCAATTTATCCCTCTATATTTTACTTATCCCCCCCCCCTTCCATAATCAATCATAGTCCAATAACCTAAAACAGTGTTCTGCTCTTCGGCCAATGATAGTTAAGATTAGTAACTTTCTTGATTATATCGGTTCTTCATTTTCTTGTAAAGAAAATAAAATGATCGTAAACATCTATTGGTTCGTTGTGCGTGTACCATATGTACCATGTATACTATAGACAGCAATCCACTCTGCATAAAAATTGAAAACAGACCAAAATTTTAATTTCCACGGATGCAACAGTTGAAAGTATTCGAGACAGACTTGAGCCAGTCGACCGAGCCTAGAGGAATAGCACCGAGCTCGAGAACGAGGCATTTCAGTGTGCATTACTCTTATCAAAGCACCGACAAACGACGTATAATACCTCAGCAGGGTTTTTACTGCGTTTTATAACACCGGTCAACCTTTATAACTAGGTTCAACCAAATGTCATATCTTCTGGCGATGTAGATGGCATATGGGATCAATATTATGTAGACCTATTAAATGTAGATAAGATCACATGTTTCCCTGTCTCTGGAGTTCTTATTTCGCTCTGATGAAAAGTCAATGAATGCATACAATGAGATACGCCAGCTGAGATTGGCAAACGCCGACAGTCAGATGAAGAAATAATATGTTCACCGTGTACAGCAAAGAGACGGGGTCATGTAGAAATGTTCAGTGGAGGAGAATGCGACTCACTAATGCCTGAAAGAAGAAGTTGGTGGAGATGCATTAAGTACAGCTGATGAATGTAAGCATAGACCCTACAGTAAGAAGTGAGTTTAAGTAAGTAAGTTACTCGTAAGTAAATTGTTAGTAAGTAAATAAATAGTGAGTGAGTGAGTGAGTGAGTGAGTGAGTGAGTGAGTGAGTGAGTGAGTGAGTGAGTGAGTGAGTGAGTGAGTGAGTGAGTGAGTGAGTGAGTGAGTGAGTGAGTAGGAAGACAATGAGCTAGTTACTGGGTGAGTGTTTCAGTAACGAGGTAGATATATAAAAATATTCATTATAATCATTTATTTATTTATTTATTATAGATTTATTCATTCATTCATTCATCCATCCATTCGTTCATTCATTCATCCACCCACCCACCCATCCATCCATCCATTCATCCATTCATTCATTCATTCATTCATTCAGTCAGTCAGTCAATCAGTCAGTCAGTCAGTCAGTCAGTCAGTCAGTCAGTCAGTCAGCCATTCATTCGAACAAGAGTAAGGTATAGTAAAGCAAAGAATACGAACCAAAGACTTGGGAAGATAAGTCGTTTGAGATATATTTTTCACCTTGGCACAGTGGCCCACACAGCCATTGCGGTAAACACCTGATAGTTCTTTAAAGTTACTTGACACATCTCAATAGAACAGGGAAGACTACCGAGGTAGGAATCTTGTGACAACCTGCTGATAGTAGCCTATAAATGGAGGAGGGGCGGTCAGGCGTTCATATGGTGACACTTTTGACAGTGTTCTATTGATTTAAGGGTCATGTACCCTCTTCACTCCAGGACATATGAATCATATCCCGCTCTATGGTGCGATAAATACTTTCTCATGAGTATTGTCATTGTAGTTAGGGCAACGTACTCGCGGTCTTATAATGCTTGACTGAGTTGTGACATAACCTCCGACCTATGTAATAGACACCAGAAGAACAAATCTGAAAGTCTAATTTGAAGACTTTAGAGTTAACACGGATAATACATGTAAATACAATAACAAAAATAGGGCTTAGCAAAAAAAACAACAACAATAATAACAATCATTTCGGAACGACATTCCCCAGTACATAAGTACAGTAACTGTCACAAGCACTGAATCGGGACGAATCTTTGAATGCACAACGTTCATGTTGATTGTCACCATGAAAGCAAAATCTTCGAGTTGTTGTAAGTAGACTTGGGTACTGGCATTTCATGAAGATAAATTGCTGAGATCGATAGTTCGTTTAATTCTCAATGACTCAGTCAGTCGTCAAACTCAACTACGCCCATTAAACGAGTTTTAGAACGACCCACTTCAATTAGGAAATCGAAAAAAAAAGTGTTCACACCCCAAATCAAAATTCACACGGACACAATTTCACACGGACTCCTGTTTTAAAATTACTTCTCCTTTTTTTCGAATGTGTTTCATCGTAGCCTGAACTCCGAGAGTGCACATTTGAATAGGCTAGAGACACCGTCCAACTTGTTAAATGAAATGAACAAAAAAACTGGGTCCTTTGAGGTCGTTCTCATTATCACATGAATAAGCTTTTATTGGTTCTATTGAAAGTTAGCAGTGGGAGCAACAACCGAACTATGTACCGTCAGTCTTTCAATAATAGAAAGTAACCAACAATGGCATTGCGGTGACGTATAGACTATAGCACACGACTGCGCATGTCCTTTGCTGGAGTTTTACACGTTGAATACTGAATGGATATTCGAATTCCTACCTTCGCCAGGTCACGCTCTTAACGGGAAGGGAACCATACAAAACGCTGGGATAACGATGGCGTTTTGGAGACGACGAAGCCAGGCTTTTGAGCCGAATCCCCCGGAAACTAAATATATGGTTCAATACTTAGGGAAGATGCCAGCTAATGGGAAGATGGGACTCGAATGTACCATGAAACCGGTGGAACTTATGTACAGAACATTTAAATTTAACAAAGGTAAAAATTATCAACGGCTCATGATCGAAGTGACAAACAAAGGTGTTTCGATGAATGAAACGGGGCCAACAGGACACGAAATTTTAAAGGATCGTTTTATACCAATCTATAAACTTTCTTTCGGAGCTGCCGACCCTGTACACACTCGTGTTTTTTCGTTCGTCAGGAAAAATGACGACACAGAAAGCGAGAATCCGTGGGAATGTCATGCATTTCTGTGTGAAACAACGTCCGTAGCAAAGGCGCTTACCCTGTATCTAGTGAAAGCGTTCCAAAAAGCTGCCGATGCTTGGGAAGCCAAACATGGCGGCAAAAGTGGACATTCGAAGCCAAGAACTATGCACATAACACACGAAAAGGGGAAATTAGAGCACCAGACGGCCGAAAAGAAATATCAACCGCCGGTATCTACTGTCAAGATAACGTTCAATATTGACAATGTCGACGAATTCGATCGAGTGGGAGACAGCCCAAACAAAAATGGCGGACAAAAGGACACTGTTGAAAACAATCGTGCATTTGCTGCTGCTTTGGCATCGCGGGACACACCTGAAGACGGAGAAGGATCAGACCAAGAAGAAAAGGGTAACGAGTCTACTGATAAAAAAACGGAGAGCACCACCGCGAACGAGGAAAATGTAAAAGAGGGTGAGGTGGTGGCGGCCTTCAACCCTCAGGTGTTACTACACCCAGCACCATTGTCACCTGCCGCTGCCAGTAGTAGCCCGTCGGCAAATAAACTCAGAAAACAAAGGAGTCTGGAAAAGGAAAAAAGTAAAAGTAAGCTAAGTCAGGATAATAACCCAGTGGAGACAGACACAAACGAACCTACAGACGATGATAGTGTTACTATGAGAGACCATAATGGCGAAAGTGAATTTTCCAGGGCGAAAAAGAAATCGGTTCGCTTCTCAGGATCTGATTCTACGATACCAGAAGTACAATGGGCGGATGGGGATATGGGGGACGATGACGTCATCGAAGATAATACAGGAAACACAAAAAAATCCAAGTCGTCATCAAAGGGATTTCTTAACGGAATTGCTAACTTGAAATTCGGAAAGAGTAAAAAGTAGAAACAAGTCCTAATCTGCTATTGTAGTGTTACAGGCAACTGTGAATAGAAGCAGACAATGCACTGGGCGTGGCCGGCTTGGTGCAAAGTAACTCAGTTCCAGTCATGACCCCAATACAGACTGGCTACACCTACACATTTATATACACGTATTAAGGTCTGGCATTCACGTTGGGAATGTATCATTGGATTAATTTTGTTTCCAGATAATATCTTATTGCAGTTCTGCGCACTTGACTGGAAAATACCAACAATACTTTGTGCCACCTTTAGGATATCAATTACAGCTAGCAATGGATATGAACCTTCAACTCGTGAGATAGTAATATGACTAAGGTCATCCAAGTTCAACAAAAAATAATAATGTTTAGCTTTTTGCTTTTATTTTGGCCAGCCTTAGTGACAACTCAAGAATGAATGTACCTAGTCGAACATATAGCCACGAATATTAGAGTACTGGGTCGGATTTGTTTTAAAAAGTAAAAACATTTAAAGTGCGAGGGACGCTTGTATATTTCAAAGGTATGTTTTTATTATTATTGATATGTACATTACTATTTACTCCTTGCATCTGAAATGGACTAAGTATGTGAAACGATTTCTTTCCCCATCAAGGTCAATGCCATTTCAAGAGTACTCTGTTTGAATTATCGCAGTTAAGTTTAACGAATGAGGCCACCATTTTCACCATGACAACGGTGTTCAAAATTGTAGCCTGCTTTTAAATATATTTGGAAATTGACATTTCATATATTTCATAATGTAATTTATACAGTTGTACATTTCATCGGGATTCATATGGTATTATTTTAGTTTCATAGACTCTGGTAGTCTGATGTCAATGTAAACTATTAATATGAGTACAAGGTCAGAGGTCACACAACGTGCCGACACGTTATCTTCCTAACAACCAGCACTTATTGTTTTCATGTCCTGAACTGTTCGTTTCACCGCGGTTCACCGCACCATGAAATTTACACTACGAAATAGACACCGTGTGTATTGCTAAAAGAAATCGTGTTTATGCATAAAAAGATCGCTTTAGTCTTTATATGACCCCTGACCCTATTCAGCTTATGGGTTAGGAATGTAAGTTTCCTAATACAGGCACGCTTTGCAATTTCCCCAATACGCTGAATTGTCGTATCTTGCATGATTTTAATTGTAAAAGTCACCTCTTTCCAGTTCTACGAGAACTCACGAAAACTTTTTAAAAAGTTGTTTGGAAAGTACTGTTGTCTTTCTGTTTGGAATCTTGAAAAAATTCCCGCCGTTTTAAAAAATGCGACAGCAATTGTCACTAATATAAGAGTACCTACCTGTAGACTATCGATGAGAATATTGAGCCGTATTGAGAGAGTTATGCCTCTGTTGCCATTGGCTGTGTTTGTTGTCTTCAGTGACAAATTCATCGATTAATTTTCAATTATTTTGTTTACTACTTCAAATATAGTTTGCCTAAACATCTAGGTATTTTGAGCAGAATTAAGTACGAAATTATGTTTTAAGCATACTCCGGAGTGGATTACGTGTATTTATTGCTTGGTAACACATCTTTGAGTTAATTATATTTCAGCTCTAGGTGCCATAAACACACACATTTTCTGGTGGTCAAAATCCAACCAAAAAACGTCACGGACAGTTCATTCTTCGAATCTCTCTATTTAGTTGGACCAAAAAAGTCATACATGCTATCACCATGGTGAAAATGGATACGGAGTACTAACATATTCCAGTTCTGGTTGAATCTGTTCAAATTAAATGTGTATGCATGCTTAGAAAGTATGACTACCGAGGAAGAACCAGCAAAGTGATATTCGTGAAAAATATTTTGGTCGTTCAGAAGTCGACTACTGGGCAACACGTATATCCCAATTTACCTTGTACAGTATACGTAGACAACTTCTGTAAGTCAGACTCGTGCCTCTTCAGAACTCTTCCACTGAACAACACGTATAACCGTAACGCAAACGTTAACAAGTAGGACAACGTCACCCTAAAGAACAGTAGAACTACTAAGACATTGTGCCAAAATGTACAGCTTCTGAAGTATAATGTATTAGTACCTTACACATAGTAGAGGCGTGCCTAGTTCTGATATCTGAGTTTTCGGCAAATTAGTACGCTGCAGAGTATGCTGCAATGTCACGGTCAACGTACTTCATCTGACTTTTGTCACATAATGCAACACCCCACCCCCCTCACCTATATCGGTGCGGCATTTGGTGTCCCGTTGTTCAAAGAGTTACCAGAACCATTTTACGATAGCAAACATACTCATTTACGGCACTAAGCATGTAAAATCATTTTACGACAAATTTAAGCACGTTTATTCAATTTACGACAGTGACTATGTCGAATCATTTACGAACTTTAGCATCGTTTTACGACATCTATATGACTCTAAGCATGTTAATTCATTTTACGGCAGTATGTCGAATATAATTGGAACTTGTACTTCAATTAAACTCGCGTATAAGAAATCAATTGACGAACAGTTTGGCGAATTTAAATATCATGGCGTAAAATTTGTAGTTTGTAATTGCTAAATTTGATTATAGTAGGTCCATGAAAAATACATTTGCATGCGTAATTGAGAGATATCAAAAGAAAACACATAAAAGTATATACATGACATAACTTGAACCTAAACACCATTAGTTTCCGCGTCATATCTGTTTCTGCAAGTACACGGTTTCAAAATTTCTACCAATTTGTCAGGTCAGTCATACTTCTACGTTACAATTTTTTTTCAGCCATCAGCTCTTCAGAACAGTGAAGTCGAAAAGTAATCACAAAATCAGCATATCTCATCTCACAGTGTGAGCGCAAGCCGAGCACCATTTGTGAACACTTATTTACAAAGTTGTTTTTCTTTAATATGTAGACAGCTGAACATGGGTCAAAGGTCAACCTTCCATGACGCAGAAAAACAAGATTATTCTACTTTATGTTATTCATCCCCCAGTCAATCTTCCAATTTTTACATTAGTTTTCAAATCAACTTAAGCAGTTTTATGTTTCTAAAAATAGAATGCATTTAAGTTACATGTATTGGGGCAGTAGTAAATTGAATCAAAAAGTCTGGATTCCATAGACTTCTTAATCAAATTGAATGGGTTTTTACACCAATGCGTGACTCGACTAGAATGAACTGAATCTAAATCAGAAACACGAATTATAGAATCATACTCAAATGTTACTTTATTAGTAAGTTACTGTTATAATTTAGATTCCTACCAGGGGTTTCTGAAGTTAAAATGTCAGATTTTAAGGGATTTCGTGGTCATTGAGGTACATATAAAAATTGTAAAAAAAATCCAAATTTATCACAATATAAATGTATGCGTAACTATTATGTATTCCGTGTCTAGTACATACATACATACACACATACATGCATACATATCCAGGAGTGCATAGATGTGTATTTTATTGAAAATTTAAATAAGAAAGATGTAAAATTTATTTACAAAATTACAGACTTTTGTTTATTGCAAATCGACTACTCTCTGTCATAGTTTTATTGGTTTGAGTGTTGTACCTTCTTGATACATCGTACTGTGTATCTACTCCGACCCCTTGCATCGTAGCACCAATTTACAATGGAAGATCATTGGCTTGAAACAAAACATCGTCTGGCTCAACAAACATCTTACTAATATTGCTACATTTTATCACTTACCTCAACACAAAATTGCTTCTTTTCATCATCTGGTGTGTCAAATATCTTACCAATATTGCTACATTTTGCGTGAGCAACCATCGTAAAGCCGATCGTCGCCAAATCATATACATTGTAACAATGTATACTTTTTCAGATATGTAAATGGATTAAAATGTAACAATTATACTTCAACTTTGTCATGTCACATGATGACATGTAGCAAAGTTTCGAGCTAGACACAGAAATGTGTCGAGTCTGACAATAAAATGTAGCATTTGTTAGTAAGATTTTTGACGAGCCAGGTGACGATTTGGTTCGACTTGACTGGCTGCCATTGTATATTATGTTAATGACGAGAAATAACCAAATGTAGTTGATTTTATTTAAAGAAATGAACTTCAGAATTCATCCACCTGCACCCCACCCCATCCCTTGGCCTACCTCCGCTGCTAATGGTACTGAAGGGATTTTTTGATATATAATGGCGAATTGATATCGCCCTTACATATCTATTAACTTCACAGTATGGTTGCCATTGTCATCCCTGGCACGATAATACGTTTGACAATTTTTTCAAAGTAAGGAACCGTCTCATATTGCCACAAATATTCATGAAACGAAATTTATTCGTATACGGTATAGGATATTTTGTTTCAAATCATACATTTTGTGGTTTCATTTTCAACAACTTTTTTTTGTAAATGTATACATAATGCGTTCATTTCACTAGAAGGAACCCCTCTTTTTCTAGTGAACGAATTTTGCTGTACAACGATGTGAGACGGTCCTAATGTACATTGTATTTGAATGGCACGCCATTTCTTTATCCCTCTTTTCCTTTGACCACAGTCTGGTGCCACATATACAACATTTCTATACCGTTTAATTTGTCACATCTGCCATTTGCTAATAAAAATGGAAATGGGTCATATATTCCATTTGAAGCCATAATGTATATTTCATTCCACTCTATGAAATACCTTATTTACATTCAAAAGTAATTGTTGTATATATGAAAGACTTGTATGCATAGTTATATGGTCTCTCCCATTGTAAATATCGGCAATTCTATAGGTCGCATTGTTCATTTCAAACAAGTCAACTCGTGATTTTAGCCCCTCTCTTTATATCGCCCTGTTTGGTAAAGTTTCATACTGTCAAATTTGGGCACAGTGGCCTATTAAACTGTCCTCATCTATGTGTGTGTACACGTGTACGTACGTATAATGTACTATGTACGTGTGTATGTATGTATGTATGTATGTATGTATGTATGTATGTATGTATGTATGTATGTATGTATGTATGTATGTATGTATGTGTGTGTGTGTGTGTGTATGTATGTATGTATGTATGTATGTATATATGTATGTATGTATGTATGTATGTATGTATGTATGTATGTGCATTCGTGCTTGCGTGCGTGTCTGTATTTGTGTGTGTAACTGAAAATCTGCTAGTCAAATGAAAACACAATTTTAGTAAACGAAAACTACGTTGAAAAGTATCTGCTGTGAAGAAAAATTGCAATAAACCAAAAGACCACATTAATTCCATAGGAAACTGTGACATTTTATAGTAATAAATCGTGCACTATCAAGTTCTAAAATGGCAGCTCTAAGCTTATATACGTAGAAAATAATATTACGAATCAAACTGGGGGGGTCTTGTAAATATCTTGTACACACAATGAATACTGTACGCACGTTGTCCTCATTAGTGACCCTATTTGACCTTAGATCCAAATGACGTCATTATCTCTCGGCTAAATATTGGTTATTGATTATCTTACATGCACCTGGAATGTAAAATCAATCTATAGATTAAACAGAGTCTAAGTAATGGAGTATATTAATAAGCTCTAAGTATATGTCTTTACGACAACACAAAACAGGTGACTAGTTTCATGGTTTGCGTAATCACCATGATTAGGTGTGAGATAGGAAATTCGGTTGTAACCATGGTAACATTGAAATTATGATACATAATGAGGAGTAATAACATTTTGTTAAACATTGTTGATTTTGTGATGTCTGAATTTTATATATTATCAACCGATATATTTCCACTGATGATGAAATTCAGTGTGTGTGTGTGTGTGTGTGTGTGTGTGTGTGTGTGTGTGTGTGTGTGTGTGAGGGGAGTGTGTGAGAGAGAGAGGAGAGGAGGGAGAGAGAATAGTCAGACAGATAGACAGATTCAGAGACAGAGACACAGAGAGATAAACCCAGAGATAGACAAAGAGACAGACAGACAGACAGACAGAGCGACAGACAGACAGACAGACAGACAGACAGACAGACAGACAGACAGACAGACAGATAGATAGATAGATAGATAGATAGATAGACAGACCGACAGACAGACAGAGGCAGAGGGAGGGGGAGGGAGAAAGAGAAAAAGAGAAAGAGTATCCCTTATTAATTGCTTCCTCCCTCAGTGTGACAGATTTGTCACCGCAACATGTGCATAAACACGTATGCCTTCCTGTTAGAATTTAGATCAAAAGGTGTTCACATACAGTTATATATACATATCAATATATGGAAGAAAACATATCCATCACGTCTCAGGGAAATTTCAGAGGTAGTCCTTGTATGCTACTTAGATGTAATTCTGGTCTCATAATAGGTAACGTGTGTCTGTGGTTAAGCTGGCGTTTGATGTCGTGTGGGACTTCTTCTTGTGTTTACAGTCAATGACTCCTTTCCTTTCAAACAAACTAATACGTGTATGTTATCGAACAGTTTGGAATTTATTACAAAAATGAATATATAACAGGATTTTCATTTACGATCCACTGGTGATCAACGCTGTGAACCGTGAACAGATACATCGTATTTATTCAATGATTGCTAATACTACTGCATCAAGGTGTTAACTGTACCGGATGATTTGCATATTATGTACTATTACGCATGTTACGGAACCCATTGCAATTTATAGAGCATGTCGATTTCATGGTTTATGACCATCAAAATTAATGGGTTTTTCATAATTTATTTATCAAGTGTTGACGTTTTAATTAATCTAGGAATAGAATCACTTTGCTTGTCGCAAGTGAGTGGTGTGTCGTAAACACGGTTAAGATATGCCGTTAAAGGGTATAAGGTCGAAATGTTTGTTGGTGATTTCGCTACTTTTTTAGGGAGTGTATTATTTATAATGCAAGTTTTGAACCCTTAGGGATACAATCCATACTCATGACGTGTTTTTCAAATTGACGGCAATCTGAATGTTATTTTTCATCATATTAAAAGACATCTGACATCTCATTGCTTTATATATTAACTTAGGAACTGGTGTTCAAATGATATCGACGGCTCAAGTTGCATCGTGAATTGTGTGAAATTATTATACTCTTTAAAAGGTCATATGAATGAGAAATAGACAGTTACTTTGGACATCACATTTAATTTTATGAGGCAAGTAGCAGAATTCATGGCAGGGGCCTGGGGAGAAAACTAGGGTGGCATGAAAAAAAGGGGGTTGCAAAAGAGGGGGGGGGGCTTGGAGATTTTGGTTGTCTGAAAAGCGGATGGGGGGGGGGGGTTACTGTATATATTACCATAATTGCAGAATTAAATTATGTGCATTGCTTGCAAGCCCTCTAAAGCCCCTATGTGTCCGGATTTCAAAAAACTTTGCTACACTGAGCCATCAAGGTGATGCATACTATCTCTCCTCCCAAATCAATGTTGAACGGGTAAAGCCCTGCTGGCTAAGTATCTCCAAGTATAGGTTACAGCGCAATATGAGATTTCTACTCGCGAAGCCCACATATATACTCTAAAGTAATCTGGACTCTGAAATCGATTGCCGCTGTTTCTTTTAATGTAGTGTATCGTTGTACCATACATTTGTATGTTGGATCGAAAGTACAATATATACAGTCATCCTACTACTATACATAGATCTATATTGTAATTCTGATCTATCCTATTCAGTTTCAAAGTCTTGATATCGTCATATATAAACTAATATTAGATTTATAAAAGTTTGAAATTTATTTACAATGTTTATTATAATAATAGTACCTAACACGTTGTCTGAGCCTTTAATTGATGATGATGATGATGATGATGATGATGATGATGATGATGATGATGATGATGATGATGATGATGATGATGATGATGATGATGATGATGATGATGTAGCTGTTTATTTGTACAGTAATTTGTAAAGTGCTGATTTTTTGTCACAGTACTGTGTAACCAGGTTATTCCAGACATTTGGTTTGTAAAAAAAAGTACGTAAATTGTATGAGTCAAATATGAAAGAAAGTACTGATATTTTAAGGTGCAGATTATCGGAGGTTTTAGGTGCTTAAAAAACAAAACTACTTGTAGTTGTTCAAAACATTGTGGCATGAAAAGAAAAAAAATTCTCATCAAAGTTACACAAACGTGGACTCTGTTATGATAACAGCAACACTATTCAGGCACGTTTTCCATTGTCTCTGCATCAGCCTTTAAGAACCATTCCATCCACGCGCCGTCATATAGTGGGAGATCAGTTTTGGTGGAGTAGTGCGCCGCCAACGCCAAGAAACTAGCTGTCAGTCCAGTCCCGCACATGACAACCACAGATTTGTTGAGATCGACACCAGCATCGTTGAAAACCACCTTCAGTTGTTCGATGTCTTTCAGCAGTTTGGTATCAGAGTCCATTGTCTTCATAAAGGGGATGTTAACAGTGCCTTTAATATGACCAGATTTGATACCTACCAGACGAGAAAGGAAACAGTGAGATTCAATTTTCATGGGTATCTAAAACACACACATTCAGTCATTGATGGTCGACCGCACACTGTAGCAACCCCAACGATATCGATAAGCGTCGTTCTTTTTTAGTAATCGCAACGGATAGGTAAATGAATACACGCGACAGTTACACGTTCATAATCATGTAGAAGACATGTAAACTTATGTACTATACATATACACACTCTGTAACATGTATAAAAAAGGCTATTACTCCAGTGTGAACCTCTCTAACGCAATGATATGCAAGTACTCAGAAAAATGTGTATGTATTTACGTGTGTATGTATGTATGTATGTATGTATGTATGTATGTATGTATGTATGTATGTATGTATGTATGTATGTATGTATGTATGTATGTGTGTGTGTGTGTGTGTGTGTGTGCGTGCGTGCGTGCGTGCGTGTGTGTGTGTGTGGTGTGTGTGTGTGTGTGTGTGTATGTATGTATGTATGTATGTATGTATGTATGTATGTATGTATGCATGTATGTATGTATGTATGTATGTATGTATGTGTGTGTGTGTATATAACGCGCGCGTGTATAGTATGTGCGTGTGTGCGCACGAGTTTCATTCACTGTGTGTTCAAAGTAATTTGCGTAAGAGCCTTAGCAAAATGCAATCATTATCCCCATTGCTAGTAAACCGATTCCCATATAAATTGGCGATCTGCCGAGGAACAGAAAGGTATCCATGTGTGTGTATCATGTGTGTGTGTATATATATATACATGTATATATAAAATAGGTATTCTTAATATCAACACACCTGGTACTGGCTCAGGATCTTCTCCTTTAAATCTTCCCGGAGGGCGTGCATCGACGACGGTAAAACTGTTTTCTGAAATGTTGCTTTCAACGTCTCCTTTGCCTTTTACCAAACTGCTCCTAAATGAAGGTGTATAAGTCACCGTCTCAACATCCAATGTTTCATCAGAAGTTGGGTGGTCCTCGGCAATCCACTTAGGCAGCCCGCCATTCAAGACAGAAACTTTGTCATGTCCAAAAACATGGAACATATACCACGCCCTCGGTGCTGAAAACATGCCTAATTTTTCGTTGTTGTCATAGAGAATGACATGCGTGTCGTTCGTAACACCTAACTTCCCAACTTGCTCAGCGAAAACATCGGCGGATGGAAGCATCATTTCCAGATCAGATGATGTGTCCCTACACGTCTTCAGATCGAGGAAGAGCGCCCCCATTATGTGTTGTTTCTCATATTCAGCCGCTGCATCTCGTTCTGTTTGTGGCATATGCCAGGATACGTCCAAGATACGAAGCTCACTTACACTTCCATCGTCGAATTTTTCAGCCAGCCATTCCACACTAACTACGTCTTGAACACAACCACTCTTATTTTCAGACATCCTGAAAAAAATCAATTGACAAAAAATAATTAAAAATTTGTCACACAAATTCACAAGATCAAAGCAACACGACATATACAGCCAATCGCTGTAAATATACAACACGGGTAACAATAAAATGATATTTACTCCGTCAAATCGATTGATTCAAACATGGAAGTATTCTTCCATGATTCAAAATTGGCATTTTGTTCAAAGCTGCAGTACTAGTGACATAGCAACTGGAACGGGTTTTTGAAAATGTTTTGTATTATGTGTATAATAACTTACTGGTAATATCGTGCACCGTGAACAATACTATATTACCATTGGGCACACGTATTTTTTGTAGCTGCAAATCAAATTGAGTTTTTGGTCATGCACCCAAAAAGTAGCGCCCTCGACGGCGACCATGGTTTCAACCTGTTTCTGTACTACTTATGGATAATATCAACCACTGACTAATATGTGCTATGTCTAATCATTGGTATTTCTTTTTAAATTCAGTGAATACATTGTGATTGATTGATCGAAAAAAATTATACTCCAGTTACAACTAGTACACTTTAACCTTGTCACTACACCACCTACAGATAACATTTACCACTAATCAACAGATACAATGTGTTTTTCTTAAATAAGTAATTGACCAATTGTAAGTGAATATGTCTTTCGATATTAATTTTGGATGAAAAAAAATGCCCCAGTTGAAGCTAGTGCAAGTTTAAAAGGGCCAACTACTAATCGGTTCAAATTAGAAATCGACATATTATTATTATTCTACCGAATTGGACAAAGTAAGAATTGTGATAAACGTTTACAAAGCTTATTATTTTGGTACTGGAAACACTACGTTTTATGGATCAAATAGCTTAATTGGGCCGGGACACTGTATATAGGGTCCTCCACAATTCCTACGGCGTTAATTAACCATATATAAGGGAACGAGGAAAATGTATTGCAGGGAATGAAATATTTTGGGGTGCAACAATTTTGAGGTGACGATCTTGATGATCTGATGTCCAGATGACCAACTTCAAAATCGGTTGAAGTTGGTGCCTCCGGCGAAAACCGCAAACATCTATTTGTAAATAAACCTCTTATAGAATCCGACGGCGTTCGTCAATGTTTGTACACCTCAGGCGAATGTAAAATCTTTGTATAGCGTGGCTACGAAAATCCTTGCAATGGGTTCATTTAGAGGAGGCCAAGAGCACTAAGGGGGTTGCGAAAAAAATTGACAGAAATATTCTCACCTTAACCCCCACCCCACCTCCACCGTAAATTCTGCTCATTGCTTAAATTGTTTGGTGAATTCGTAGCACACAAAGCTTAAATGATTAACACAAGTTGTCAATGATAGATATTGTTGAGTATCTTGCTATCAAGGTCGCTTGCTATCAAGAATCACTCAATTACTTCGGCTTGATCTATTTTCGGTGACAGGGGACTATCATTCACTTACAAGTGAATGAAACGTACACATCTTGGAACATCACTTTATGGGCCAATTGTTTTTGAACAATATTCAATAAACAGGATTTGAAGAATAACATGTGTATTTACTGAGCACTTTTGCGGAATTTCAAGTTCAACATCCTGTTCGATTCCGACAACAGTTTCAACGGTGACAGATTGACTTAGAGACAGAGAACGAAAGTCGGTGTATTTATAAGCAGTAATCGGATGCTATTGAAAGGAGAGACTGACCCTGGCTAACATATTGTGGTGTATCAATCGAATGCCTCTGAAGAATTTAATTGCATGCGTCAGACAGAAAGTATGACAAATAAAACGTGGTTAACTTTGTAAATAATTATGTAAGTAATGTTACCTCTTATCAAATCTGTATCTCTAGCCAAGTAGAATGCGTCCTTTTGGTGTAGAAAGCTAGTCACAATATCGACTGTAATCAACCGCCTTTTGTTGAACCCTTAGACCTCGGGTGAAACTAACGTGACAGTGGCTAGGTGCATGTGTTTGTGTGTGTTTTTATAATGCAAGAACAAGACCTAGAATCGGTGCTCTTCAAGGTGATCGTAGAGGGCGCATGGCCTAGTTTCGGAACACCATGCGGAACACCTATAGTTCATGCTATAATTAGACTGAAGTTTCTAGGTGAATTTACGGGGTTGTTCTCTGTTATTTTGTGCTATGCACTCACACGTTGTCATTGCTGGTCATTAATAAACACGCATACTAGACAGAGGCTAATTCCATAAATAAACGGGTGTCAGGTGTGCGTGTGTTCTAGCGAATTGTTGTAGAACCATGTCTAGCACTTGGTAGGCGAAGTATAATGAAAACGGTGATAAATCACACACTGAAAGTAGCAGTGCTGTGTTGATTTATAAAGACCCAGATTTGACGACGGGTGTGGTGGTGGGGAGAAAAAACATTGGGGATTTGAAGAGAAAAACAAACTTGATAACCACATAAAAAATGGGAAAAATATTTACAACTAACTGGTCCACAACCATGACTTATTTTCAATAATACATTGATCATAATATTGTAATGTTTCTTTGTTGATTTTTCTGACAGTTGTGTAATGTAACCTTTTCTTTCCTTTTCGGGACTCGAATAAAAAGTTTATAAACACACACACACACACACACACACACACACACACACACATACACCCCCCCCCCCACACACACACAAAGAGGAACGCATGAAAATACTGGTGGTCTGATAGGGGCCCCGGCGGTGGCAGTCCCTGGATGGGTGGGTACCCATGCTTGTTAGCGAAATATTCTGCTCTTGCTTTGAACCAAATTAAACCCCAGGAGCGGTCCTTTTACCGATTACAGTTGCAAAATTTCTTGCGGCTTCCCCACAAAGTCTAACAAAATTTAGTTCGACATTTGACAGACGATAAGGAGTACCAATTTGAGTTCTTGACTTTTGTCGAGTCAGACGTCTATTTTTTTTTCAACGTTTTAACTTTTTGGCAACATACAGAGAAACAGAAATATAAGACGCCGTTATGCTAAATCTATAATATACAGCAACCTTTGTAAAACGACACAATAACCTGAGCAGGACGTTTGTAAGACGTCAAGAAGGTGTTACTACTAGCTTTGTACACTTTCTTTCCGGTCTTTGTTGGAGGTATGATGTAGCAATATGGTCAGGTGAAAATAATAAGTCAGTGGTGACTAACTCTTATTTTCGCGTGGAAGCAGCGCGAAGTCAAATACGAATATACACATAGCAACTATTGGTAACAAAATTACGTCGTTGGATGTCTATATCATGTTCATATTCTGGTCGGGAGCTCTAACAGACAGACAGACAGACAGACAGACAGACAGACAGACAGACAGACAGACAGACAGACAGACAGACAGACAGACAGACAGACAGACAGACAGACAGGCAGGCAGGCAGGCAGGCAGGCAGGCAGACAGGCATACATACATACATACATACATACATACATACATACATACATACATACATATATACATACATACATACATACATACATGCATGCATGCATGCATACATACATACATACATACATACATACATACATACATACATACATACCCATTTTCGTTATTCTGGTTCGTAGTTGCACCAGTTGAACCTGTTGTCGCCTTACTTCCCGAACACCCCATGGTATTTTTTTTTGTTGAAAACTCGGTTTACGTATCAGTAGAATCCAATAAAATGTAGATAAAGTAATACTTTTTCTTGGGCAGTGTTCCACTAATACACAGTCATTAAAGAAAATATCACCTGGAAAGGTAAAAGAAAAACCTGTAAACGTCTAAGTCGTCTAATTAGGTCACATTAATAAACCACGATTTCTTCTTTACTACAAAGAATGATGTATAAGAACAATGAACACAGATAGCATCTACAGAAATATGGTCATAGCGATAATAACCCGATTAAAAGGGACCGCAACAACTATTTCAAAGACTGATCTTGATGGAAACACATTCCCCCCCCCCTTTTTTTATAGATAGAACAGGTTGGATTCTTTGTAGTAGGGAAGAGTTTGTATCGATACAATTAAAAAGTTTGTAAAGTCCTGTGGAAAAGTACCTTAGCAGTGCTTAGAGATTAATTCAACCAGTATGTCAAACTAGTCACAGTATAGTGTTCCAGCGTCGAATGCCTCATTTCCCGACTGTGTGATAGTACCTCCTTACTAGTCACACTACATATGCAGGGAACAGCTTTACAATGGATTACTCGTTTCACGTGACTGTACATGTGCTGATGGTCAGTTTCCTGAGCTGGTCCTGAATGCTACGAGTTTCCTTCCTGGTAAATGTTTACAGGTTGAATGGAAAAAAATATGTCTGGGTCAGGGAATGTTGACAATTATTAATTAAATATAACCGTTACGGCCCTAACTAGTCAAAGCTTGGCTCCGCAATCTTCCAAAATTTCGTACTTCAGTCGTTTAAATACATAATCTTCAACTTCATAAGCTTACAACACAAAAATGGTGAAGGACCTATACTAGTTATCGGAGTGCATGGTTTCCCGGCCATGGGAAAGGCTTGTATAAACGAGCCTTCCATTATCAATTTCAAGCAGTGGTGTCTTCGTCTCGTGTTTTCTATTGTATTGGAAATGTCAAAATTCCTACAGATGACACCACGCTTGAACAAGTCAGTCACATCTTAGAGTCTGAATTCGAAATGGGGGAAATGACTCCCTACCAATGGAATGGAAGACTCGAAGAGATACTTATAGATTTATGCTCATACCACTAAACTGGTGGTCTGAGATTTATGATCGTATTGTTGGCTGAGATGTAGAAGCAACCCGGCAATTAAAACTGCTTTTCTCATGGGCAAGTAAACCAATATCCGTCAGTGGAACAACATGTTGTACATTTTACAACTTTGATCGACTCATTGTTTTCCGCTCTCAGGTTGCAATGTTACTTATGTCAACCCTATAAATAGAATCGAATGACACTTGGATCGAGTTGGCCGACCCCAGCGATCTAAAATTGTCGCAGACTGAAGTCCATGTTGCGGTAAATACATATTCAGTTGAATAACACGTGATGTGCGTGTTTGCTTGGTGCTATAGCAACTGTAAACATATCCAACAACGCGGGTTCTATTATTGAAGCATTAGAGCAAAATCGGTGAAATTGAAGTGAACTTTTGAGGGTGGGCGGGGGGGGGGTGTCTCTCGACAATATAAATTTGAATATTGAATTGCTACTACGGAAACTAAACTCAATATCCGTGGTGGTAT
Source organism: Glandiceps talaboti (assembly GCF_964340395.1). Classification (NCBI taxonomy): domain Eukaryota; kingdom Metazoa; phylum Hemichordata; class Enteropneusta; family Spengelidae; genus Glandiceps; species Glandiceps talaboti. The sequence goes on from NC_135566.1 coordinate 6,022,670, forward strand.
CGACAATTCAAATATAATAACATTATGAAGCCCAACTCTAACCATGTCTTTGTTATAATAGCAAACATTTTGGCATTTATGTATAAATTGACCAACGGCGAACAACAACAACAACAACAACAACAACAACAACAACAATAACAATAACAATAACAACAACAACAACAACAACGCAAACAACAGCAATCTTCAAAATCAAAAGTTGTCGTATATTTGAAATCCGCGTACGTAACGTCACTCCCAATTCTGTAAGATACAGGCATTCGTGCCACGCTGAACTACACGGCGTATCGTACAGTCTAGTCACTCCCCTACGGCTCAGACGAGCCTACGGTAATACAAAAAATGTACTTCTCCAACTACCTCCGGGCATACTTCACATTCGAAGTAGGCGATTATACTGGATTACAAGCAAGGTATTCGAGTATTACATTAAAATATCATCGGCGAACTCTTCATTGATTATGAACTAAAGAGAATCAAATGATAGGAACAGTGGCTCAGATCAGTTTTTAGATGTCAACACACTGAACACAAACGTTGTCAATACAATTGTGAATACTGCTTCAATAAACTAATAAAGGCCTACCTGTAATGTAAGCAGTTGTCTACTCAAAAGGCTTCTTCCAGAACCTATTTGCCACTTAGTGGGCGAGATTCTCATTTACTCCGTATTTTATTTCAACTGCTAGCCTAAATCCACACTACAGCAATTTCGTTGAGGCCACATAGATTCGTTGATATGATTAATCATGACGTCACTAATGTCCCACATTTGGGACACGAAATATGGTTTACAGTTCACTGATTCTTCGACGAATGAGTTTAGGACGGGAGGTCACCGTGATGACCCTAGACAGACAACCAATGTGTTTACTGGAACGTTGTCATGTTCGTAATGATTCGTGACCTTATTTGACCCTAATCTATACAGAGGTTGCCCTAAAACGAATGACAACCCGAACAGAAAACGAATGACAGTATTTACAGTAAGTAAACATTGAAATTACACCCTTTTCTACATTTAGTTAGTTGAATGACACCCTCTGCACTAGTGGAATGGCAGCAGCCACTCTATAGCATCAGTGGAATGACAGCAATATCAATATTGAATAATCGTCTTATGTTTTTGTCGGAAGGGTGTCATTCAACTAACTGAATGTAGAAAAGGGTGTCATTCCACTGTTTACACACTGTAAATGTTGTCATTCGTTTTCTGTCATTCGGGTAGTCATTCATTTTAGGGTAACCATCTATAAAGCGACGCTGTCGATGGCGCTAAGCTTCACCTGTACCCAATACGTAATGACTAAGGGAGAGATCAGTTTCTACGAAGGGGCCAATCATAGGGGGGTGTTCCCCTCAATTTAGTGATTATTTTCGACATTGCTGTGTCGCTTTGAACCAAATTAAACCCCAGCAGTGATCTTTCTCCGTGTAAATTTGTACATTTTATTAAATTTATATAGTTATAAGTCTATAAGGCAGGTGTGAACCATGATCCTTTAATATCTCTCGTTAGATGTATGTGTAGTGAGTTTGTTATATGAATATATATTATGTAGATAATATATATTTAGATGTTATTCCCCAATATTTTTCTTCGTTCAGCCAAAGAAAATTCGAGTGACCTAAGGGGCCTTTTGTCACTACTCGTCTAACGACTCGTAGGTTCTTTAGATCACGAGTATTTTCCGGCTGAATGAAGAAAAATATTGGAGAATAAAATAATTATATCAGCGCCAGTAATATCAAAGAAAAATAGGGGAAAGTAATTAAATGGCAATTTTGAACAGTGTGACTCATAAATCGTACACAGCAGAACCAACTTGATGTAGACACGCGTTGTCGTGACATAGAACTACCAGATCATATATTTCATATTTTTTGTTGAACTTGGTCCATGCATGATATATATATATATATATATATATATATATATATATATATATATACACTTAATCCGAAAATTAAGACGTCACATGTTGAAACTCTGGGTTGCAACTTGTGACTTCTAGCTTCTTAATTCCTCGTCTATGACTTAATGATTAATGTGTATTCATACGAAATCAATTTAAATATAAAATTCTTCCAAACAACCCTTTCAGCAGTCTTCTCAAATCCCATTTTTTCGTAAAGTCTACGCGGTCCCGCATGATACTCCGTTGTTGACAAGCGTATTTTGCTGTAACCACTAGCGACCGCGTATTTTATTACAGTGTCCACGAAAATTCTCCCGATTCCTAGGCACCTGAATTCTTTTATAACACAATTTGACGTCAGTCTTATCTCGACATTCTTGTGTACCTCCATTGCACCAATTGTACCAACCACTTGACCGTTGTATTCAGCCACCCAGAAGTTCCCTCTCTGACCGCGTGTGTATGTTTTGTCGATGTTCTTCACGTCCGAGTCTAGTCTCCTGTCGATGTACTGTTTGTGAGGTGATTTCAAGTAGTAAAGCCAGATCACGATCGTAGCCAACGTCAGAAGAACCATGGATATAGTAACAGTGATATTTTGGGATTGGTACCATGATAGCAACGCAACCACCAAAAGCAACACTTTCGTACGACTTAACCCCAGTTGACGACACACAAACGGATAACGGTATTCAAGAACACCTGACTTTAAAATCTCTTTAACTCGCTGTTCGTCATCAGTGTTGAACTGACGAACGAGAATAACCTCGCCATTTCGTAATCGATGGGTTCTCGACTCTTCGAGGGTCGGTGCCATTTTGTTCGAGCACTCGAGAAAATTAATATATAGTTTATTTGAATAATCTACGTTATCACATGACCTGATAGCCCCTTGACATATTTATTTATAGGTACTTATCTCAATGTGATACTGTCATCGAGTCATGTTACCTGCTGACAAGGTGCCAACATTGATGCCATGACACCAATCAGTCAGTCAATCAATCAATCAATCAATCAATCAATCAATCAATCAATCAACAAAGTGCGCACACCCCCTGGAGGATTTTTGCTAATAAAAATTGTGAGTCTACGGTATACTACGAAAGCCGTCAGGGGACTTCCGACTTCCAACTTCCAAAGTTTTGGAAGTCGGAAGTCGGAAGTCCCCTGACGGCTTTCGTAGTATCCAAACAGTGGAGTCATGATGGGCGAATGGTTAGAATGGCCGGCTTTGAATATATCTGCAGATTGCAGGTTCGAACCCCATCGCTGCCGTTTGTTTCTGAATGGGATAATATTTGAACCCTGTGCAATATTTGAACCATGACTGTGCCTCAGTTCACGCTGTCACCCAGCTGTATAATTGGGGACCCGATAGGATAGAGGTTGCAATGTGAATGCTTTAATCCTAGACGCTGCAATGGATTATATGCTCCCCATGGAGTTGAGGAAGTAATGGGCCGTTGTGCCGATATAGATCTGTGCCAGGGGTAATAATTGTAAAGCACTTTGAGCACTATATTACTAGTATAATTGACACAAAATCAATCACATTTAGACAAACACGGACATCCACAGAATTGCGGTTGGATGGGGTCTACGACATAAAACGCAGAAAAATATCTGTTTTTAACACTGACACAGTCTTGATCATTGTGGAGTTGCCACGAGTAACGGAGTATTCTATTGAAGTCGTAGCATTTGTAATTGTTGGATCATAGTACGAATCCTGCCGATTGATGGTGGATGAGTACTAACTTATAGAAGTTGGCTCCATAACTGTATCATATATTTTACACTGTGGTTGATTCGTTCCATATCATTGCTATCAGTTTTGTCCCTATATGATTTGCACGCATAATAGTCTACCGGTAGTCCCTATATCACATCATTACTATTTACACCTCCACTCTTCGTTGGTAGCCAGACTAAACGTATCATGACTTGCACAAATCCGACTATCATATACTAGTACCTGCACCTGTTGTTATCGATTAATGAGCACACGCCGCCAGCCGCCAAACAAATGTCTCTTAACAGTCGATATGGCCAAATCAATGGCTATGTATTACGATATTACGATGACCAATCGTTGCTTTGAACGAATGTACACAGTAGACGTTTGAACTGCCACTTCTCTGTCTGTCTGTCTGTCTGTCTGTCTGTCTGTCTGTCTGTCTGTCTGTCTGTCTGTCTCAGTCTCTCCCCCCTCTCTCTCTCTCTCTCTCTCTCTCTCTCTCTCTCTCTCTCTCTCTCTCTCTCTCTCTCTCCCTCTCTCCCTCTCTCTTTCTGTAGTGACATTGTGATTTAATCTACTATACTGTGACGTATTAATAATAGTTGTACCTGTGTTCACAATCTGACTGTCGACTTTGAATTGTTATGTACAATTGGTTACAACAAGCCATCCACTCAGTGACTTACTTGTGCTGTGTCATGATGAATTGGGCAAGTTTTCACATAACTCGTGACGTCATCATTGAGTAACGTATAATTTTCAAATAGTGCGGATACACGTGTGTATCAATCCGCCACGACATTCATCTCGTATTGATTTATTCAACGCAAAATAATCTTGTGCACCATGAATCTCAATATCCTTATTTTATATATTGTTATTGGCCAGCAAATACAAATCGAAATAACTCATAACTGTGAATCTACCGCACGTATACGGTTTCTACGAGAAACATATACTATTATATAGCTTACACGTGACCATGTGGGGAATTTTTTTAAAGTAGTGTATAGGTTAGAGGTGAACAAGAGTGATCTTCACGGAAAACTTTGGGATAAGTTATTCACAGCGTCGAAATTATGAGTCGAGTCCATAAATAGTGTGAAATGCAACAACGTTGCAAACTTGCATTGTTAGCACGTATCATGTGTTGAGGAAGGGGTGGAACCTTTGAGTGCAGTAGTGGAGACGTTTTCTTCATAAAATAGAAAATGTAGCAATTGGGCTTTGCAGATTTCTATTGGTCGATACGTTGGGGGAAAATTAACACGGCATTTTCATCTGTTACAGAACGGTTCTACTACTAAGATCAGCTGGTGTAAGAATACAACAAATATTCGAACCGTCATCGTGAGTCGTGATCGTCCAATCTATATAAATAGCTACAGACGGGTTGGTGTACCATCATCCACAGTGGAAAGATCGTCAACATCGGTAGTTCTAAAATGGCGCCGAAGGAAAATGTTCGTTTGACCTATTTCAATGGACGTGGGAGGGGTGAATCAGTTCGCTTCATCCTCGCCGCTGCAGGAGTTGAGGTAAACTTACCAATCTTCCTTGTCATTTTATCAAAAACTGTTTTAGACGTAACTTTCTTGATTTATTTTGACGGACTATAGCTACAAACGTTTAATTTTCTCAGTAGATTTAAAGCCAGCCGTACAACGGTACATGGTATGCCCGGGATTGTAGGCTAACAATTAAAAAGTATAAGCTTAGGTTTTAATAATAATAATAGTCTTATCGAAATCTGAACCACTTGTTAATCATGGATTGGTTTGATTGCCATTGTCAAAACTGTCTCTCGGGGGTGGGGGTGGGGGGGGGGGTCATACTTGGATACTTGGATGCAAAAATGTTGCAAACATGTATCGTAAGTGTGTCAGTGTATGTAGGGAAGGGGATGGCGTGAGCCTTTAGCCGTTGAATTGTTCAACACGAATCATTTATTATAAAACATGTTAAGCATATTTGTTTCTGTTAAAAGAAAGACCACAACAATGATATTGCGACATAAGGTACTTGTATATTCGCTGCTAACGAGTGTACTTCCAAGTTATTTAACATAGTGTCCGAGGACCCATCGTCAATCGACGTCATAAATCACAGACCGCTTTACGCCACTACAGGATGCCCAGTCTTGCGAGAACACTGTCCAATACACTGCTCAAAACAATTTAAGTTACTTATGCCCTTTAGCTTTAGCTAATTCCTTTCCAAGTACACCTAAGTTTTCAATTAATGGCTCTTATGAAATTTTAGGGTCCATTGCATGTGTATCGAACATGCCCGCGAACACCATTGCCCCGTCCCGTTCAAGTGTAATAGTGAAGTCTAAAACGCAATTTCATTTACCTAATCTCTGACCAGGCTGTCAGACTTTCGAATTGTTAATTTATGAATCAGCGGATACATTGGTTGGAAGAATCTAGACATGTTCATCTTACACAACAAATCATGCCTGATTTTCCCGCCATCTCTGTAATAATTGAAATCTCTCATCTTTGAACATAACTTTGTGTTTACCAAAAATAAACATCTATTTATCGTGATCGTTGGTTGCAGGTAGTCTTATGAATAAATGAATATTAAATTGAAAGTCATTGCCAACATTATCACAGTCATGTGACTTTTAGCTCCATCATGTATGAATGGCTAGATTGTTCAGGGCGTTTATGGTCTAACATGTTCCTAAAACTTTCTACTCATATTCAAAATATTTGGTTTTAACAGAATTTTTTTTATTTTTATGTTATTAGTTTACAGAACGGTTTCTGACGGAGAAGTCGCAACTTGACAAATGGCGAGCAGGTAAATGTTTCGAGATTAGTCGAATTGCAGGCCATCCTTCGGATCAGTCAAAACACTGAAACAGTGACATGAAGTGAGAGTATGAAATTAATAAGAATGACATAGGTCTTAGGAAAATAGATGTGTGTTTCCAGTACGTTCCGAGGGGTAACTGCAGTATTGAATTTGATCACAATCAAGCAATCGATCGATAAATCGATCAAATACTCACCTTAACGTGAAATACACGTCGGAAATAAACTGTTTAAACTTTAGCTGTAACTTTGATAAAAAATCTCCACCCTATTCTCAATTAAAATCAAGAAAAAACAGGGGCACACCTGTCAAATTGTATCCAATTTAAACCAATATGGCCGCCAAATTCTGACAGTATTAACTCTATGGGAAAATAAAATATCGTCGATTTCCATGGAAACAAGACGGTGAACCTTCAAATGTATTTTATTATTTCAAACTGGACCACAAGCAACTTCTATCTGGCAAAGTTTAGATAGATTTTAAGAATTTTTGATTTTCGATGAAATTCGTCACATGCATTCTTCCTTAACGAATGTAGGCGTGCCTTCCTACTCAGTCTGTCCTGAAACATGATCATACATGTAGGGTAACAAACAAACGTGTAGGGTAGCAAACAAGCAAACGTGTAGAGAAATATCTTGCTAATAGCTGTACACTGTGAACTGTACAGTAGAATAGTTAGATTTCATCGAATTGATAATATTTTGTTCTCTAGATGGCGAGCTTTTATTCATGCAAGTACCAATGCTTGAAATGGATGGTAGGAAAGTTGTACAAACTCTAGCAATTACTCGTCACGTGGCTAGAAAGTACGGACTTGACGGAAAAAATGACGAAGAAAAAAGTAGGTTAGTACAGTCTTGTTCGAATTCTAAGAGCGCATTTGCATTTTGACCGTATACGTAATACTACGACATTTCTTTAACGTCCCTTACTCTATTCTGATATATACACGCGGTTCCAACTCTGTTCAATTTTTTCTCACGCAGTTCTACTTCTCTTCATCCATCTGTCTATCTGCTTTTTTGTCTGTGTCTGTGTCTGTGTCTGTGTCTGTGTCTATGTCTGTGTCTGTGTCTGTGTCTGTGTCTGTGTCTGTTTGTTTGTCTGTGTGTGTCTGTGTTTCTCTCACTCTCTCTCTCTCTCTCTCTCTCTCTCTCTCTCTCTCTCTCTCTCTCTCTCTCTCTCTCTCTCTCTCTCTCTCTCTCTCTCTCTCATTTCTTAACTCCAGAAATCATTCACAACGTAACAATTGGTATTAACAAATTTTATACCTGCTAATATTTACATTTTTCTATTTGCAGAATCGATACACTGAATGAGGGCGCAAGAGAATTCCTCGAAAATTACTTTGGAATAGGATTTGTCCCAAGTACCGAAAAACTTTTATCGAAAATCAAGGAAACAGTTCTCCCAAGATACCTACCAATTTTTGAAAAGGTGAAATGTTTGCCTGTATGATAACATTGTCATAACGATAACCTTTACTGTATAATTCATGAGATGTACAAAGCCATCAGGAAAGATGAAGGTTTAGTTGTACAGGTTAACTTGACTAAACACACACTGTAGATATTAGTGTTTAGTTAAAACTGAGAGTGTTGTATTATCGTTTCTGAAGAAAGAAAACCTAAACATCTAAATCAAGAAAATATCAAATCGTTCTCAACATAGCAAGCACAGTAAATTGATTATTTTCCTCTGTGTGAGGGGTATTCGCCATTTCCACCCCCCCCCCCCCTTATTCAAAGACAAATTCGAGTACTTTGTAAGATTGTCTAAACGAATCTCAATACATATGCAGGTGTTATCTGAGAATTCTTCCGGGTACTTGGTTGGGGATCAGCTAAGCTATGCTGATGTAACACTACTAGAGGCTTTGTTGAATACCGAAGAAAATCTACCAGGTTCCCTGAAGGAATATCCAAAAGTGTCGGTAAGTATACCAATATCAGATATTATCAGCCTGCTATTGTGTCAGAGAGAAAGGGAAAGAGTGAGAGAGGGGGGAGACAGAGAGAGAGAGAGAGAGAGAGAGAGAGAGAGAGAGAGAGAGAGAGAGAGAGAGAGAGAGAGAGAGAGAGAGAGGGGGGGGGGGGTGAGAGTCGGAGAGATGGTGGGTGGGAGACAGAGAGAAGGGCAGACAGACAGACAGACTGACTGGTTGAGAGGATTGGATTCAGAGATAGAATAAATGTATCAACTTCATATATCACTTTCGAATTATATATTGAATTAAGTTTATTAAATGATTATATATACATATGTATTTGTGTGTGTGTGTGTGTATGTGTGTATGTGTGTGTGTGTGTGTGTATGTGTGTGTGTGTGTGTGTGCGCGCGCGCGCGCGTGTGTGTGTGTGTGTGTGTGTGTGTGTGCGTGTGCAATGCGTTCCCTATTTCTTTAGTTGCTATGTGAAAGAGAGCTGGTTAAATAGAATACACAATGATGTATCCACTAGAAACACAGCTATTGGATGACTAAAAAGTCTGCTATTCAGCATTCAAGCTTAAGTACCACAATCGGGCGTTTCTTTTTTGTCTTTCCAAATTTTCAGGAATTCCTTGCCCTTGTTTCATCGTTGCCACAGATGAAGACATTCTTGGCGGGACCGTTGAGAAAAGGACCAAACAACGCCGTGTATATAAAAACTGTCAGAACAGTACTGGAGTTTTAGAATGCAACTCTGACAACAGGGCCGGGGTTCAGGCATATCTTTCGTAGTTTCTTGTACCGTACGTATTTGAATACAGTACAACTTTCAACGGAGGGGGAGGGGGTGTCCGTGCACATCTAGTAGGTGCGTCTCGGATGATAATGTAAAGAGGACTATGGTTTTTACGATGATCGTTTTTTTGTGTCGTGTTGATTTTATCTTCCTTCGCATGTTGATGATAGCCTGTCCGTGGTATTCGAGCCAAATTTCACCACGTACGTGTTACATGTTGTTGAATTTAATTAAATAAACAACTTTTATCATTCATTGGTCTTATCCCATGTTGTTTTTATTCTTACTGTTTAATTGTGTATCATTTAGATTCCTTATTGAATACTTTTTATTAGAACCTAGGTTTTCCTAAGAACTCTTTGAGAACCCTAAACTTTAAAATCACTAGCTATGCATACCATGCGCCAGCCAAATTATTGTCTTTGAACGGAAAAAATGTACTGTATTGCCTGGTCGTTCTACGTCACGACAATTCCTTGTACGTCATCGGTTCTGTGGTGATCGAAATATGAGTCAAGGCGTTTCAAATCGCCAGTTATATTTTCCCGAGTTTTCATAAAATACGCTTGAGGAGGTGTACTAATATATTATCCCCAATATTGTATGATGACCTCCAGATTTATTGGTTAATTTTAACTGAGAACGGGTTTGATTTTGTTTGAACAAAGTTACTGCAAAAGTTTAAGATTTACATTTCAAAAGCAGATCAGATGCGTGATCTAAATATAGGTTTATGAGATTTTTACCTACAGTCGTTGGTGGCGGTAGTCTACATGTTTGAGAGCGCCCCGTCACGGTGTACGGTGTACCGGTATACCGCAGACTAGGATTTGACTAATACGTCTTTCAGATTCGCGTTTCTTCTTTAGACAATGAATCGCTCCACGGAAACAGATCTTTAAAGACTGCATCGCTCTCACTTACTCCCACTTTATTGAAAGTACATCTTCGTTCTTTTGTTTTTCATGTATGGACTATATGTAGTCGTGAATATGAGTTTGTTGTGTAGTACTGATACTGCTTTCATTCATAGCCTTTCTCTTTGTCTGTAACGTTTTTGTAAGTTCTTATTATGGCTCTTCGGATATTGGCGAAGCCTGTCATGAACACAAAACATGTATTCATTTACATGAGACCTTGGAGAAACAATCATTCGTTTAAGGTTCCCAATGTAATGACGTGACGTGACGAGAACTAAAACATGTTTTCCCACTAAAGTACAATTCAGATATTACAATATTTAAAGATAACTTGTTGGTCATTACAGCGAAAACGTCGCCTGGCACGACAAATATCTTGCTATCACTGCTACGTTTCACCATCTAACTACGAGAATTAGCAACGTATCATAGCAACACAGATACTTGTGCCCCGAGATTTGTTTCAGAATATGATAAATATTTTAATAATATTGCCTTACTTGGCCGATAATGTGTGAATGGGGTAAAATATCACGGGTTCCTAGGATCGCGTAAGTCCACTCACCTCGAAATATGTGAGAAGGAAGGGACGACTTACTCCGTATGCAAGCAGGACTAACCTAGGGGCACAGCACGTGACTGTGCATAGCAACGTAAAGTGAAAATTTTATTGAGGAAGTCGATAAGATGTAGCATATGATGTTCGTAAGATTTTGGTTGTGCCAGACGACGTTTTATGTAGTTACCAATGGCAGTTTATCTATTTCACCATGATTTATTTTGGAAAGATTTAGAGCCAAAATGCATACAGTCACACATTGAGCGACACCAGTACCCACGTACATACACGTACGTACGTAAGCTACGTGGTAAAGTAGTTCACCTCGAGATCTCACAAACGCAAACGTGGTCTTGTTATGGCGCCCTCTATAGGGGAAAGCAGCGGAACATGATATGCAGAGGACAACATGGCGGCGAGAAGGAGAAGTCGTCTGGCCGCCAACAGACCTACATCCAATGATGACGATGAACTTCGGAGTGAATTGCAAAGGTTGGGCCACACTGTTGGACCAATCACGGACACTACACGATCCATTTATGTAAAGAAACTAAATAGTCTTCGAGCTGCAGAAAGGAAAAAAGAACGACCCGTTGCTCGTCGTAAACAAGTTGGTACCTTCTTCAGCTCAGACGAAAGCGACTCTGACTCAAAGAGAACAAAACCCAGTGGCAGGTCAACCGTAAGTGAGCCCATTCAAAAGAGAAAGTCTCGAGCAACAGCTCAAAAAGATGATATCCGTACAACATTAAGCAGAAGGTCCATCAAATTGGAAAACAAGAGACTTACAGTTACACCACCACCAACTACGAAAGATAGGTAAGTTTTTGTCACGACCTCTCAACCGACAGTCCTTCCGTTATACACAGTTTATTGTCTGTCTATCTGTCTACAGACATTGTTTAGTCAACTGCCAACCTCGGCCTTATTATATGAAGGCGACAAATTCATGGTCAAGAGGGATATTGATGGCCAAGCGAGCGTTTGTGGTATTTGTCTAAGAGGAGAGGTAAAGTCGATTCTATGTAGGCTAGGCTAGCAATGATGTCCACTAGATTTATATCACGTTTGGGTCATACAATGTAACACGTACACTGTCTGTAAAAATAGGATGTGTACGCAGTGCATGGGAACATTCTTGGGTTACTAAAAGTGAACCATACGTTCGTACTTAGACCCAACACGTGGATCTATGGTTGGTAGTGACACAAATCAGGCATTCATTGTCGGTTTTGACATGCAACCCAATCTGTTACCTAACTTCCTAGTTCTCGTTTCATCATAGACAATGGAGTCTCCTCCACTGTCTGTGCTTTCATTTGTTACCAAAGTCATATGGGAAGGTGTGAATTGGCTGTCCACAATACATTCTGATTTATGCTAGGGAGTCTTAATCATATTCCAGTACCATCCTAATGGTCAATTTTCCAGCTCCAAGATGAATTGCGTGAGACTGTGTCGTATATATTGTTATGTTTAGTCTTGTTATGTCTTTATTACATTTGAAATAACATTTCAGTTTGAAATTATGGAAAAACAGGAACTATTTAATTGTGAGTGATTTTATAGAATGAAGCATGGACGCCATTTATAACCAAATGATTTTACTGGTAAAGCCAGGGTACGGTCAGGCATGGAAGTATCACCGACCTTATATTATACTTCCATGGGTCAGGTGACAACTATCCTGTTTACACATGTAAATAGAATAACAACATCTGCAGGCAGAACACTCAGTTTAATTTGTAGGAATCTAAGCTCACATAGAAAATGAACCAAAACAGCATACATTGCCTCACTTAGGCCCACTCTTGAGTACTGCTCTGCAGTGTGGAACCCCACACTAAAGAGTTAGTTCAAAAGGTTGGAAAAATACAAAGAAAGGCAGGTGTTATGCATATCTCATAAATGAACTAGAATGGGACAACCTGTCAAGTAGGAGTAGAACATCTTGACTCGGCATTTTACACAAAGCTACAGGGAGGCACTTGGCCCTGCCAGTGCAAAGCTATAGGCAAACCTGACACACATACTCAACAAGCTTCATTCAACCACAGTCCCTGTGATTCAACATCAGGCACGCACAGACTGTCACAAACACATTCCAAGGACAATCAGAGATTGGAACAATCTACCACTGGAAATAATCAACATAACAGAACCAGAACAATTCAAACAAGTAGTTACAACATTTAACATAGCACAGGATAGAAACATCAAGGATTAATATCAAATTTAGCAAACACCACATCATACTCGTTAAGTCTCATATGGGATGTGGAATACATGTAGACTAGTATATGAAAGAAGATCCCACTTAGTGGCATGTGGAAAAAAAACATGCTCCCCTCACACACACACACACACACACACACACACACACACACACACACACACACACACACATACACATACATGCACACATACATATACATACACACACATACATACATACATACATACATACATACATACATACATACATACATACATACATACATACATACATACATACATACATACCACACAGGTATAGGAAATGGAGCTATTCTAACCCTTCCCAAGTGTACAGTCAGTCCACCACTCTACATTTATATCTATATTTATTGTATGGTTGGCCTGTCATACCTACATCTATATCTTGTCCTCATTGTATTCTTACTAAATTGTACATACAGTGAAAAGAATCACTACTACTAGTAGTTGTAGTTCCTGTACAGTACCAGTCAGGTTTGAGGTAACATGCCAGTCTTGTTATATCATCAAAACTAACAAGTCATAAATATTCAAATGCAAGGTTATAGTCAACAGTTACTACACTGGGACAATGTATATAGCTATGAAAATAACAAATTGCCCTACAAGCTCAATAAACAAACTTTGTTCATTTAAGGGGAGGGGTCTGGCATCAGTGCAATTGCTGAACTTCATTTTCGTACTTCTTTTCGGAAACTTCCTCACCTTCAATGATAACAGTTTTAGTATTTACTACTGAGTTGTTGATAAGTTGATTAAAATGTACTTCTAATGTGATATACAGTGCTGGGCTTACGGCTAGTATTTGTTTACAGTGCTTTTACATTGTGCTAATCATAGTGGTGTGACTGATACAATTTACATCATAATGTCAATGTCACAATTTTGTCACATTCATTTAGAGGGAGGGGTTTTTGGCCAAAGTGAACTAAGTTCGTTTATTGAACTTGTTTGACACTGTGATCATCCCTTAGCAAGACTGATGAACACTTGTGTACTCTAGCCTGTGTAGTGACAAGGAGACAAGTATAATAGGGATGGTGAAAAGACATTCTAATGTACTACCGATGATGTATACCTTCAAAGTGTTTTGTTTGTTTATAACTTAAATCAGGGGTCACATGTACTTGACTTACATTCTCAGATGTATAAAAGGAGGTTGTGGCCCATGCAATATGTGACAGTTTGGTGGGACAACCAATTTTTTCACCAGGACATGTGAAATTAATAATTCGCTAGTCCGTTGACAACTGACATCCCTGTGACTCTGTCTGTTGTATTGTCAACTCTAGATTCTCAGATACAGATGATGATGAAGATGAAGATGAGGAAGATGATTCAGTTGCTGAGGTGACCAATGCAGCCACCAATACTTCCTGGAATTCAAGTCCAGAAAGGTCATTTCATGTTCCTTATAGGAGGCCTGGCACCAGTAGATCAGATAATAGTATTCCTAAGTCTTGGTATTCTACGAGACAGAAAGAGACTATGAACACCACTCTAGAAGAGAAGTATAGTCCTGGCAAACATGTGTCGCCCTCAACGAAAACCTACATGTACATTAAGTCTGGTGCCTCAACAACGAATTCTAGAGAAGACAAGATTCCAAATGATAATGAAGATGTCTTACAGCATGAATTTGCAACACAAGAAGATACGTCAGGTAGTTTTGGTAGTAAATACGGACATGTGATCTCCATTGGTTTGGTTGTCTTGGCGATAGTCTTCTTCCTGATGCTAGCAATAGTCTATGTCACTGTTGGTAGTTTAGATGATACTACCATTGCTGGTAAGTTTAATTTGTCATTTTTATTAACATTGTTCTGATAGCCATGGGAAGGCAGTGATCACCTGAACAAAACAATGACACAAAGTGATGGAAATAGAGGTGAATAAAGACATCTAGCCACTTCAACTACATCAGATTTCAATCAGATTGTAAGTTCACAGACTAAAATATCAAGGCAATCTGTATAGCTATTGTGCCATAAACTGTGTTACTGTTAACAATGGAAGATGATTTTAAATGCCATTGAAGGCATACGTTGACGTTACCATTATACCAAGTCAGTTTAGAATGTTTTTTGTCTACTTTATGAACCGTACATATAAATGTTAAAAAAAAGGTTTTTTAGTTAGTACCTTGTCCTACTTCAAACGTGAAAGTATTCAATTGTAGGAGATCACAGCCACATAGTTATTTATAGATCTGATTCCGTGAATTCATCTTGATTTTGTTTTCTCTTAGATAATTTGCTCCTCTGTTCTGACAAGTCTACTGACACACAGGTAAAGATGTTTTCTGTTTTTACTGTATGTTATTGCTTTACTGGGAGAGGGGGTTTTAGCCCTTCATTGGCTGGTGCTAATGCGCCTGTCTGTCGGCGGCAAATAGGGCCAACTGGGATTTAAAAACTACTGACCGTCACCCAGAGGTTGCCAACCACAGTCCACTTGCTTGACTAGCTAATCTCCAAAAGTTGTAGCAGTTCTCAGTGAATATTACTGGTAGCCATCATTTTGGGCTTAAAAATAGTAAACTACTGTAATTTAGAAAATTAGGCAAAAAATGAAGAGATGGTCACAAAATGTATATGGCCATAGAGTATCTTTGAAGTCACAGGGACATTGCGGTAGGATGGTTCCTCTACTTATTCCATGGAAATTTGTGTATGTAAGGGATGATCCCACAAGCTCAGTAAACCAACTTCCTTCATCACCCCCTCCCCTAAACATACCTT
The DNA here is from genome assembly GCF_964340395.1 of Glandiceps talaboti. Lineage (NCBI taxonomy): Eukaryota > Metazoa > Hemichordata > Enteropneusta > Spengelidae > Glandiceps > Glandiceps talaboti. Next base: position 6,038,367 of record NC_135566.1, read on the forward strand.
CACAAGTGCGACAGTGACACATTTATAAATATGATGTAAACATGATGACAATTGTAGCAGTCACACCACTACAATCGATGTGACGTAAAAACATGATGGTGGTAAACACATTAAGATACTACCAGAAACCCAGCACTGTATATCACATAAGAAGTAAATTTTAATCAACTTATCAACATCTCAGTAGTAAATACAGTGCTTATTGTCATTGAAGGCATGACAGTTTTCGAAATTTGGTTAGAAGTATGAAATGAAGTTTAGAAATTGGCTTGACGACAGACCCCCTCCTCCCAAAATGAACAAAGTTCATTTATTGAGCTTGTGTGACATTGGGATTGTCCCTAAAGAACATGTTATAGCTTGGTCTACCTACATTGACATGTACAAGTACTTGTGTTGTCAGTCTTTACCTCTAATTTCTATCCATATGTTTACAGTCAGACTGTGATAATGTAGCCAGACAGAAGAAGGTATTAGGATTTGCCAACCATCTGTATGACAGACTATGTACAATAGCAGGTAAGTCAAACCTACAGAAGTTCTTCATAGTACTTCATAGTAGTCATTCTTCTAGTCTGTAAGGTACGCCATGACGGGGCACCCTCAAACATCGGCCAACCCCTAACAGAGAAGGCCGGTGAGGGTGAAACGTCACGACATATCTTACAGTCTATCATTCTGCTAGTTACTATACATTTCAGTGTGTTTGCTAAGGGCATCTATATCCCTGCAGTAGTTGCACAGAAATAAGTAATTACTGGAGGGACTGTGGAATTTATTGGTTTTTCTTCATACATGACATTTCAATCATTTGTCACACCAAAATGAAGTAATTAAGGATGGTATTATGCAGTAAATCAAATATTTAGTGGTATTTATAGATGATATTTCATCCTTTTGTCACACCAAAATGAAGTAATTAAAGATGGTATTATGCAGTAAATCAAATATTTAGTGGTATTTATAGATGATATTTCATCTGTTAGTCATACAGAATTAAAGTAAAATTACCTAAAGAGGGGAAATTATGTCCTTTGAAGACTTGCAGACTTTAAAGTAACTCTATTTTAATATTACTCTGTTGTTAATCATTATAACTTAGATGACATTATGTATTTGAACAAAGGTCCATAGTAACCATGAACATACCCATAGCAACAAGAATTGTAATTGTATATATAGTAAAGGAAGGATTCATCTTGGACCTAACTGTAGAAGTGGACAAGATGGAATTTTTTTAGTATATGCAGCTATGTGATGGCATCATGGGTACGGTTGTAGTTTTGGGTACATATTTTCAGTCACAAATACATTGTTTTCAAGGTATGAACTTGTTCTTGTAATTTATCTTTCAGGAAACTATGAATGTGGAGAAAGCGATGTGGACAAAAGCAACAACATGTCAAGAAATGCTGCTAGACAACTTGCCTTAAGTCATCTGGTAAGCTATTTGTTCTTTGTTAGACAAAAATCATAACACAAATCCCTGGCAAAATCGACTCATATTCTGTAAGGGATGGTTTTAAGATATCGCATCAACTCAGGAAGAGAAATTCCTTTGTTCAAGAGGTTTGTTTCATTGCTGAACTTCATCTTCGCATACAGTGATGCAAACATTTGGATATTTGATCATTATTTCCCTGACATTCAATGATTCATACATTCATAATTTACGTCAAGGGACTTGACCAAATAAGTTAATTTTCATTTCACAGACTTATGTGAAATTCTACGTCCAAAACATATGGATCAAATCCCGATCTGGTGTGAGTGATGATCCTGTAAGAGCATCACCATAGTGTTTTGTGGGTGTTTTTTTATCAATATTATTTCGTTTATGTCAAGAAAATTTTAAATAACTTTTATTTTCAGGTTTCAGTTCATCTAGACTAACACGTGCATATGCGCATATAAGCCTAATGAGGCAACAATGGACCACAACAGAGGTGAAATAGACTTTTCAATTTGTTGTTTCTTGGTAAACATGTAAAATTTATGTGATGTGAAATCATGCAACGACTCACCAGAACCCATGCTTTATAAAAATACCTTTATTTCTTGAAGTGGAGTCCCCTTTGAGGAAATATTTGAAACACTTCTTGAAGTCTTACATGTTTTTAATTTTTTAATTTTCAAGAGTGATGAAAGTGATAGTAAACCTGCTGATAAAGAAGTGGATGTGGTTCTCAACCATACATTACAAATGATAATAAAGAACCCAGAATGGGGACTAAGGTATGAAACTTTTATATACAGTGTACAATAACAGATTAATAGCTTGCGCAGCGGCCACGTTGCGGCTCATTGACTAGTACGCATGCACGTCCTATATACTATGCAATGTTTTTTTGGAGGTTTTACCCAAGGATGCATTGCGACGCAATGACTATACATGCACGTTCTATATACTATGCGCATTCTCCACACAAAGGGTGCTATCTACAATATCATTGTGAGGCAGCAGGTCACAAATGAATCTACCTTGCACGAGCTTATGTACCTGCCTGCAATAAATACTAACAGTAACTTATTGAGCAGAATTCTGTGATTGATTAGTTAAATTTGGCTTTGGTTAAATTTGAAATTTCATCTCAGGACCTCATTGACTAGATATAGTCTAGCAGACTTGAGAAGAGATTCGATGCCATGGATAGTCTCTAGACTATCTCTGCAGTGCATTGCTTATCACAGTGTATTACATTTTAATGCCCTAATACATATATAGGTGTTTGCACATGATAAATAAGATTGCATTGGGTTCTGATGTTTGGGTATGGACCAAAAAGTTACACTGTACTATTTGTACTTCAACACAAATATGTTTACCCACAGGTTATTCAATACTGTGCAGGGTTAACAATTTAGTCAGTATATCTAACAAAACAGTTTTAAAAAAAACAAAAAATTTCTAGCTGGCGCAGCTTTAACAGGTGTATATATATTCATTCCTGGTCATTGGTGGCTGAGTGGTTAGCTCATTTGCCTTTCCCACCGTGTTCTAGGTTTGAATCTGACCACTGCTACTCAAAAAAGGCTATTCTCAGTTTGACTCAACCAAACACCACAGGTTCTCCCCCTGTGGCAAACCATATTGAATTTCCAAAAATTGTGGTTGGTTTCATAAAAGTGATATTGATATTTATTTTCATGATTGGCAGGTTGTATGATTTAAACGGTGATGTCACTAACTCCTCTGAAGCAGTCGAATGGTTGCAGTCTGAACACCCACATATGACAATGTTGTGTCGTCTTTGGAGATCTGTCTCTCTTGTCGTTTTTGAAATGTTACTTGTGTTGTTTGGTAAGTATCAGGCTATACTGCAAACTTGGGAACTTTCGCTTAAGACTTATTTTTGCTTATTTCACTGAACAACAAAAAGAGCAAAAATAAGTAGTGACTAAAATGCCTTCTTGTACTCGAATACAATGTACCAGTCTGGTAATCAGTAAAAATTAGTCTTCAAGAACAAGCTGAAGACTGCAAAAAGGCAAAAAAAATTCAGTGGCAAAAATATTTAGGTTTACCGTATTTAGATTTCCTAGATTGCTGTTATACTCAGTCTTTTTGATCATTTTCCTAAAGGAGAACAAAAGTTTTTTCGTAGCTCAGTGAGATTTTTCAAGGAGTTTGATTTACATTCAACATTTCCCTACATTCAACACAATTTATAAGTTGAGTTAGCTTTATTTGCCTGTAAATTGTGATTCTAGTCTAGACTTATCTTGTTTATGAATTGAGTTAGCTTTATTTGCCTGGAAATTGTGATTCTAGTCTAGACTTATCTTGTTTATGAATTGAGTTAGCATTATTTGCTTGTAAATTGTGATTCTAGTCTAGTCTTAGCTTGTTTATGAATTGAGTTAGCATTATTTGCTTGTAGTAACGGGATTCTAAATTGTGATTTCAGTTTTATTGGTGATATATGGCATACTTGTGTATGTCAAGAATCGTTCCAAGAAAGAAGAGGAAGAAGAACGCAAGGTGTACGAAATGGTTGAAAAAATAATAGGTCAGTGCATGAATATTAAGATATTATTTCCCTATATTTGTCTTCATTCAGCCATGGAAAATATAAGTGATCTAAGAGACCTTGTTACTACGTGTCACTAGATGAGTAGTGACAAACCCTTGAGTCAAGAGTATTTTCCAGTTGAATGAAGAAAAATATAGGAAATAATATTATTATACCTCCTCTTGCAAAATTTATGAAAAACCAGGAAAAATAATGGCAATTTGGAATATTAGGACTCTTATTTCAAGCACTACAGAACCAATGAGGGAGACATAGGTTGTTGTGACCAGGGTATACAATCCATATTTTCTGTAGAAAGACAATAACTTGGCTTGTGCATCATATAATATACACTTATGTTATTGCATTAGTAGATGTTTAGTACCCCAAGGGCTGTTATGTAGCAAATGTTCCCTGAGGCTGAAAGCCAAAGGAAATAGTTTCTACATAAAAGTATGAGGGATAATGTAACGTCTACTAGTGCCTGAATAAGGCCAAGCAATAAGTGTTTTATAACACATTGCATTCTCAGGCACATATTCTTTCCATAATCAAAACAATTTCCTGATAGGATTTCTGTAATATTGCCCTAGGGAAAAGAGAATGTGAATGGTGCCCCTATATGCAAATTGAGGTCACTATGGGTCAATAGTTCATACCATGTGATATGATCTAAGCCAATCACTGAAGGCTAGATGAACACGGTGTGTTATAAACTTATTTATTATCATCTGATGAATGTTCCCGCAAGGTTTCCTTTAAAATTGTATTGTCACTCTGTCTGGTCATTACAGTCGAATAAAATCTTAAATTTTTATTGTTACTTTTGGCAAGAAAACTCAACCTCATTCTCAGTTAAAAATCAAGAAATGTCATACCAAATATTTAAAATAAAAGTCAAAATATATTAAAATTAAATCACTCTAGAATCCAATATGGCCACCAAAATACTGTATCAACTATGGGAAAATTATAGATTGTCGATTTCTTTGAAAACAAGATGGTGAACCCAATAATTTCTTTTATTATTTCAAAAGTACCAAGAACGAGCTTTGAGAAATTTGAAGAACTTTGAGTTTGAGGGATATAATTCCCTGAGGCACGTTGCACCTTAAATATATGTATCGCTTTCTGGTTTCTTTTAGATGTGTTGAAGACACACCATGATGTTTGTAAACATGACAAGGACCTACCGCAATACCTAGCCATACCTCATGTCAGAGACATGTTACTGCCACCACCAGACAGGTAAGAAACATGCCCCAATACTGGAACATTTTGAATCATCATATAAATTCTCATTGAATCGTTATATGAAGGGATATAACAATGGATTTACAGTGTAGTGGAAATGTCAGTCATTGGTTGGGTTTATGAATTGTAATTTAAAAAGTTGAAATGTTACATGTATTGCAGGATCAACATGTGCTATTGCTTCAGAAACCTGATGTGCTCACTTAAAATCTGACGACACCCTTCAAGCAGGGGCAGTTTTGTGTAATGTATTTTGACTGCCCACTGCTAGAAATGTTTGTGTACATGCAATGGTAGCGTAATAGTTTATGAGTCTTTGATGACAATTATTCCCTATTTATAAAGACTAAACCAACATTTGCAGCAGTTAGATTGTGTATTAAACACACAACAAAAAGAGTTCTTTAATGTTTTTCTAAATAATAAAATTGTTTTCTTATTTGTGTGTTCCCAGGAAGAAACTTCAGCCATTGTGGAATAAAGCTGTGGAATTTCTTGAATCAAGTGAATCTCGTGTCAGAGTTGAAAGTCAGTGTATTTCTGGTGAAGATTTTGCTGTCTGGAGGTGGATTCAAGTACTACATGTGAGTTTGTATCCTTGCACATTTCATCTTGCCACATCTACATTTATGATTTCCTTAAATGGTTTGCTAGCCTGGTGTCAGCCTGATATTGAAGCAGAACAACATATTTGCTGAAAATGGTTCAAATTCCAATAATTAGACACTATAGATGTTCATTAGGGGGTCTGTTAGTTGTATCCATAAGATGTACAGGTTGAAATCATGATTGTATTGGGTTGCAGATTTGGATGTGGACTTAGAATTCAATTTGATTACATTTATTGTACCGAATGATGTGTACAGTTGCACAAATATATTTACCCACAGGTGATTGAGTACTGTACAGGATGTAAGCCATTATATCTAACAAATAGTTTTAGAAAACTTCAAGTTGCTGCTCATGCAGCGTATTAGAAATCTAATGTTTGAATACCACATTTTTGTATTAGTATTATCTTATCAATGGAAGTTGTTGGTATTTTCTAGATAGGTTTGTTGTCTTGTTCAGGAGCAACAGTTTCTGTTGGGTCAATGACAAATTAAGTATCATTTTATTAACAGGATAACTATCCCAAGAGAAAGCAATGGCAAGGACAAGGTTAGTTGACATATTTTATAGCAATGCATTCTCGTTTTAAGAGCAGATTGTAATTTATGTAATGGTGTACATGTACCAACAGAGGGATTTCTGACGCCACCCTAAAGCTGTTGCAAGTCAAAAACTTGTAACATAAAATATTGCTACTCATTACAAAAATGAAATTGTTGATTTTCATGTTAACCATCAATATCAAGTAAATATTCCAAATATCAAATTCTTGTTGTTCAAAGTCTTATAGTGTATCATCAATGGAACATGAATGTTATGGTGCTGACCCAGCAGACTAGTTACACTGCTGTTACAGCACTGTAACAGTGTAGTTATGTAACAGAGCTGTAGACATTTAGTGGTGTAGAGGATCAATATAGAACAAGAAGGTTATATTCTAGTAGGTGCCTATACTAATGCGTGTGTAGCATGCAGAGCGGAAGTCGTGGTGTCGACCAAGAAATCAAATAGTTGTTATTACTCTAATGCCTAGGGAGTACTTCGAGTAACAAGAACTGCTATCATATAGTGTACCTTGTGTAGTTATATCATGTTGTCCCCTAAGAAAAAGAAAAAGAAAACTTATTTGAAAACTGTTTACACGGCATGTAGGTATTGATAATTCCAGAGACTGAACACAATTATACAGTGTGTATGTAATTATGATTGCAGACACTGAAGAGATGTGTCGCTATTGACGTATGTCATACAAACTATTTTGATTCCTTGTAGCTTTTGAAAATTTGGAAATGGCTGTGAGGACACCAGCATACAGTCCAACACCGTGTTTAAAGATACGAAATATGTTTGATCCTGCTTTGTAAGTATATTAGTCTTTTTCATAATAATCTTTATGGCTTGGAAATGGATTTTGCAGACTGTGACTGAGGATATGTGATGGAAGGGCCCGACTTTAAAGCGTACTACCGAGGTCTGCAAAACCCATATCCAGGTTGCAATGGTTTTATCATATACCCTATATAGTGGCACAGAAATATCATTTGAATCATATAACCACATAAACAGATTGTGAAATATTATTTTATGCTAAAAATTGTAAAGGTAAAAAAGAAGAAATCAAAGCCAAATTACTGAGGGAACGGATATCGATGAGTGCAACACTTACCAGATTTGGGCAAAAGTGCCAGGATGTGGTACAGAAAATTGTGGCACATGTTCCATTGAAAGACAGCAATATGGGTATATGATAAAAGTATATATATGTTTAATACTATGGTAGTCTTGAAAGAGGAACAAAGGCGAGGCTGAATTATCTTAGCTGCATTTCTTTATGCTTAGAAGACCTGGAAAAGTCATTTTTATCAACCCTGCATTGTGCAACATCTGTACATAGATTGATGATTGGCAGATCGGGCTTAAAAGATGTCTGCTGTACACTGATGTGAGGCATTATGGGTAGTAAACAATGCTAGGAGCTTCACACCTAGCCACACAATTATGAGGGCAGCTGTGAGAACAGAAATTTTATGTGAATTTCTGAAATAAGACTCATAATATTTACTCCATCTCACCAGGTTAATTGTCACATTTTATTTCCAATACTAGGGAACATGGTGAAAATTGGCATTTGGGAATTCAAGATGCTATCCTTGAAAAGTGTCATGGCAATGATGGAATTGTGCATATTGCAGTTGATAAGACCTCAAAGGAAGTAAGTTGTTTTTTATACTCCCAGAATCACAATTGAAACATAAACACTGCTCCTCCTCGGCTTTATTTATTAGCACACTAGTAATGCATTTACTTTGTTTTGATTTTATTTTGTTGACATTCTATTTGTACTTGATGTTGTACCGTCTTTTATCTCTAATCCTAAACAATCAATCTTTCTTACAAGGGTTGCGTCTATGTCAAATGCAGTGCACCAGAAGCAGCAGGCAAAGCTTTCAAAAGCCTTCATGGATGTTGGTTTGATGGTAAGCTAGCAGAATTCAATGTGATAGAAAGTACTAGTAGCTCCTAATATAAGGAATGCTTATCTGTTTGTCAGCCACAATCTAGTCGAGTCATGATGGTCGAATGGTTAGACTGTTTGGCGGCAAGTCAGAAGGAAACTTTGAATTTTTTGTTTATCAAAGTACCTGAATTTCAGCAATAAATAATACTTTTGCTCAGATATGCACTTGTGGGGTTGCCATGGTAGTCAGTGACTTTGGGATTTTTGTCTTATCCTGCCATAGAGGGCGTTAATTTCTTTATTATTTCACCAGATTAAAGAAATTTAGGGTTGGATAGGTCATGAGAAACATATACTGTAAACCTGGAAATGTTCGCGTAAGATTTATTTTCGCTAATTTCGCTACAAAACAAAAACGTGAAAATAAGTAGTAGCGAAAATATATATTTCTGCATAATGCAATGTACCAGTATGGTTATTACAATATTAGTGAAAATTAATCTTTGTGAACTACATGAAGACTGTAAAATCGCAAAATTTTCTAGGCATGAAAATATGCAGGTTTACAGTATTTAAGTACATGGCTCCTAAGTGCTTATTACCATCAAATAGAACAATCATGACTATCTATGTTCTGCTATTACATAGGCAGGTCTGCTAACTCCCATGAGACAATGTTTGCCCATGATAAGGACTTGCACATAACAATGAATGAAGAACAAGTTTCAACTCAGTGTATCTCTGTAACTGCTTGTCATGTATATTTTGCACAGTCATTAGCAGACTCTCCAGAATGCTAAGTTTATGAAAATTCCCTTTATTTTCTTGAGTGGGGTTCCCCTATAATGTTGGAATTCATCACCAAGGCTAATAATTTCTTGTTATCATTTATTTGCAGGGAAATTAGTAACAGTAAAATTCCTTCGATTGGATCGATATCATCAGAGATTTCCAACAGCTATGCATGCAACTATGCCATTAAAAATTGGTCAGAATTCAACTCAACAGCCATCACCGTCAACAGTGCCAACTTCAAATCCAGAAACAAGTGACACATTGCAAAGACTTTACCCGTCATTAGAGGGTTTGGAAAATTAGTAGCTTGGACCAAAAAAAAGGAGACATACCTATAGAAATTCTCCCAATGAAAGGAGAAAGCATTTTAATATTTCTGTTAAAAGTGGTGATATGGATGTGAAATGGGTATTTATTTTTGTTTTGTTTTATTAATAGAAGTACTTTACTGTGTTTTTCTATTTGAAGAAACAATGTGAAGGTATATAACCCAAGTTGTATGTGTAACACAATAAAAATGCAAATAACCAAAATATGTGTCAAAAGTTTGTTATAATGTCACTGGGTAAATACAAGTCATTATGTCATGTCCAGTCTGTGCATATATTTGTCAATTCTGCATGTAGTGAAATATCACCATGCTCACAAGAAGTCACCAAAATATATACCCATTTCTCAAGCATATGACCACTTTAACTTGGGAGTCAGATTTATAATAAATTGCAGAAAACTGAAATCTACTTCACTAATACAACAGGAAATGGATGTTTCCATGTGTTAGACCAATACAATAGATTCATTTTCCCCTGATCATTTCAAAGATATGTAGATTTAAACAAAAACTTGAAGTGCCTATGAATTCTTGAAAAGATATTAGTCATATATACTAATATTATAATATTAAGGCGACGTACAAAGGATTGTTTTGAAGTGGCCCACAACAAGACACAGTGTGTTTATTGTTGTGTTTTAAACTTGCTGTAGTGTACCAGGGAACTCAATAAAATTTGCTATCAAACTATTGGCAGTACAGGACGTCAAAATAAAAAAAATGGACGTATATAAACAAAAGAGATATCCAAGTGCTGGCCAAGTGGTAGCCAAGTAAATAATCTCTGTTGATTAAAATGATTTTAGTGTCTGATTGTGTTGACACTGTCTTGTGTTTTGATGTTTTGCTTTGGTACTATGTTTCATCACAGACAAGGTTTCTTCCTTGTTTTTAGTTTCATTGAGTTCCCATGGTGACAAGAGCACTCTACTAGAGTTTATAAAGACACCACTATTAACACACTGTCTCGTGTTCTTGGAAACAAGACACTTCAAAACCAGGCCAATGTAAGATAGTGGAAAGAGTCAGGGCTAGGCTAGTGTGTCAGAGGTTTTCTAGTGTTCTTGTTAAGGGCAATAAGTAGGTAAAATCTAACCAAGTTCCAGAGGTATTTTACTACAGTTGCACTCAAAAAGTATGGTACAGTGTATAGTAATCTATATAAGTTTTGCCAGTTTTTCCCAACTTAGTTATAAGGTCAAAATACACAAGCTTTTCCGTTACAATGTTAACACAGTCCGTATCAGACTAGTACAATTCACAGCTATCAGAAGGAGCTGTAATGCATGACTCAATGAGAGTATAACTCAAGTGTTACTTATACAATGTACACGCACATATATGAATGTTGATACTACAAAAAATATTATTTTGCGATAGAATAATTTATTACAAAATTCTTTTACAATGTTAAATCTTTACAACTAAGATCATGTTTTGTCTAAAGTTCAGACAACATTGTGATAATTGAATCAACCTTCAATTTTGTACCCTTTGAAAACACAGTCACTGCATAGTGGAATTGCCACTTGAAATATTTTGTATGAATTATAATTACATTTGGTTCAAACAGAATGTTACAATGTCACACTCACAGATATGGTTTATTTGGCAGAGAAATTGTCTTGAATAACACCTCAGACAGTGGTGTGGTGGTGGTGTGTGATACTACATGTTTTCGGTATTGAAAGTGTTACATCTGGTAACCATGATTCAATTTAGTAAAACAATACTGCAGTTGTACTTGCGCAATTACTACAAACTCATAAATGGACACCCAGGCTCTCACTGAGCAGTGTTTTCAAAGGAAAAATAATCAACAGTTGATCCAATCACAATGATGTTGAACATACTGTACTGTACACAAAACAGAAATCTCAGTTTTATCAGTAATGGTAATTCTATCACAAGTATTGTTTTCACATGTGTTAATGAAAACAAGATCCTCACCTTCTGTAAGTTTGTGTGAGTGCATGCATATGTACATGTATGTATATCTGCCTGTTAACATTTTATACCTTCTGTACATATTTTAATTGATATCTTAATAATGCTTCTGCAATTTTTTTCTAATTATTTTGGTCTGAGTATTACCAGTCAGATTTAGATTGTTAGACCTGCTTAGTGTCATATTGTCATACAAAAAAAATCACAGTTTTGGCATTGGTAATTATGAGTACTAATACCTATCACTTCCTTTATGATGTCATACCAGTCAGGCTTATTTCTACCTTTAGTATACTTGCATATATTGCTATCAACTTTTGTATGATTGTGGGTGGTAAAATTACACCTCAGTAACATACTCAACTATGAAATCTTATAAAGAAGCCGTACTGCACTTACATGGGTTCCACTGTTTTGCAGATTTCCTGCAAGGGATTGTGGGAAAACCTTACAGGAAATGAAATCATTGTTGCCACAATGTCTGTCAGGACAAAGGAGACTTTTCCTTTCAGAGCAAAGAATCGTGCCTGTTATACCTGCTTGCTACTTTATTATTTATACCTCATGCAAGCCAAGTTGAACACCTTCAAACAAAAAGTGTCAAATTCATACCCTGGTCGTTCTATATCATGACAACATGTGTCTATGTCATTAGTTGTGTGGTGCTCACAATAGGAGTCAAATCATTCCAAATCTTAATTGTTTTACCTGAGATTTCATACCATATTCAAGCCAAGTTATTATCTTTGAACACAAAATATGGATTATATACCCTGGTTATTCCACATCACAACAATCTGTGTCTATGTCACTGGTTCTGTAGTGCTTGAAATATGAGTGAAAACGTTCCAAAACTTCCATTATGTTGCCCGATTTTCATACATATGCCCATGTAATTATGATATTACTATTCCCCAATATTATACTTCATTCAACCGGAAAAGATGTGACCAAAGGGTTTGTCACTACCTGTGTAGCAATTCGTAGTGACAAGGCCCCCTCAGGTCACTTGTATTTTCCATGCCTCAATGAAGGAAAATATTGGGTAATACTATCAAATTATGCTTGCGGAGGTATAATGATAATATCCCTCAAACTTGTTCTTCATACAGTTGGAAAATTAAATCCCACATTTTATTGACTACTTTGCATATTTGAGAATGATCACCAATACCAGAAGAATTGTAATTCAAAAATGTATTGCCAATATATACTGTATATCGTGTATCTTAATTTTATTTATGGAATACAAAAGAAATAGCCCTGCTAGCTGTAACTTTTTGCTTTGGTGCTACTGCCTATTGGCTCAAAATTCCATTGCCAATACCAGTACATATACATGTTGTATATATGCTTTATTTTAGTTTGGAATATGAAAGTTAATGTTAGCCTGATTAGCTGTAGTTTCACAGTACTTTTTACATATATAACTTAATTTGCAACGTTGCTCATTGACAAGGAAAATGAACCAACTGTTTACGGTTTATGATTAACTGAATTACCTTGTCACTAATCGTTGCTGGTACTGTGTACTAGCTTTGATGTCCTTATGTAAACAATCATGGTGGGGGAAGGGGAGTTGTTCAGATTCGAGGTCATTTTTGCCAAAAAAAGTATGAATTTGGGGGGATTTGTTGATAAGGATTGATCAGTAGATTGTTATATATATTCAGTAAGTACAATGACAATAAATAATTCTTGATACCTGCAATAGCATTCACCTCACTCTAAAGAATTGAAAATTAACTTACTCCCATGTGTGCCTATAGTGATGCATGTATGGAGCAGAAGTCATGGTGTCGATTCATTCTAACAGGCCGTGTCAACCCATTCTCTCAGGCCATGTCGACCCATTCTAACAGGCCATGTCAACCCATTCTCACAGGCCATGTCAACCCATTCTCACAGGCCATGTCGACCCATTCTAACAGGCCATGTCGACCCATTCTCACAGGCCGTATCGACCCATTCTCACAGGCCATGTCAACCCATTCTCACAGGCCATGTCAACCCATTCTCACAGGCTATGTCGACCCATTCTCACAGGCCATGTCGATCCATTCTCACAGGCCATGTTGACCCATTCTCTCGGGCTGTGTCGACCCATTCTCACAGGCCATGTCGACCCATTCTCACAGGCCATGTCGACCCATTCTCAGGCCATGTCGACCCATTCTCACAGGCCATGTCGACCCATTCTCACAAGCCATGTCAACCCATTCTCACAGGCCATGTCGACCCATTCTCAGGCCATGTCGACCCATTCTCACAGGCCATGTCGACCCATTCTCACAGGCCATGTCGACCCATTCTCACAGGCCATGTCAACCCATTCTCACAGGCCATGTCGACCCATTCTCACAGGCCGTATCGACCCATTCTCACAGGCCATGTCGACCCATTCTCACAGGCCATGTCAACCCATTCTCACAGGCTATGTCGACCCATTCTCACAGGCTATGTCGACCCATTCTCACAGTCCATGTCGATCCATTCTCACAGGCGATGTTGACCCATTCTCTCGGGCTGTGTCGACACATTCTCAGAGGCCATGTCGACCCATTCTCACAGGCCATGTCGACCCATTCTCAGGCCATGTCGACCCATTCTCACAGGCCATGTCGATCCATTCTCACATGCCATGTCGACCCATTCTCACAGGCCATGTCAACCCATTCTCACAGGCCATGTCGACCCATTCTCACAGGCCATGTTGATCCATTCTCATTGATGCAACACAAATGATACTCGACTCATCTCAGATGGTGCCATACCCTAAAGATGTCTATGGTTTAAAGATGAGTCATTGACTAAAAAGTTGAATGACTATTATTTTTATGATGCATCAAGGTTGTATAATTCTATTTCAGGTAACAATAATGAATTATAGTCTGTTCACTGGGCTGTTGAGATACATTGGTAGCTGGAAATACCTCCTAGCTCTCATATCAACAGCTAACAAGTAGCAAGCTGGTTATAACACATTCAAAATGTTCACCCAATAGCAGCATGATTGGTTGCTGTGTGCAGTGCCTGGCCTACAACCATGACAACTAGTCAGACTATTAATAGTATGACTATTATTATTAAAGTGAGTCATTGTGTAAATGAACACACATTACTGAGATGATCACAGGATTAACATTAAACATTTAACATTATCAGTAGTGTGGTATGTGATAACTTACATGCAATTATGTAAATTTAACTTACAGGTATTTGATAACGATTTTGGGGTGTGGCTACATCTTTAAACTCTCTTGTCAGTACAACGCAATGCAATGCAAGCTGTTGATATGAAGGCTAGGAGGTATCACCAGCTGATGATTTATCTCGACAGCTCTATGAACAGGCTACGAGAATTGGAAAATAGGGAACAAAAGTGACGATTCTTGGTACAGCTACTGGGGCTATATATTATATATATTGTTATACCATAGACTATGGAGAACCACTGTCTATGGTTATATCTAGTGATTAGAACATACTCCTGCCTAGGTTCTATTTTTTCCATAGGGGCAGTTTAGATAGGTAACTTTATTGATAGACTTGATGTATTTTGGTATGTTGCTTTTGAAGATTAAAGGATACTTTGGTTAGTATTTTATTTAATTCTAATAGATGGTTGATAACTCAATATCAGTCTGTCCATACCTATTTCTCTACTGGTACCGGTGCATGTGAATACCTGTATCGCACATCAAGTTAAATGTCCCACAATTCTCTTTGATTTGTATACTCAGATATTATAGATACAGTGAACCAATGAAAATTGGTAATCTGTGGCAATTCTGTGTTTTGGAAATGCCAACGAATGTTGTCACAAAACCTCGTACACTGGTGAGATGTACCTGACTTCAAGAAGCTTATTATCCTCTATAACAGGTTGGATGATCGACCTGGGGAGAACAATTGTCAGGTTTACCATATAACCCGCTAAGAAGACTAGGAGTTAATGTCTGAGCAAAATATCAGAAACAATTGTGAGATATTCAGCATTAAATTGTGTAGCAAAATTCAGTTCCATCAATAAATTAAAGGAATTTCTTCCATTTTTCTCAATATCATTACATCCTAAATGACACTTCTGCCAGTTCTGGCAAGTCTACATCATTTACTAATTAACACGACGTTTTCATTTCGCATTATAAAATCCAGACCTTGTCAATTATTATCAGTCTCGTCGCCAGTATAACCATGTGTGGAAATCCGGAGAATATGCTGCCCTCAAGTGATGACTTGTGTAGGGGTACTCTTGACCAATCAGATTGTTGCTGATTATGTTCAGATTCAATTTATCGTACTTACTTACTTACTTACTTACTTACTTACTTACTTACTTACTTACTTACTTACAAGATAGTGACCATCTTTCGCCATACTAGTATCCTTGTTTACTGTTTGAACTGATGAGACAGGTTACACATGATGTACAATACACATGATAGATAGACACATTATGAACACCCTTGATCCGTGCATGTAGACAATTAAAATTACCAAAGAACACAGCGAAGGAAAAACAACGATATGTTGTTGAAAGGACCACATTTTAGTTTTTGTCCCAACACATATTTGATAATTCTATTCAGTACATTTAGTGGCTCTCAATAAAAAATAACATTCCAAAGCAGTAAAGGACAGGTTGTACTATGAGTGGACGGGTTTGGGGATTTGTTGCGGTTTGTAGGCTGCAGTGATCAGTACCTTCGTTGCCGTTTCATCGTCATGGGTTTGTTTCAAACTTGGCACAAATGTGAAATAGTCTTGGGACATATGACTTAATCGATAATACCGATGAACGGCAGCTATTACTGTCGCAAATAACCACAATTTGTACAATTTCTCACAGATTACATATAATATATATATATATATATATATATATATATATATATATATATATATATATATATATATATATATATATATATATACATACATACATACAAATGTATATGTGTGTTTGTTTGTGAGTGTGAGTGTGTGTGTATGTGTGTGTGTGTGTGTGTGTGTGTGTGTGTGTGAAAATGTCAAAGTTCCATAAAACATAAAATCCCAATGTACATTGCTCCCTGATCATATGAGTAACATCAGTTCTTGTCTTTTCAACTACAACCTATAGAAATTCATATCAGAACTAATTAATATGAAATAACTACCAAAATGAATATAAATAAAACATCACTACCAAATTTAGCCAAGTACATTTCTATGTACATCTGATAACGTTCATCTAATTTGTGCTAGAGCATTGCTGAATTGTCTTGAACCAAGAAGAAATGGAGATACCTGCTGCGCTTAGGTGTCAAGATTGGTAAACACTATGGTTGTTGTGATTTCCACTTGAAGTGCCCCCCCCCCCCCCGCCGACCTTGCCACAAGAAGGATGGTGTTTTGTTATGAAGAGTTTACTTAAATATTTGTTGTCAAATAAGACAAGTGAATGAACTACCAAATGATCAATATCTGCATTGGATAAACATGACGAGTATATATGCATATAAGATGACACATAAAATACAGATGTATAGATACGTGGAGATAACCTCGGACGTTGTTTTATCTCGTGAGACAATGAAGCCGCATGTCAACTTTGTGTATGTTATACATGGAAACCGACTCGAACAATGCAAAAAATAAACTACCTTCAACCTCAGATCACTAAAAGAATTAGTGGTCTGAGCTTCAACAGACGTGAAAAAAAACTATACAAGGTGACATGAATTTTGAAGCTGCAAAATATCAACTGTAGGCATTCCGTTTCGAAAGAAAAGACAAAACATGACGTGTGTCGAAAATTAGTTACATGTAAAACTACGTGGTTGTAAGCAGCGATTTGATTGATATGGTTGTACCTAACCATATCCCTTACCCATTGCAAACCCAACCAATGTAGCAGCAGCAGTGGACCGACAGCGATGGGATGCCAAAATCACAAACTAATGCAAAGTTAGACAAAACAGTGAGTCAAAGTCAAATTTGACCCTCCCCTAATCCCATTTTCTAAAATATGGAACCCCCCCCCCAACCGATTAAAGCTCCCTCAGAAGAAAGAGTCAAACACTCGTAATTGGTGTAAACTACATAATTTTTAATACGTGTAGGGACTATAAAATCTCGAAGTACAGTTGCAAATTATCATAAACATCATTATCATTAATCAAGTAAACCACATATAAATTTTTGAACTTAAATAGCCGTTTTTGAAACAATCACATATAACTTACAAGTCAAATGTGCTCATACATGTTATTAGACGGGGTACAGTTACTGTATAGTTACTGTTGCCTCCGAGTGTTTCCACTGGGAGATTTTAAGAATAAACTCATAACAGTAGGATGTACCGCATGCAGTAATGGGTTCGTCCTGCAATGTTGAGGATTTGCTTCAGGTAAAATGTGTGTATGATATGCGCTGTGTGCGATTGTGTACATAGTAAACGTAATGTTAGTGATGTAAATAAACGCAGGCTGTGGAAATGCAAATCCATCAATGATCACGTGTGTTAGTAAAGAGTACACTTGGTAAGTTTCTAAAGATATCCTCTTATATCCCCATGGTAACTTTCAGAAAGCAGGTGTGTTCAAAATCTCATTTTGTAAATATTTTACCCGTAAGCCCTTGCATAACTGGTTGTCAGTTTGTTTAATTATTAAACATATACTTATGTTTCAATATCAATGTCAGTGGTATCGCCTTGATATGATGATATTGAAATCCAAACATCGTTGTAAAACTAAATACCCTTTTACGGCACACACACCCCCCCCCCCCACCCCGGACACTCCCGATCAGTGCCAAATGCCAATTCATACTGTACATCTCAGACCCTTCTTTCCGTGGTCTGAGTGCCACATCTTCGGCAAACTGATGTTATTAAATATTTGTGTAAAATGGGAATTTAAAGTTTCGACCCCACAGAGTAACATTCACCAGAAACAAGAGGGTGTCGGTATATGTAGGTCTAACTGTGGTAGAACTTTCTTCAAACGTGAGATTATGTAGGGACTGGACATTGGGGACATACTTTTTTCAGAAGTCCAGTGCGTGAAAAAAATACTTAAAAAATAGTGATCCTCCCCAAACTCGTGTACGAAAATTGGTGACCCTCAAACCCCCCCCCCATTTATTTTGTGTCCAGTCCCTAATGAGAGATGTGCACAATTGACACTAAGCGACCTCAATTAATCATGTGTAGATATTCACAGTTTATGATACGTGCAACAACTTCACAGGCATCTGTGTTTGTATGTCGAAAGATCATGCCATGGATTACGGTTGGACTCTGAGTTGTCCCCTATCTGATCAGAAAGAATAACTGTGGTGTCGTAAATACTAAAACACACTGTAGAATATACTAGTGTATATAAAGTAAATGACCATCCTCCCACCCCAACCCCAAACGATTTCACTTGGGCGATGGAAGGGGTTTGAAAAGTAAACAATTTAGCTGCATTTAAAACAACTGCATTATTACACATGTAAAACAAAATAAATAGAAGACTCAATCCCACATTTTATGTAGCTAGCCGGCACGACTGAACTGATCACTTATAATATATACTGTCCTGTTTCCCAAATAAATAAAATAAAAGTTAATGGTATGGTTAATTTTTCCCATTGATAAACTCACATCGTACTAATTTCAATATTTTACCGTTCTCCGTCGTTCGGTAAGGCGTCCTGATTGCATATATATGGGATGTCATTGTCTCTCAAAATGGACATATAGTATTTGCATATCATTTTTCACACTTCAAGTCTGAAAAGGTAACATTTGAATGATGGTTGAGAGTTTAGAGTTCACATGATCCGTGATATCAGCAAAAATGGATTACTGATATTGATGATATCGTTCATAGCAAAGATGGTAACATTGGTATACCCTATTCAGTTACTTGCAAGTTATATAACACGATTTTCACCAGTTATACAGAAACTCTAACTCTGTTCCCCTTACTTTTTCCCCTATTTCCCGGTCAATGAGCTCGTTTTCCTCCTTACTGAAGTGGTTCTTCCAGTCCCCTACTACCCCTTTCCTGAAAAACGGTGCATTTTTATGGTCATAAAACCACCGCGGTACCGCAACTTTTTCTCGGCCTAGGGTCTTCATCTTCTGGAACCCGCTCCATTGCATAACATGTTCAAATCTTTGCGTTGATACCGGGCGATCTAAAAACTCTATGACCTTCTTCATGGTTTTACTCGTGTCTTTCTTCATTTCTTCATAGGTAAGGAAGAGAATATGCTCGTCTCTTTTGTTCCACCAGCTAGTAATATGGTCATACCACTTGCCGTAGATGACCTTTCCTGCTACGAATTTCTCTACGAAGTCGGGCCATGCATTGTCGTTCTGCAGAACTTGATAGCCTTTCAACATGTGAAAGAAAGATACGCAGACATCTTTGGGGTTTCTGGAAATATAGATAACTTTGCACCCAACTTCATCCCTACATTTCGGAAAGAAATTATACGGTAAATGTGACTTGATAAGTCGTGGTGACTGAGCTTCAAGACATTGTCTGTACCCCTCTATACCTGGAATTTTCGGCATTTCGAGTATCGGGACTCTTTCGTGTGAATTCTGCTTACAAGTTCCCCAATCGTCATACAACATGGACAGCAAAATTTGAAGCCAGGTAGTTCCAGATTTTGGAAATCCGGCGATGAATACATCGCTGCTTCGTAGTGGAAATTGGGCCAACTTTTCCATCACCTTGCTGTTGAGCAGTCTCGGCAAGGGGAAGCCATCATGGTATGACATAGTTTGGTTGTAATCGTCTTCATGGCCTTGGAAAAGTTCATAGAAGGGAATACTGAACACCGAAAATAAATCCGTGATCATGCGTACAAAACCATAAAGCCATTTGACGAGTGGCAAGCCGGCAAGAAACCGATACATGTCGAAGAGTTTGAGAACACCTTTTTTTTCACCACACTGGTGAACGGCTAGCTGACTCACGCAATACAAAGGCCGCTGAAGACAACCTTTAGAAGTCGTTCCAATCTATGTAAAATCAACTCCACCCTCCTACCTTCTAATCAGTTTTGTCTATGTACTCGTGACGTAACGATCAGAATGATTCATCTTCTAATACGTTGTCAATCATTAATTTCTAACTAAAATAAGTCAAGACGGAAGTTTAGTTGGTGCGCACGGTTACGTGATAAGCTAGCAGAGGAGGCGGTGTCTTCAACGTAGTCGACGACCTATCAAATACGAATACAATTTCATAATTTCAGATTCGTATCTCGAATGTGTATAGTAACTACATTCCAGTTTTGAAGTATGTATCTCTAGCTCTGTATACCGTAAAGCTTTCCGGTCAACACAGGGTCAACAGGTGTCACGATCAAATCATGAATATTCAAAAACAACGCCATCATTTGTTCAAGGTAAACATCGCAGAAATCGACAGACACAGGCACGCTCATGCTCTTCCTCAACTCAGAAATATTTCAATATTTTTTTTTTACACTTTTACGCCCCTTGCATTGTACAGAGCAGTTTCCAAGGCAAATATACACATTCATAGTCGCCTGATTTTGAAGTGACGTGAAAATATTACAGCCACATATATATTTGTAAATAAGCATGTCGGCCAGAGTACTCGGCTGTATACACATCTGAAAGTTGTTGGGTTATCCATAGGTTATCAAAGGTTGCGATCTATGATGCGCCCTTTTTAGCCCTCAACGGCGAACTTTGAAAGTTCTAGACCCATCGACATAGTAAATCTATTTATAGGATTTTCTTTCAAGTAAACGTATAATAACGTATTTATCGCTTTAAAACTAGGCTGTGTAGATTTGTTGTTTTCATGAATTATATGTTGTTTCAGAACAAAAATTGTATTTTTAATAGAATCGCCCTCTCCCCCCCAAAAAAAAATAATTGTGGGGAGAGTGTTTACCTGTTCTTATAAAGTTACATGCCCTCCCACTCAGGTGATGATAGTCTTGCTTGCATACGTAAGTCGTCCCTTGGTGAGCGAAACGCGTGCACCGTCTGCAAGCATTACTAGGGTGATGAAGGATATCTACCCTCCTTCCCTCCCACTGGGTTTCAACTAGCCCGCCAGTCCACTGCCTACCCAATGGGAATGATTTACCCCGGCACTCCCCGCCAGGAAAACGTTTGTGGTATCAACAATTCATTTTGACATATACGTGTACATAATGCGCACCCCTCCCCAACAATATTAATTCCATGTTTTCCACTCCCGCTGTATCAAAATCAGGACTTTCCCACTGCAAGTCTGACGTGTTTGCTCCCCTCCGGCTATGGATCGAAGAAAAGGTTTTTGCAAAAACAGCTTCATTGACTGCACCTCAGTGCAAAGTGTGTTTATATGAATCTTAGCCCACAAGAGACTCTAGTAACTTTGGTCAAATGAAAAAAATATATAGTGTGTTTCTGATATTAACTCGACCGACCCCGCCGACCCTAAACATTTTTACATGCATATGCAAAAAGGTAATTTTTTAATGACAATTTACTCCTATTTTCCTGTCGATTTTTTTGCCACAGTATTTTTGGTTACTTTTTAAAAAATCATATTCCAGAGAGACATTGCAGCCTATAATATTCTGCATATTGTGTCTGTCTACTGTTGAATCGCATTCACATGTCTTCACTTATTTCTTTTACACCTCATCAACTGTAGGGAAGTTTATTGCGACCAACCAACATCTTGTCTTTGAGTCGCAGTAATTAAAAAGGTAAAATGCAAAATAAAATTAAATCCCGACCTTCCTACCCTATTTTCTGAAGGCATGTTTAACATCGGAAACAACCCCACCCCCCTTTTTTTTTCCTTTTATAGAAATGTGGATAACATTTCTCAGACATTATGCACTGTGCATTGCAAAACAATACATGTGTACGTACCCACTCTATAACACTGCATACCACCGTTTTAAACCAGTGTGCGTTTTTATCTACATTGTATTGACATCGTGAAGGTAAACTTGAAGCCCAAAGTTACTTCGACCTTGTTTCAGCAATACATACAATGCATGACATAAGGTTCCGACCGATAAGGAAATGTTCACCGTTGGTGGCGCCATACACTAGACACATCATCAATGAAAGCAGCAGAAGTCGTGTCGTCAGTCAGGTCAGGTTAAAGTTAGCGTGTGTTGCCGTTACTCCTGAAACTTAACACGTCAGCCACATGTAGTAAAGTACTACACGTTCTAAGGAGTTCTAACTGACTACACGAGTAACATTGTAAGACGAGAAACCTGCAAAACTAAATATGTAAGTAAGATCGAGACTGCATGAATAGATCTGGTCCTTGAACTTTCCAGTATGAACGCCTGTATTCCATGGCCATATATTGTGGTATGTGTGATTCTCATTTCCGACATCACTGTGAATTCTGTTAGTTACCAACTAATTAACGTGTGTGTTGAATAGGGTCCACGAGACGTGATGCCACCGCTACGGACGATGAGAACGCCATGGGTGTTGCTGTAGCCGCGTCACGCCAGACTAGTTTTCATACGTGGAAACATCGAAAGCGGCCATATACAAATTACAATGTATACATTATAATCGCCACCATAGAAAGTACCAGCACGTTTAGGCGTTATGATTGTTTGATGACAGAGCAGAGACACAGGCATTTGTTTCCCGAGTTATGTCTCAGAATATTTCTATCAGAATACAATAAAATGTCGATAATATCGTTAATATTGACGTACATAACCAACTATATACGAAAGGGATAAAATTACACTTGTTTCTGTGATCGCGCAGGTTCACTCACTGCGAAAGAAGACACTTTAATTTTATCCCTTTCGTATATAGTTGGTTATGTACGTCAATATTAACGATATTATCGAAAAAAAGTAAACGATATTATTTGAAAAAACGTAAACAATGAAAGCCATGGTACTCTGTACTTTCCCTTTCGAGTTCAGTGCATTGAAAATTTCCTAAATGCAGTGAATCAACCAATCTGCAGTTGTTACAGGGTCAGTTTCTTTAGCCTGTATATCTACATGTTGAATCCGTGACTACTATACTGTGCTTATTCTCCGAGCCAAAATAAGGATTATCTTTGATCGGAGTACAGTGGATTTCCTAGGTCATCAATAAATCTCTAATCTGCAGTTGTGTCAAGGTCAGACTCAATGAACTTGTGTACTCTCTGAAACTGTGACTCCACTACACTTATTTGGCAAGTCACAGTTGTTATGGAAAAAAATCTTTTGATTTTGCTTCAGTAAGTTAAATAAATAAATCAGTAATCTAAAGTTGTTTTCAAGGTGACTGTCAGCGAGTTTGTCATTATGTCTGCCTGAAACACTCACTTGTTGACACTTATGATACTCCATAGAATAAAAACAAGCTAGACTGGTGGCACTATAAGTTAAAAAAAATATTTATGGGATCTGAAATCTGAACAACAACTATTGCTTGTTCTTAAACCTGTACTGGCTGTGACAGTAACTGGGGTATTATTTTTTGGATCAGCCAACCAACAATATATTCCCTGAAAATTATTGAAATACCAATAATTAGACATTGTACATATGAATTAGAGGTCTATGTTATCCACAACTAGTACAGTAACAGGTTGAAATCCTGATCCTGTTGAGGTCGCTAATTTTAGGGTACGGACTCAAAAATCACTTTGATTGGATTTTGTGTATCGTAAACGTCCAACTACACAAAATAATTTACCCACAGTTGATGCAATACTGTTCAGGGTGTACAAAATTTATGAACAAGTAATTTTACATCTAACAAAATCATTTCACAAATTGTTCAAGTTTAATAAGCTATGGAGAATAATGAGTTTCTAGGAGTCACATAATCACTCTGTAGTCATGCTGTATATACATTTTTTAAGCAGCAGAGAAAATATAAGTATTTGTCAAATCTCAGTCATTGTGATTGTTTGAGTAGATTAGATTAATGGTTAACCCACTACCTTTAATCCCCATTCAGATCTGATGATATGATCATATCTTATGATATCATATGAATTATGATTTATGAATATCAGTATCTTTATCTCGAAAACATTTAATATCTATAGATAATGTATGAATTAAAATTGTCAATAACTATATATTTATGTAACACATGTTATGTATGGTATGGTATTTATTCTAGATAACTCAATGCAGAACTGGAATTGAGTATTTGTGTCAACTTGTGCAGTGAGTCCTGATACTAGATAGGCCAAGATCGGTATGTACAGGAGACTTACAGAGAGTGAGTAAACATCTTCATTATTCCTGTTTCAAGCCACAGTATCCACATATGTAGGTGTGACACATAGTGTATGCCATTGCAAGGTTGCCATGGACCATGGAAACAGTGCAATGGTGTACAGTCACAGCTGGTGATATCTGTCATTGTTGTATATTAATTGTGTGTTTGAGATGAGTTATCTGTGGCCCAGTGTTTATAACCACTGTCTGCTATCATTGGCAGTCGGGTTCAAACCACAGAGTAGGTTAGAAGAGACCTTATGTAATGTAAGCGGTTAGTAAGTTACATAGTAATTTCATAAGTACATCATGTTTGCCAATGATCTAAAGGCACTTCATCCAGACATGCATCTCAGACAACCAGTGAAATTAATATTATAATTACATGTAGATCATATATTATATATATATATAGCTTTATTACAATCATATGAAAAAATGACAGTTCTATTTGGGTATATAAGTGCGATAAATTTTAAGATATCAAAGAACACTACAATTCAATACATGTAGGCTATGTTATAGGTATATAAGTAAAACATATATGTAGATCATGTGTGTATAAATTGTGCTTGTGTGTGTGTGTGTGTGTGTGTGTGTGTGTGTATTGTTGACACAGAATGATGAGAAGTTATTTGCGACCAGCCAGCATCAACATTTTTGTTTCTAAAGCCAATTCAGAAAAAGAGAACTTGTGTAGTAAAATCATTACATGTAAAGACTCATCAAATTAGGATTTAGCTTAGGATTCCAGTCATGTTGGGGTTTTGCTCTCATATTTCCCTTACCACACCTGGCATTTCACTATATAACAGTCATATATTCAAACCTATTAAAATTTCCTGCTGCAACGTTGAATATTGTATTCATGTTAACATCATATAGCCCTTCTTCCGAGTTGATTTTAATCACATGGTGACACTATTGATGTCATCCCAACATAGAGAAGACTTAAAAAAAACAATAAGAATTTGCACATGTTTTCTGGCCATAACTTCCCACATCAATCACATATAAATCCTCACGTTATTGGATTTCCAGGCTAATTAGAATTAAAATTTTGGTATGAAAAGCAATTACTCGGCAGAGCCATAGAAAAAGTTGGTCACAAAGAAACAAGTCTCTCTCATCCCTCTGAGTCTGTAAGATATAGAAATTCATGCCACACTATCAGCTACCATTCATCATCATGATAGGGCTGAACAACATGATATATCTTGCAGTCTAATATACTCCCTCCCCCCATTTCTCAGGCAGCAATGAAGAAGACAATGGAGAAGATATCAATTTACAAGAAGCAAGAGTATCCCAAAGGAACGTTATCTCACCACGAACATATACAGTGGAAGATGCTGTGGAACACATGGGATTTGGTCGATTCCAACTTTATCTGACTCTACTGATGGGAACCTTCAGTGTACGTAGACACATGTTTCATTTCACTTGAACAGTGTAACAATAGCTGTCAGTTATTAGATAGTTGTGTATTTTGAAATTTCAGCGCAATTGATTACAGATTCAATAGTAATACGGTAATTCTATAGGCATTGATAAACATGCATCTGTGTGTGTCTGTGTCTGTGTCTGTCTGTCTGTGTGTGTCTGTGTTGTCTGTGTCGTGTGTGTCTGTCTCTGTGTTGTGTCTGTGTGTATAATACATGCAACACTTTAGTTTTGGCCTATAATGTGTACTGAATGGGAACTATCAAACAATGGGTGCCCCCAGTGATAAATGTCAAGTAACCTTTGACTTCACAGGAGTGTGAGCAGACAGATGGTAGCTTATCAATATTAGCTGGGTGTGTGTATGGTGTGTGTGGGGGGGGGGGGTGTGTGGGGGGTGTTGTGTATATGTGTGTTGTGTATATGAATAACTTAATACAAAGTATAAACGACAATGCTTGTCTAATTCCATTAAAACTTGGTGTGGATGTTACATGTACTTGTGGGGTCAAGTAGGTGGCTTGTACAAGATAAACAAACCCAGTTTTCAGAAGCCTGTGATGATGTTTTACTAGTTTGTGCATAATACTGCACTTTGTGTCGATTCTCAGATAACATTAAACTCTCCATAAATTTTGTTACAGTTTTCATCAGATGCCTTTGAAATGATGTTACTGTCTGTGCATAATTTGTGTTTTCTTACAGTTTTCAGATGCATGTGAAATGATGTTACTGGCTGTTCTGTCACCAGTTGTGAGATGTGAATGGCAACTATCTTCATTTCAAGTGGCTTGTATAACCACTGTAAGTCTAAATCAGTTTAGGCATTTTTATCACAACTCTTAGGCCTAAAAAAATTAATTGTTTGGTTCCAGTTACTCGACCCCCCACCTAGTTTTTCACTGCCGAACCTAAATATTTTTACATATTCGAGAAAAAAATAACAACATTTTGAAAATTGTGAAGTCTCGTTAGAAATAGTGGATGCGGAAATTGACATCAAATTAAGAAGACAGAATAAAACTACTCTTCCGGTCTGTAATGGCTGTACATCTGATGAAATAAATAACACAGAGACCATATGTAAAACAACAGAAAACCTGAACTGGACACTTACACATGAAAAAAATATAGAATAAAATAAAATAAAAAATCTACCTGCCCCACCTATTCGAAAATTGAGCATAATCGGAACCACACAATTTTTTTTTATTAGGCCATAATTCACAGAATTAAAAAAAATATTGCACATCATAACCAATCAATTTCTTGTTTGGCACCATGACTTACTCTCCACACACTTATTATAGATGTGTGAGAGAGTAAATAAACTGCATTCATTGGATTATAATGCTAATAGTGTTGATAATGAGATTTGTTGCAAATTTGATAACTTTGCCATGGTTGTCCTAACTCTAGCCATAACACTGTACTGTATGCATTGATAATTCATGTTGATTCTGGCTGATTAATTGCTCCCTGGGTTAAAAATATAAAGCTTTGGTGAAGATAGTTGAAAATAAGATATAAAAGCCACAAGTGAGACAGTTTGTATGCCTTCTTACGGTTGATTTTAGAGAAAAAATGCAACGGGCAAAATTTACATTATTTCAATGTTGTCATGATCATCATGATGGCATATCATCTAGAATAAAAAAAGTGAAAAGATCTTACAACATTAACTAGCTCATCACCACCACCAACACCACCACCACCACCACCATCACCACCATGATTATCATCATCACCAACAATGTCATCACCATCACCACCATCATCACTGGCACCACCACCACGACCGTTGTCACTGTCTTCGTCGTAGTCATCATCATCATCATCACCATCACCATCATCACCCTTATCGTTAAATCCTAGTCGTGGATCATTCACCTACTCTTCTACAACCCTTTTGAATTGATTACCAGTTGATATCCAATTATTTAAATCTTCAAAACAAAACTTAGACCTTTTCCAGAGAGTGTATCAATGAGTCTCAGTAAGCTGCTTACTATACAGTGTCAGAGAGCATTATTAATGGATTCTAAGCACTCTATAAATATTGTTATCATCAATATTGATGTCATTATCACCTCTGCGTCATACTGAATTGTAGAAAATGACATCCATCTTACAATTGCTAGCATACTTGTTTGATAACACTGCTCATCTTTGACCCCTTTCCTGTTTAGGTTGTGTTTGTTGGGATGTTAATTGGTTCTCCAGTGTGGGGCAAGTCGACTGACAAGTATGGAAGACGACCGGTAAGTTAGTCTCATGGTTTTATAAACCATTGCACATAATGTCATATTCTGTCAATAAATAATATTGCAACCCAAATATTCTCAGAGACACGGCTCTGATGAGAGAGAGAGAGAGAGAGAGAGAGAGAGAGAGAGAGAGAGAGAGAGAGAGAGAGAGAGAGAGAGAGAGAGAGAGAGAGAGAGAGAGAGAGAGAGAGAGAGAGAGAGAGAGAGAGAGAGAGAGAGAGAGAGAGAGAGAGAGAGAGAGAGAGAGAGAGAGAGAGAGAGAGAGAGAGAGAGAGAGAGAGAGAGAGAGAGAGAGAGAGAGAGAGAGAGAGAGAGAGAGAGAGAGAGATAGATAAGTCATACAAAAGAGTTAAAATGATTTATAATGTTGCTTCTGAAGATACTGATACTAGTTGGAGTATGGATCTCGTACTATGGCTACATGACAGCATTGAGCCCTACGTACTACTGGCTGCTCTCACTCAGATTTCTGGTCGGATTTGGAATAGGAGGAGCACCCCAAGGGTGAGCTTTTATTCAGATACATTATACATACAACTTGTCTGTCTCTATATTACCAGATGTGAACTCTTTGCTAGTATAAGTTTGTATTTGACCTTGACTGAGGTCAAAATTAAAAATAAACTTGACTCATTAGTCACAGAAATAAATGAAGACTTGTTAGTCCATACATGTATGTTAAACTCGCTGTTGGGATTGTTGGTTTTACTGTGTACCAACATTCAGATGTCTCATCTAGTGACTCGTAGTGACAAGGCCCCTTAGGTCATAAGTATTTTCCAGCTGAACAAAGAAAAACATTGGGGAATTATAATATAATTATACCTCCTCAAGCCTAATTCAGGAAAAATCAGGAAAAATTGTGATGATTTGGAACATTTTGACTCGTATTTCAAGCACCACAGAACCGGTGATGAAGACACAGGTGTCATGACATAGAATGACCAGGGTATAAAGTCATGTTTTCTGTTCATAGACAATAACTTGGCTTGTGCATGATATAATATGTAATATATATTTTGCCTTTTTTAGTTTCACCACATTGTCCGAGTTCTTGCCATCTAAATCACGGGCAAAATTATTGGGATCTTTTCAGGTGAGTTCTGTGTGTTCCTAGTTCATCATTTCTGAATTAATTTTATTCAAACATGTACGTCATTGGTTTAAGAATTCTTTTTTTGAAGGGGTGTAATTTTGTACAATTCTGTGATATCAAGTACAGTAAGGTACAAGCAACCCAAACCAAAGACCAATGTTTACTTTTATTTATTCAGCATGTATCAAGTCATGAAGGTTGATTTTATGTAGATTTGATGCAACAAATTAAATTTTGTAATTTTTATATCATGTATGTAAATTTCCAATTGTACAATTACCTTACAGTTTGTTGTGTTAAATCTTTCAGATGTTTTGGGCTTTTGGTACATGTTTTGAAGTATTTTTGGCCTATCTGATAGTACCAACTCTTGGATGGCGATATCTGGTAGGACTTTCAGCAGTGCCTTTGTCAATAGCAGTACTCATAAACTTTAAAGTAAGTAAATCAAAGTATTTGTGTGTATGTATGTATGTATGTATGTATGTATGTATGTATGTATGTATGTATGTATGTATGTATGTATGTATGTATGTATGTATGTATATATGTATGTATATATGTACGTACATACGTACGTATGTACGTACGTGTGTATGTATGTATGTATGTATGTATGTATGTATATGTATGTATGTGTGTGTATGTATGTATGTATGTGTGTATGTATGTATGTATGTATGTACGTACGTACGTACGTACGTACGTACATACATACGTACGTATGTATGTATGTATGTGTGTGTGTGTGTGTGTGTGTGTGTGTATCTGTGTACGTGTGCATGTGTGCATAACTATGTATATGTATGTATAACAATATTGGCATATTTATGTACACACAGTTATACAGATGGATGTATCATTATTATTCAGATCAGAATAAGATTAATATGATAGCATTTCTATGTCTGATTCCATTCCAGTTAATACCCGAATCTGTTCGTTATTGTATGGCTGCTGGTAAGAGACAGCAGGCTATGAAGACTCTTGAAACTATAGCAAGGATAAACAAAACCACTTTACCTGAAGGAGTACTTGTCAAATCAGAAGAGGTAAATGCAACCACACTTACTATTTGTATGAGGAGTTGTACTTGTATATTAGGCCAAAAACCGTCGATCTTTTTTTTGTACTGTAGGCATCATACAAAAGTATGGCAGGATCTTTTTTTTAAACAGCAAAAATTTAAGAGTATATGAAACATATAATACTATACACTTATTGGCTGGCTATGAGGTGAGGGCACGAGTAGATGTCTATTGCCATGAAGGCTGTATGTAGAAACTATTCAGCTTAGAGATATAGTCACTACATAACAGCATGAGGGGTGATATGATGTCTACAGACTAATAGTGCCCGAATAAGGCCAGGCAATATGACATCTACTAGTGCCCGAATAAGGCCAGGCAATATGACATCTACTAGTGCCCGAATAAGGCCAGGCAATATGACAACTACTAGTGCCCGAATAAGGCCAGGCAATATGACATCTACTAGTGCCTGAATAAGGCCAGGCAATATGACATCTACTAGTGCCCAAATAAGGCCAGGCAATATGACATCTACTAGTGCCCAAATAAGGCAAGGCAATAAGTGGTTTATAACACATCATACTAAGGCACATATTCTATAGTCAAAACAATTAAATGATATAAAGTCAAAAACTACTGGGCAAAATAATTGAGTGTCTTAAATTTTTTTTCATTCACAGCTTGCAAGGGGAAAATTAAAAGATCTGTTTGCAAAAGGTTATAAAAGAATGACACTTCAGTTGTGGTATTTATGGTTCACTGCAGCCTTCTGCTACTATGGTCTGGTCTTAGTCAGTTCAGAAATACTGGAATATGATAGTGTTTGTGGAGCCATGGAGAAATGGGAAGTAGATAACAGTGGAGAGATGTGTCATTGTCAGTTATTATCCAAAAGTGATTATTTAACTCTCATTTTTACAACTCTTGGTGAATTACTAGGTAAGGAAGAGAGAGAGAGAGAGAGAGAGAGAGAGAGAGAGAGAGAGAGAGAGAGAGAGAGAGAGAGAGAGAGAGAGACAGAGAGAGAGACAGACAAAGACAAAGACAAAGACAAAGACAAAGACAGACAGACAGACAGACAGACAGACAGACAGACAGACAGACAGACAGACAGATAGACAGACAGACAGACAGAGAAGGGGGCAATTCAAATGTTTGAACTATGAGCCATGAAGTTAGCTGCAATAATTGTACCTTTATTTTCAACTTCAGAATTTTTTGGGGTTTGAGGATCACAATCAATACAATTTTGTATCATCTGTGGATTCTCTTTTCTTTAAAGTTGATTTTATTTGTAGCCATTGCAGTGAATGTCTTGTTATCTAGTGTAATTCAGTGATCATACCAGAGTACCAGCACTTGAGTTGTATTTCTAAGTGCTGCAATTTTTACACCTACTTCTCCATATCGTTTAATGATTACTTATTCTATATTCTAATTTGATCTTTTTTTTGTAGCCATTCCTGTCAATGTGTTTTTACCTGATCTGATTGGGCGTACCAAAGTGCTTGGGTTATATTTCTTATTTTCAGCAATTTTTACAGCCCTTGTCACCATATGCTCTAACAGGTAAGGTGACAGTGAAATTGATTTGTCTTCACAGTGAGATAAAATGTATTGTTTTATACTTGCCGGCACTAAATTGTGATATTGCCTGTGCTGGCATGTGTCATAAAGTAAAAATGCGACTAAACTAAAACTGCTGATAAACCTGTGCCACATAAAGTTATCTTATTTTTCACACATTGCATAATTATGTAGATTTTCCTGTTTATTTTCATAAGACATTGAAATAAAAAGATTACACAGTTATAATTATACAGTGCTCTTAAACATTGGAATTTAAAACAGGGAATTTAAAACACACACACACACGCACACGCACACATACACACACACACACACACACACACACACACACACACACACACACACACACACACACACACACACACACACACACACACACACACACACACACCATTTTACTGTAGTTTGGCCCCTGTACCAAAATCTCAGACAAAAGTACTTACCAGAATGGTCATATGTAAATCCTACTATTGAAAAGTTTTATTCACTTATGTCGTCAAAGAAAGGTCCAGTAATTCTAAACCTAGCTGCTTATGTATACAGAGCAGATATTTTAAGAAAGGAATTCTGCTAATTTGTTTTCTGTACACTTCCGTGAGATTAAGTAAACTAGTACTGTAACTTTTTTGCGATATGGGCTGGAGGCCTTAAGAAGCAATAAACCATTATTATTATTATTATTATTATTATTATTATTATTATTATTATTATTATTATTATTATTACACACTCATACACACGCACACACACAATTTTCATAATATCTGTACCATATAAACATGAAATTTATCCTTTATTTTCAGGGTGGTACTTACAATAACAATTTTTGGAGTACGTGCGTTGACATCTGGTCTATTCAACATAGTTTATCTGTATACTGTGGAAGTTTATCCCACTATTGTCAGGGCCTGTGCAATAGGCTCCGGCAGTGCCATAGCAAGGGTTGGAGCCATGACAACTCCATTTGTAGCACAGGTAGGACGAATTGCAATGACAACTCAACTGTCAGCTAGCTAACTCAGATACAAACTAAAACTGTAGACATGCTGGTACAAGCAATCCATGGATGTCCATATATTTACACACATATTATAGTAGAGAAGCATCTCTTGTTATTTTCAAGTGGCAACATGCACGACCTCATTTCTAGCTTTAGTATAAACTGGACAGTTTTACGGGACTTCCATTGTTTACACTTTATTGACAATATGGTGATTATATCTGAATAACAAAGGCACCGTGATCACCCCACTTGTGCGGTACATGTAATCTATCATGTACAATAAGAATAGTTTTATTTTTGTGTCGGTAATAGTTTGCTGATAGCTTGTGTTCTATAGTCATAGATCTGGTCATCTACTTCAATGTATATATATATATATATAAACTCAATATATGTAAAATGTCTATGCTGGAGTAAACTGTGCTCAATACATATGTATGTAGAACAGTGTATATAACACAAGTGACTCCTCATTATCTTGCTTGACATTGTGTTATATAATATATATATATTATGCTAATATTGCTGGAAAGCAAAGACACAAAAATAAGTAGTGACTAAAATGCCTTCTTGTACATGAACACAATATACCAGTCTGGTTATTATTAGTAAAAGTTAGTCTCTGAGAAATAGCTGAAGACTGTAAAATCGCAAAATTTTGTGTGAGATTTAAGTTTTGCTTACTTTATTCAAATATGGTAAAAATGTTAATTTTGTGAGAAATATTAATTAAAGTATGTTACCATTGTCAGTATTAAGTTGGAATTGCAGGTCTGCTGGAGATAAACGATGACCTATTTTTAAATGAATGATTCTCAGCAAATAATGATAAAAACTATCTAAAACTATATATTTTCAGAAATGTTATGATGTGAATTTTATTGTCATGTTTGTTTTTCACATTGCCCCAAAATTGGTGTGTTATTGGTTTGAAAGCATGAATTTACATTATTCAAATTAAAACAATGTAATGTGACAAGAAAGTGTTTTAAAGTGTTTTAGATTCTTCAGATTTCAAGCAAACATTCGACAAAATGCTATGCGTCTATCATCTTCTGTTCTTTTGCAATATGGTAGTGAAAATGCAGTAATATAAATCTAAAACTGTACCTCACTCTTATTGAATTTCTGTTTGAAATCCAATGAATCTAAAACACCTGCAAACATAATGTTGACAATTAGCAAATAATAATTTTATTCCATTGAGGTAATCAGTAGTTTCCATGTTGACTTAAATTTTTCTCTGTTTGTTTTTTTTTCTAATTCAGGTATTACTGACATATTATGTGGATTCAGCCCTGATTGTCTATGCTTCCGTCTGTGCCCTTGCCTGTATTTTATCATTTACATTGCCTATAGAAACAAAGGGACGTGCAATACAGGTAAGGATGAATCTAATATCCTAGTAGTATAGTTTTGTGTGTTAAGTCATGTATTTCTACAAAGAACATAACAAAAGAGACATGGTGTTATCAATGGCTGAGCAGTTAGCTCATGCACCATCTGGATTTAAACCCACCAATTGTCAGCTGAGTTTGATTAAAAAATTTCCCATATCTATGTGTGATGCTCAGTTTGACCCCAACAAACAAAGCAGTTGTTCCCCAGGTGTGCCAGTTTCCTCATGCTTTAACATTTGGGCACTGCACAAATGACGGATTTCAAAATTTTATTTGGATTAATAAAGTATATATTACCCCGTATTATTAAAAGTGTCAATACTTATATTCTCACCTCATAAGGTCTTTTTGTGATATCAAAATCATAGTCATAAAAATGTTGTTTTGTCCATCAATCAAACAGTTTGTGTTCATAATAAGTATTCTTATGTCAGTATTTTATATTTTATCTCTAATAAAACATCTTTGATTGTTGACTATTGACTATTTTGTGAAATAAATTATGAGTAGCAAGAGTAAAGGCAGACTGTGAGTCATGGTTACCAATTTGCCATCTTTGCAAACCATAGCTGGTATATATTCCACCGTGTGTGTGTTAGACGATGCTGTAAAAGAGGTGGATTATAACAGAGCAGTTTGCTTGATAATCAAAATAGCCTGACTGTGCCATATGTAATTTTTTTCCTAGTCCTTCTAAAATAAAAGAAATTTTGGTGTTCATTGTCTTGTTTACATGGACATTTACAATCTATAATTTCCCAGAAAGTTAACATTGTGTTCGATGGCCAAATGTGATTCTAAAAAATTGGTTTAATTTTGATATCATTTTCTGACATTAAATTTACTCATGCCTTTAATCATATATATATTACAGGAATTGTAGAGAGGCAAAACATGAACTACAACTCACTGCAATTAGACATCCATACCTGGGATCCAAGACTGTTTTATCAAATACTTCCGTGGATAGTTCATCCATAACTTTTCAACGGAAAACTGTCTGGAAGACTTTCAAGTTAGAATGAAGGCTGAAGGACATCATAGCATTTGTAACCAATGGTTAGCAAATATTGTTACCATGCAAACACCTTGTTATGATGACAAATAGATAAAACTGCCAAAAAGTATTTATCATGAAAGCAGTTTTTCATAATCAAAATAAAGTACATATTTATGGGTATTTTTATATGTTTAATAAAATCTTCAGCACTCTTCTAATTAAGTGTAATAATGAGAGGTTGAAAACAGTATTTCAGTAAAAAAAAGCCAACCGAACAGTTGTTCCTCTGGGATTTGGGTGAGGAGGGGGTACAGGAAAGTGTAAAGGTACAAGTACATTTCGAGGCTGTATAAAAATGTTTGAATCCTGAAAGATGACACATTTATGATCTTACACTCTGTGCATTTCTCTCAGTTCAACTTTAAAGTTTAGTGGTTTTATCAGTTTATTTCAAGAATTAAGGAAGTCATTTGACTAGACAGTGGAGAGAGAGAAATTATAGAAAACAAGCACACATAAACAGTTTCTAGACTAGTGTATGTAACACAAAACCATTGTCGGGGGCTGAGTGGTTAAACCACTGGCTTCTTACCCCTGTGTTTTAGGTTCAAGCCCTGGTCAGGGTATGATAAATTTGCCATGCTGTAAGTAAGAAGAATGTTATTCAATTTGACTCTACCAAACAAATAAGGTATCCCCTGCATTAACACCTGAACCCATGAGGTTTGATCCTCACTGGACTTCTTGGGAGACAAGTTTATACAAACTTAAAGATCTAGCCAGTATAAATAAATAAATCATATACTCAAACTTGTTAAATCATATGTACTGAAATAAAAACTATATATATTAAACTTTAAGCACTATTAGTCAAGAAATGGGGAAAAGGTTTACAATACTGAGAAGGATTCATGAAGGTAGGTTACAGTATCAAGGGGCATCAATTCATAGTTTTAAAAGCTATCTAACAGATACATCAGAAACTTTACGTCCATAATTTAGTCTACATTTTTATGTACAAAAATATATTTTTAAAGAACTTTTAGCTGATTTTATATGTATTGTTCATTAACAGTGGGTATTGTGTTTATCAATATGAGCTTTCACTGATGAGATCAAGGGTACACTTCAAGAGTGTGGGCATGTTGGGAAATAACTTTCTTCTTAAAAGGGGAACAAAAATTAAGGCTAGGTTTGCCTTAACAGCAATTTTGGTGTTTGTGAAGTGCTGAAAAAGTAAATAATTTCACCAATCACCAACCCTGCTGCACATGGAATCCTCTTAAATAGAAAAATTTACATATTTGGATTTTGAATATGATAGACCTGCTATAGACCAGGATGAAGTACTAAGGATCATGGGTAATACTAAGTGTCATGGGTAACAACAATAATATGTGTGTGCCCCATATTTGACCTCAGCATTGTTTGGGCAATGTTTCAAGAAGTGTGAAGCTTCTAACACTGCTTTCTTACCCATGATGCCTCATCCAAGTATAAACAGCTCATTTGAGCAAGATTTGGCAATTTTATAGTCTATTTCAGAATTGTTGCATGAATCAGGGCAATAAAAGTGGGGTTTGTGGTTTTCTAATTGTAAGAAATACAGCTATGGTGACATCAGCTTCACTTTTGTTCACAAAATACGATGCAAAATTGATAAAATACCAATAAAATGGAAAGTATGTATTATTTATCAGTACCCAAAGTAAATGTGAATCAAAGGAGATGAGTTTAGTAGGACATAAGTTATGTATACATTTTGGAAAAGAAATTCATATCATTGCTGGTTTTTTATACAACTTGACATAATTGAAATAAAATGGTGAAAGTGTAATTGGTATAACATTTTGAGTTCACTTAGTTTTTCTTCTATGATGACGATGTTCTGAGAAATCCTATTGCAGCAGTGACAAGAGAGAGAGAGAGAGAGA
The DNA here is from genome assembly GCF_964340395.1 of Glandiceps talaboti. NCBI lineage: Eukaryota > Metazoa > Hemichordata > Enteropneusta > Spengelidae > Glandiceps > Glandiceps talaboti. The sequence goes on from NC_135566.1 coordinate 6,075,774, forward strand.
GAGAGAGAGAGAGAGAGAGAGAGAGAGAGAGAGAGAGAGAGAGAGAGAGAGAGAGAGAGAGAGATACGGTGCGGTGAGACGTTATTACAGTTTTGAAAAGTTGCAAGATAAACTCCACAACAATCCTCTCTCGCTCACTCACACACACACACACACATCTGTCTGTCAGTCAGGATGCCTCTTTCTTTCTTGTAACACATACTTCAGAATTCCTGCTTATCTCTATTATACATATGTGACAATAAGATAGTCGTTATACCCATACCATAGCCTACTTGTATGTTGTAAGATGTTCTTAGTACAGTGCATGCTGTTAGTTTTTTGGCATTGAAGTAGGTAGGACAAAGAGAAAACAAGGCACAGTATTTACTACTTTTAGAAACTTTATTTCACTTAGCACACACTTGATAGACAAACAAACGAACATAACACACATAATTACATAGTTCTGGCAAGATTGTTTGAACTAGTAAACTAGTACTAATCAATTGTTATCAGTGATAAATTTAGCTGACTTTATTCTTTATCCCTTCTCAAATCTAATATTCTTGACTGTGTTGTTATGGTAGCACGTAGTTCTGTGTGTTGTACATTGTTAAATCATTGAAGCAGTACTTGTTGTATTATGGCCTAGCCTTAGTACAGTGGATACCAGTAGTTTTCTTGATAATAACTAGTAGAAATTGTGTACTGTCCAATAATGACATTAACCTGATAATTTCAAATGTGTCCTTTAGTAAAGTTAGTCTGCCCTAAGTAAGGTCAGTCCACTTTAGTTGTAGATTGGTAAAGTCTGGGGAGTTTATACGTAGGATTGGTCAAATTCCACTTTAAAAATTCTTTATAGTACATGAGATTTCTTCAGTGATTTCTTAAAAAGTAATATCTTGGCTTCAATAAATCCAGATTTGGAATCAGAACTCAGCTATTTTTTTGATTTGGGAAGGGTTTGGGATGATAAAAGTTATGGGAGCCAGAACAAAAAAAAAATGATCAGGCAATTTTTAAAGCAGCACAAACATTAATGCTTTAAATAATACATTGGAAACCCTGTCTACAGGCACTGGGTCGGATTTGCACCAACTTTCTCCACCAAGCCTGTACTTGTAGTATGTAAGCTTATAGTCACCAAGCAGTCACATGGAAAAACTACAGAGAAGCTGATTGGTCATTGTGCTCTTACATAATATTGATGTTAATAAGACAGCTCGGAAATTCGCATCAGTCTTGCCATTGTTTGCTATTTGTTTGCAATTATCATATACCTGGAGATGAGGCCAGGAGTAAGGTTATAGAATATGATTGTAAGTTTGTTGAAGGAAGTTGAAATTCAAATCCAAAACAATGCCTGTAGATGGGTAATGTCTTGAAAAACATTGGAACATTAAAAGCAATCATGCTATTTTATAATCATATCAGAAAATATCTGTAACTTATATTTCTCCACACGCTACATATCTATCAATATTTACAATTAAATGTGGAAAATTTATTTCATTGTCATTATGCAAATTATCTTCATTATCAAAAATTTGGCAATAAAACACAGTTGAAGACTTAACGTAAATGAGTATAATTATACAGTGTGAAAATATACAGTAAAAAAAGTACTGTCAGGTGGGTGGACGGTCTGGACGGATTCGGAATTGACGATTGCACAAAAGAGTAGATGTCAAATCTTTAGGGATTGGATTCTCAGTCCAGAGACAGGAACATCCGGGACTTCTTGTTTGAATTGGGTCTGGATCCGATTTTCGGCAACCTGGAGAGAGGACACAAATATTTATGTTAAGCCCAACCAGGAAAACTAGAAAATTACTTCGTCAGTTTAGTTGCCCCCCCCCCCCAACAAAAATGTCTTCATTAGGAGATGTCCTGTACTACCCTTTGAGATTTTGAGATGAGATTTTTACATTGTAAGGTGTAAATTTGAACTTGAGCCCATTGTACCAATGCTATACAATGGTGGTAAGGCGATGAGCATAGTATACTGTGGTTCGACCACTGGATGATACCGTGTGATGTAGAAATGGAAAACATCAACAACATCATGTTCCTGTTGCCAGAGAAAAATGTAGCCTCTAAGTTAACTTATTCAAAATGAAATGAAACTATATTATTACTTACTTTGTAACTTGTTTGCCGATGAGTTCACCACTGTCTATGAAGGCTTTGTTTTGTGTAGCACCACTCTTAACGTTGGCTGAGACTCCGCCTGATGGGAAGACATTCTTAGGTAGAGGCAAAAATTCTCTTCTCATTGGTACTCCCAACTGTACACGATCTCGTTGTTGTTCTTCAAATTTCTCTGTGTATTTATAAGATCTATCTAACGGATTGCCAACAATGTTCTCGTGCATTGACATAAAGAGAGGAATGTATGCTATGTAATCGATGAAGTTTATCTGTAAGAGACATAGAATCGTTGGTCAATATATGATGAACATTTCGTTGATGTAGTGTGAAAACAAAAATAAAACATTTGCACGTACTGCTACTAGACCCAAACACGCGGGCGCCAACGCTTTGTTGCGTGCATTTGATGTCTGCATGGTTTATTGACAAAATGGTATATGTTGTTTCGCATAGTCTGTATGTAGAGTTGTTTTATACTCCAGAAAGGTATCACATTTCCATGGTGCGACCAATCATAATTTATGGCATTTGGATTCATTTCATTGTGCCCCCCCCCCCGCCCCTTCTATTATTCAAAATGTGAGGTGTGAATCACTATTCCATGCCACTTATTTTGAGTGAGAGTGAATGAAACCCACCTCTCTGTATTCATTAGGTCTCATCTTAGACATAATGTAGTCTTCCTGAGCTCGATTTAGTCCACCAGCTATCAGTTCAATACGTAATGATTCAGCAGTGATGTAGTTAGGGCTTCTATCTGAGTTGACATTACAATAAAACATTGCCTGAAATGATAAATGTTTAGAGTCAATATAGGCTACGCTACTGAGTTAACTTGCATTTGTAGTCAGGCATTAGCTATGCAATAACCCCTACATTTCAGTACTTTTAACATCACACACACACACACACACACACACACACACACACACACACACACACACACACACACACCCACCCATCCATCCATCCATCCATCCATACATACATACATACATACATACATACATACATACATACATACACAGGCACAGACACACACTGACACACACATAGACATACACACATATAGAGGAATACATAGAACCGTACCTTGTATAAAGCCATTTTTCTTTCTATGTCCATCAAGTCTGACTTGTCGATTAAACTTTGATCGTGAGGGCTGAAAGATAGAACAATTCACGTTTATTAAATTCCATTTGACGACATCGTACCTCATATTGTGAAAATCTTTAGTTAGCTTTGTATCAAGTTGATTTATAATCAGTTGTTTTAAGTGTCTAATTTCCATTTGGAAGTTTTTTATTTTATTTATTTATTTATTTAATGTATCTTTCAAAAAAAATTGCAAAAAGTTTTCAAATGTAAAGGTAAGGAGGGTGTGATGTCATGATGTCATGTTAGCTAGTCTTACGTGTAAGTTTTGTTGGGTTACATTTATATGTAAATGTAGAGAACTTACTCCATGTTACACACACGTTCCAACACAGCGGCAACGACAGCAAACATTTTGAATGAGATTTTGGAGTGGTCGTCAATATCAAGTACCTAAAATACACATAAAAATAAAGCAAACATTGTAATAAATCATTTAAAATTTGACAAAATATTGTCTAAGGTTTTGGATTAATTTTGGTTATACACTAGTATCGTTTACACATGTCTATATGTGTTTTCATCAGTATCGCCTTGGTTTCAAATGATGATGATGATGATGTTGATGTTGATGATGATGATGATGATGATGATGTTGTTGTTGTTGTTGTTGTTGTTGTTGTTGTTGTTGTTGTTGTTGTTGTATCAGATACCCCATATGTCACAGAGTGATATAAACCACACACAAAGGCAGCAGGCTAGAGAAAATCCTGGCGGTATACTTTTGTACATCCCCCAAAAAAGACTCATTTTTTTACTCACCTTGAGAGCGTAGCCTATTTGTTTGTCTTTGACGTCCTGAGTTGAAGGGATGCCTTCTAAAGCTGATTTCAATTCCTGTAAGATATGATGAGTAAAATGGTGAATATTGATAGAAGGCAACAATTTCAACTGAACTTTGAACGGCATCATTTATTATGCTTTGTTTTAAAATGAGTGAGTTCAAACATCGACTAGGCTTCACATCTCAGATCTTCATGATGCATCAACCAACAAATAGCATAGCTGACTATTACAATAGTAGTACAACAAAGTTGGGGAACCTGATGAAAATTAAAGTCTTCTTTAAGTTTTTATAATCTTTTATATATAATTTTGAGGGTGTGTGCAAGTATTTATATATCCTTTACTGATAGAGAGGAAATAGACCAGGATCCACTAGCAAAGGTTCTAAGCTACCTTTGGACCAGTTACAACCATGCTCGGCCAACTATGTTGACCACGTAGACTCACATATTTTGTATGTTATATATGACCCACTCCCATCACCGATACACTCTCATAAACTTCATATTGGCACCATTTTGACAGAAGTCTGCTTTTTTCCCTTGAGAGTACACATTACTCATGACAGAACCCCAACCCAAACTTACGTGACAGAACCTCACACTCATCCACTATACAATACTTACTGATACGTTCAGTATAAGGTCTTCGTTTATGTCCTCAACAACGAAGGCCTTCGCGAAGGGATCGACTTTTATTTCCTCCACAAGTCGATAATGTGATATAAAATCTATTGAAGCATCTGTATATAATAAAATACATGGAATTTTATGTTAGATTGAAGAATCACTCAACAATAAGATGCGTTACTAAGGAAGTGATAAAACCACACCACTTATTAGTTTAAACTTAAGAAAAACGTATATTTGTGAGGTTGGCCAATTCAAATGATAGAAATTTACCGTGAAACCTGCAGAATCTGTCTTACAGTCTACATCGATAGACTGCAAGGGTTTATATCTATTAGGGTTTCATAGCTGCAATATCAGAATTGTAGCACGCGTGTTACAACTGTCAACTGATAACTGATAACTAAATAACCAACCGATAACGTTATCCCTATTTGTTTACTACATTATCGGGTTGATACGTTATCGGTATAGCTTCACCACTTGTAACACGCGCGTTGGGTCGAGTTTGACTTCGAGATAGGAAGCAAGAGAATAATAGCAAACTAAACTTCGGAACAAAGTTCGATAAATGCTTGTTTTAACTTATTCAACTTTATTTGAAGGTTTACTTACCTCTCTCATCCAGAGTATTTTCTTCGTCCTTCAATTCTGTTGCTGTTTCTAAAACTTTATGTAAATGTGCTTGTAAACGACCCTGATCTTTCCGGAAAGCGGCTTGTACTTTACGTACTCCTTTCACTGCCAAAATACAAAGTGAAATAACACACAGCATGAAATAATATCTTGACAAGACAAAATCGTGTTATATCGAATCTAACAAGCATTGAAATGAACAGTGTCACAAAAAATATACATATTTATGGCAGAAATGGCAGTAATATTACAACATATTGGGCAGATGCGACCTTTTTGTACCAGACACTGATTACCGGGGTCCAGTGAACACAACATCGTGTAGTACTGTACAATTCATTGTGGATACTCGGGTGTCCAAGTGAACACTACATTGTGAACATGTACATTTCACTATGAGTCCTGTGAACACTGGATTGTGTACATTTCAGAGTGATTACTCGGCTCTAGTGAACACTGCACTGCGTAGTACAGTACACTGCAACGTGCTTACTGGTCCAGAGAATACTACAATTTTTATTTCGATTATCTTAGCAAACAGACCCCTGAAGTCATGAATATGGTCAATATTAATGATCATTGAGCAACAAAAGTCAAAACACTCACATTTTATTCTTCCCCCATCGGTGGGTGTTTTCGGTGGTTCCGGTGTGGGCGCAAAACCCGTCCATTCTTCTTGTAGTCCGAGGGTCAAACCAACTGGCCCAACTTGACTTTGAAGTTTTACAACTGTCGATGCATCTAATGTCACGCTCTCGGCGTCACTGTCGCTATCCCTCGCCAGTTGCCCGTCAGCTTTTAGTCGAATTTTTTGTTTAATATTACCACTTGCGTCAAGCTTCCCCTCTCGTTGTAACTGTCGTATAACACTCTTTTTCATTTTCACCTTCTTTCCTTCTTTTGTGGTCACCTCAACTTCGGCACCTGAAGATAAAACAACAGGGCGAGATATTGTTAACCTATCGTACACAACTTTGACTTATACACTCTTAACATAACTTTGTGTTGGCAAATTCATCTGTGTCATTGGACGCGTTTTCCCTCCAAAATTTTCCTGTCAAAGAGTCAAAACTAACGTCGATGATGATCGCTGTTCTCACTATCCCTTCGATATTGGTGAACATGCTGTCTTAACAGAACCGCAAAGTTCACATCAACGTAGCATGTACGTTAACAATTTTTAAAAACTTGCTTTAATGTTTTAACACTTGTGTCAAGCTTCCATCCTCGTTGTACCTATCTTTTCATTTCTGCAATCATTTTTCCCCGAGAGAGTTAATACAGAGATGTAGAAAACAGTATAAGAAAGTTTACCTGAGTCGTCAGAATCATCGGCACCACCAGATCGACGTTTGCCCTTTTTGTCTTTCTTCTTTTTTCTCTTA